>NC_052142.2:11732975-12339993 GCF_016086655.4 Lepeophtheirus salmonis
TGGACCATAAGCTTATAATCCAAGACAAAAACTTAGAATTTAAGAATTAGTTATTTTGGTGGTTAATTAATTTATGTTCGTTAACCCAACAAAAATGGTATTTAAGAGACACGACGAATTGATATTAATAAAACAACAACACGTTACTAGAAACTTCGAAACAGCTTGTGTTATAATGGGACCATACAAAGAAGTTGATAATGGGCAGCTACCAAAATATGAGTGACGACATTAAATTATTGTTCAATATCGACTTGTAATTAAAGTATAATGGAAAGGATCTAATTAAACAATTTATGCAATTGTTTTTGAAAATATTAACAATATTAGAAACTAAAGTGCGATTCTAACTTTAACTAGACAATGTATTCAATAGCTGAAAGCCTCTTTTGAAAAATATTTTAATTTAAAAAGATATCCCAAAAAACCAACATAATTACAGGTTTCAAAACAAACAAAAAAGTTGTATAAAAGCATCAGAGATGTTTTTCGACGTTGCTGTTTGTAAGTGTATTTAATTTGAATATTGATTGTGAATAAAACCTATGAAAGTCTTCATCCATGCGAACAGTTTATGTTTTATATCAAAGAAATGATTAAAAAATGGTTATAGACGTTGTCGATCAATCAGATACGGCTAAGTTACATAAACGACGTCAGAAGCAAAATGAAGAGTAAACGATATAAACAAAAAAGGAATATTTCACTAAAAAATCGGATTTAATTTCAGTAATTGTCCAAATTATTATAACTGGACTTTTTCGATATATATGGTACATTGACGCGATCTGATGATGGTGTTGGCTTAGTGTCTTTCGAAAATTTAACTCTGGGAATTGATATAAACAGATATGTATACAAACATCCATAGAAGTTTTTTAAAGGATGGACCTAAGCATGTGTTTCAAATAATTGATTGCTCTAAATTTTTGTCAGAAAATATGAGGGTGTTGTGGACTCGAAAGTGTTATCGAAAGAAGACCTTAATTAGCCCACACAGAAAATCTTTCTACCAGTATATTGTTTGATGAACAGGAACCCATTCGGGAGTTAGTATCGTGAATAACAATAAAAGCTAAGAATATTTATACAACCAGAACTAAACTTTTCTGAAAGAAATGTCACCCATATTTTTTGTTTGGCACGAATGTTGAGTTACTGGTTCTTTGAAATATTTATTATGCGGACTTTCAAATCATAGCAAAAGATAAAAAACTAGAAATCATTGTTCCTTCTTGTTACACAAAATCAGTAGAAAGATCTGTTAAACTGATAACAAATGCTTCACAAAGTGCAACTAATGCTAGTTCTACAGATATCTGTATTCGAAACCAAATTCCAGTTTCACATCAATATATCCAATTTCAGACACAAAAATTAGTTCTAAGATTATTTCTTGGATTAAAATTGATTTGAATAATATACTACATTTCAAAATTATTTTTGAACTATATTAATTGATTAAAAAATTAATTTACAAAGTTCGAAGTGTTCTTCATCTATTAATATATTAATTAAAATTTTTAGATTATAATTATAGATTAGGTAAATACAAATATGTTGCTCAATGGTATATACTAATTTTTAGTATTAGTTTCATCAATCCTATTTGTTCTTTAGATGAAGAAATTAAATTTTTTTTCTATTAATCTGAAGACTTGCAAAATAAGACTTTACCGGCTAATCCTAAAGTAGTGAGCAACTTGCAGTAGAGAATTAGAAGATCCATTCTGTTTGTTATTCAAGTAATAAAGTAGATCTGTGAGATGAACCTGGGAGTATATAGGATAGGCCTGTCACGATTACACATTTTTCTGTACGATTAATTGCCCCATAAATTACTGTGATAAGCGATGATATTGCCATTTTGACACCATTTTAAACTTATATCATGAGAATGGCATAATAATGCAAGTACATCCTTTCGAAGATCAATAAAACTTAGACATACCTAATAATAACAATCACTAACTGAATGCTTAATCCATCGGGAGACAAATATACTGGATTAAAAGCTTTTGATATCCAATTATTTTGAAGTGTGGGAATGGAATTTATTGAAGGGGCGAAAAATTATCGCACATTTAATTGATTTATTACATATTAAGACAGGCCTAGATAGGGAGGACTTATTTTTGGTTCACAAGATCTTTGTATTCGTGTGGTTATGAATTTAAATTCCATTTCCTCAGCAAAAGGAGGGAGGTGAGAAATAGAAGAGTTGGAACAGCATTGAAATACTTTTAATTCATAGTGATAGAGATGCATCTTTCCTACGAAGAATGAAAAAGCATCCACCCATCTTTCCAACTCTAGGAATTCCTATTTTTCCATCTGGATATCCTACCCACACACCTTTTGCTCCGCTCTTCAGCTTCAAGGTCTGAGAAGGTGACTTCTGATCTCGTGAATCATCGCTTCTATGCTTAAGTATAAATAAATTACTCCGTTACTTCAACCGAAGCATCGTACACTTCTATTAGTGTTTTATAAATATATATTTGATGAGGGGGAACAGGTATATTTGTATTTCTATTGTTTTAAGTCTTTGTAATCTTGTTCTAAAATGATTAGGAGAAGTTGAATATTATCAACTTACTCTTTAATTATTATTGCCAATAAATTAATTCTCCAACCTATATTATTATTAAAAAAAGTAAAAAAAAAGACACTACTTCTCTCTCATCGATGCACCACTTTTTCTCCTACGTTAACGTGTTGCAAACCATTTTCAACTTCTTCACTACTGACTTGATAACGAAGAAGATGTTCCTTTATATGTGTAAATCTTCATTAAATAGAAATAATACTCAATTATTTGATTATTACTCTTTATGTTAAATTCAAACATAAGTAAGACGACATTCCCATATCAAATGGGAACTTATCAGGCCTAAAACCAACCACGTATGTAAGAGATGGAGGGGGAGTGTAAATAAAATGATCACGTAAGTTCACATATACAGGGGGGGGGGGGTGAACTTCATTTAAAAAATGATTCTCCTGGTTTTTGATATGAATACTTTATCAGTCAGATAGTGTGGAACCTAGTTCTATTTGACATTATGAATACATGAAAACTAAATATTGTATTTGATTATCAATTCTTAAGACCCTATTTCACTCATTAAATCCCATAATGGATTGATTTTTGTTTTACTATTTGCACGTGAACACGCGAAACTTAATAAATTTATCCCACTTTCGTTTAAGTTGCATTTTTTCTCATTCTTTCTCTTTAACGGTGTTTGTAACAATTGTTGTATGAATTCGAGCTTGTTAGGATTAGAATAATTCCCAACAATTCTAGAATAGTTCCTAATCATAATTAAATAATTATCCTATAGTTGGGAAGGATTGGCTAACACCATGACCGAAATGGTTTTGATCCCAAATTGATATGTCCCGTCCTAACAATCTTAAGGAAGCGTCCAAATTGGACTAAAATCCGTTCCAAAGAACTAAATGGATTAATTCCTGAATATAACTTGGTGGGTTCTTGTCAGGGCGCAAACGAGTCACCTTCCATATTTTTTCATTACATACCTTCTCCTCTTTAAATTATTTCATTTTATAATGACACACCCAACTTTGGGAAAATTTGAACTAACAATCCTTATTTCTTCCTTATTTTCAATAGTACATAAGGTTTAATTTTGTAGAATGTAACCAAACGTGTCAAGTATTAACAGTAAAATTGAGATTAATATTCTTAGTAACTAATGGATCATAATATAATAAGTCATCATTTTTTTAAGCAAACATTAAAATTTATTTAATGAGTAATATAGCATAGTATATGACAATAAATATAGTATTCCTTAACCAAATTATAGACTTATAACTTTTTTATTTCAAGATCTTGTATATTCTACTTCTGAATGTGATCATCCTCCCTTTCAAGTAATAAATAGTCAATGATATTAAATACACCAGTTGGGATGTTGCGAGTTAATAAATTTTTACGGAAAAAAACTAGACAAATTAAGAATTCCTCTAAAATATATTTGAAGAAAAAAAATTATCTTATAAAACTCCGAATTTGCCCTTAAGACATACCTGAAATATCTGGGATTAGAGTAGCTTGGGACTATTGTTCAATCATTTTTTAACTGTTACACAATTGATAAGTTAAAAGTAGGATTAATAAAATTTATGTAAAAGTGTTATGATTATTTAGTGTTTTTATTGATTCTATATCTTGTACTGAAGTCGATACATTTCCATTTTTATGGTTAAACATGATTAAAAACGACACTTTTCTTTAGAACCATGTAATTAATTCACAATACATAGTGATGAGAAAGATCATGGCTTATACTAAAGAAAATATTATATGCTATGTATAATTAACAAAAAAATTATTTATAAAATATGCATCTCCAAGGATTTTGTTCCATTTTGTATTATTTTAGTGATCATTATTCAGGACTCTAATATCATACAAAAATAACACTGATCAACAACGCACACAAAAAAAATCTGTCATGGAATTTTCATAAATATTAAGAAAAGCTTTCCTTCTTATGAGTAGTGTAGCTATAGTCATGGATTATATGATTGGATTTTAATTCAGTATCCCACTAAATTACATCAAAGCACCTCTTGGAGATCAAGATAAGCTTTGGGTTTCTCCCAAATTGTGTGAAACCTTTGTTTAGACTATGAGATTATGGTTTTCAAGACACAAATGTTAAACTTAAGCATGGAGATCCTATTGTTTAGAAAAAACAAAGTAATCATTTAGGTGACTGTTATTTCTATCTTGCCAATGTAAAATATATAAATATGAGGGTAATAAAGTTAGAATATGATGGGAAGCTATACATTTAACAATTAATTTCATATACATAAGCTAGACTATAAATTACATCATTGTGGTTTTTGTAGCATATTTGGTTGTTTGTGATAAGTTTTAAATTGAGTAGTTACAATAATGTTAATACAATCTTGGAAGAAACAAATATACTTGATATTGAAAAGCCAAAGCCAATAGCTAACTGAGATATCTTTTAACAACCTAAATATAAATAAAAAAAATTGTACAAGATAAGATATATTTTCTGTTCAAGACACATCCGTATTCTATTAAACCAAAACAAAAATTGCTTGGCATAAATTTAATTGATATCTCTCATTACGTTCACCTATGACTATAACTAAATTATTTTTTGAGTGTTATTTAAATAATATATATATATTTTTTTAATTTTCCTTTAATTGGCAAAGAGACCAAGTCAAGCAGTTCTTCGGTAATGCCCAACTTACTGTTGATCACTCGTATGAGGATGAAAAAATTATGGTGTATCATTGATATCCAAGCTTTCGTCCATTGCAAGCCTGATAAACTCAGAGGATTAGTTTGTTTTTCAGAGCATGTGCAATGCTCTCTAAGCTATATTATAAATTTTTTGCTCACCATTTCCAGAACTTTTTTGTTGCATATTATTTATTCGTTCATGTGTAATTTTAGTAGATGCCACTCTCACTCTTACACTAGTATTAGTGTGGACTTAATATAGCTGTATGTGGCTTGTTACCCACGGGTTGACTATCGCTAACATAAAGCCTAGTCTAATATGTAGAGCTGTAAATAAAAACTTTTCACTGGTACACGTAAAATAATAATGTTACCCGTGGGCATTCTGCACTACTCCTCGACTAAAAATCCTTAGCACTAGTGTTAGATAAAAAAAAGTGAAATCGTCATAACTATAAAAAATAAGATAAGTATTTAAGACATCATTTCCTTTTTTTCTTTTTTTTTAAATAGCGTCAGTGCATATTTTTCCTACTGACAAAAATAAGATGAGTACTTAAAACACTTTGCTTTGTCAATCCATGTATTTTCATTTAATTATTGTTTTGCAATGAAATAGCAAATTACCCCCCATAACAGTAAAAAAGAAAATAATAACATTCCTGTCGAATAAGAATGTGGGCAACTGATATAACTATAATTTTACACACATCCCTTTAAGTTTTTATTTACAACTCTCTCATTTGTCTGAAACAATTGGTGCACAAAGTCTGTGTGGGAGAGTAAAATCCGTATGATTAATTGAAATAACTACCCTATAATTAATGCAATTTAATTAATTTAATTACCCCCACAAACATTTTTTCTCCAAGCAAAATTTCTGCACTCTAGAAGCGGAAATTTGGAGTTTGATAGTAAGAAAATGTGACAAACGAAAAATATAGTATTATGATATACACATACATATGAAAAAAGAAGGTAAATAATTTTGTACAATAAACAGATCGTGGTAAATAGGTGAAGAGATAAAGCTATTTCAAGTAACAAAGTTGAATATTTACAGAAATTGCTAGACATAGTAACTGAAACAATAGGTAATAAAGCTTACATTTTCTTTATTAGTCTAAAAGTTCCATTACGTAATGGTCACATATTAATATAAACAAAGTGATCCTATTTATAGAGCCTAACTTAATTACATTCAAACTATTGCGAGTTTTATTTTATATGGCACAATATTTAATCAATGAAGAAACTTAATGGAAAATCTTACTTGATTTGGAGAAGTAAAATTATTCACTTTAAACCATTCCATTAGTGCTACAACACAATGCTTAATTACATTTGCAGTATACTGTCCAGTTTCTTTATTTTTGAGATGACTAATAAGAGCCCACATAGGTGAAGCAGAAGCCTCCAGTTCAGCTGAAAAAGAAGCATAATACGTAGAAGGCTCAAATTCGATATGAGCGTCTAGTTCCCGTTCATTGACATTCATGCCTGAAAGTAATAGAAGATTAACATCTCCACTCTTCATAAGTTTACTAATATATTTCAAATAGTTCAATAACATTACATATAAATTAGGACAGATATACAAATCGGCGAGGCGATTATAGGCAATTTGAAAGTTATCAGTAATCGACAATATTTAAAAACTATCATCAACATTATATTAGTTTGTTTTTTACTTTTATTTAGAAAAAAACAAAACTAATTTTTAAGAATTTATTTATTTACACATTTTCGGTAACAGCCCAAAAATCCATGACGTAATGATGGCACATTTATATAAATTGCATAGCTAACAGTATGATTTAATTCAAAGTCACTCAAATGACACTATACAATAACATTTTGGTATGCCAGCAAAAACTCACATTTGTTATTGTTATCTTAGAAGAAAAACTTCGGAGATCATGTCGAGGGGTGTCAAAAAACAAAATATATATATATATACATATTTTAAACTAATACACCACATATTTTAATTGGGTTTAGATGTCAAACCCAAATTTTGTTAAATAATACCCCTCCTAAACTAAATTTTTGAAAAAAAACATTTGATATAATATCGCACCAACATCATATTAAAACATTAAAAAATAAGCCTTTCGAAATTTTATGATACTTTCAATGGCGTCAATGATGCTGAGATCAAAAACTCAATACGGTACGGGTAAAACTTAAGTACCTTCCAAGTGTCAAGTAAATATGGCAACTTCACTATTCATAATTGCAGTAGATCCTCTTTTCAATCAAATAAATAATATCAAGTTATTGAGGAGAACCCAACCTAGGGATGTTTTTTCTGTATATGCCTCAGCAGACGATATATCTGCTATAATAAATGGAAACACTGTATTGACATTAGCATCATTCATTGAATTCTATAGTTTTATCATCCTTTGGCACAACGTCAGACCTACTAGTTCATGAAAAAAAGTCGAGCATAATCAAAATAATCTATATATTGTAAATATATATCGACCAACAGTCAAAAAAAAAAAAGCATTAGGGTACTTGGTGCATTAATTGAAAAAGACATCATAAGTGGCTATAAGAGATAAATACTATCCAAAATATATCCTCGTACCAGTTTCATAAAGAAGATTGGATTTTATAGATGGTATCAAATTGATTTCTAAATACCTACATGTCATGCGTCTAACTAAATTTGATGAAAACTTGTGCAAGGAGGTGGACAAAAATTCTTCTCGGATTCTTTGATCTAAGCACAAAACGTAACATCTGGATGAAGAGAATAATGTCGAGAGGTCTAGGAATGATTAGTTTTCGAGAAATATGGAAAGCTATGTTGGCCCAGTGGTTGGTGAAATGCTTAAAAAGAAAGGACTGATGGAGCCACTGTGTCATCGATAATACCTTAATTTAAGAAGTACAGTTGGTTATATAAATAAACTTATTGCTAATACAAAGGAAACGTTCCAATTGATTAAACTATCTTGTGGCCTAATTGCTTATGCATTTACTGAAGTGAATCCTTCGCTTCTGAGAAATGGTGTGGAAATTCTTAGAGACCTGGACGGATTGCATCATAATCTTCTGGGTACGTGACTTTTAAAAGGCTTAGGTGGTTACAGAGGAAAAATAATTTCAGACTGCCTAGTTGAAATGATATCTCATTCAGGAGTCAGGTAAAAACAATGAGTTTCAAATCTATTCGAAGATTATGGTTGCAGCCGTCATTGGATGTGGTAAAGTAGGTATTAAATCGCAGCAACGTTAGTGTCTCCGCTCCTCGGGCTTGTATGAACTACTCAAATAATCTCCTTACTCAACCTGAGACATGGTTCACGTATCGAATAGTGACAGGAACACTGGCGGTATAAGGATCTCTATCAAATAACCCTAATTACTATTTCTGCAATTCAGAAAGAGTGACAGCTTCACACCTTTTGTGGGAGTGACCAGTTTTAAAACCTGTTTACTCTACTTTAGAGAACTGGTAATTGGACGCTTCGGAGACTCAGTGAGCAGAAAGGATTTGTTCACACTAGTTTCCGATGACAAAACTTATCATCACACAGTGATCGCAAAAATTCAATTCTCTATCTTCGCCATGAAAGCATCCAGCTCCAAGGTTGACGGTGGCGTGATAAATATGATAAGAAACTATATTAACATTTTAAAAATATTGTAGCTTAGCTCTTTAAGATTTTATTGAATGATTGTGTTTAATATATATTTTATTACTCTTTTGTACTATTCTGTAATATGTTTTAATAATGTGTAATATGTGTTGCAAGTATTTCAAAATCTTTGAAATAAATTCTGGTTATGAAAAAAAATTAATTGAACTCTTAAGCGATTCATTTCCCCCCGAAATATTAATATAATCTATATTCACGCAACCTGACCAGTTTATTATGGGATATTTTAATTTATTTTCAACAAAATTAAGACGAACTATTAGCTATTTGATATTGTTCTAAAAAATTTAATATGGAAAATGCCCAAATAGTTAGATTTTTATGAGAATGGTGAAGCATGAGTATTTCGCTATAATCAAAATGGAATTAGAATGGATTAGAACTACATATCAGAAAATTGAAAATTCAATAAAAAAATTAACTATTTATATATTTATTCTTTGGTATAAGTTACTGATTACGTTTATGAGATTCATTTAAAAGTGTAAGATACCTACATATATTAAATAAAATGTTGTTTGAACTTCAATTATTTATCCTAATCAGTTATTAATATATATAAGGTGTGTGAATGATTTAACAAATATTGGCAATAATATAAAAAAGGCAGATTGTGTGTGTGTGTGGATGTCCTTTATAAGTTCACACACCATTAAACCTCGAAGGCTAAAATTTTGCATGTGTCCCTATATCCATTCTAGTCTCCTTGAGCTACAAAAAAAAGTTTTTGTAGCTCAGGGAGACTAGATAGGGGTTTGAGCTATTTATCAGAAAGAGATTGGTTTTTCAAACAACAACTAAAGGTATAACTACGTTTTCAAAATTTATTCAATATCAAAAAGTTATGGCAACAAAAGAAATCAGTGAAAATTGTGATTTCATTTATTTCAGGTGCAAAAAAAATGAACTTCCAATGGAATATGGGATTAGTAAATAGAATAAATTTGTAGATATTTGTCAGGAGATTAATTTGCATATAAATTTGCCAAAATAAAATTGATGTTTAACGGAACTCTTCCATCAAATGTCAATTTTCAATATTTTTAAAAGAAATGCTACAAAACGATACATTTTGGAAATAAAATTCGACACTCTTACTATTCAATGAAATATTTTCAATTTCCGGAACATTTTGCTACATATTTGGAACCAGTTATTGACGGTTATTTTTTCGACAACATTATTCTTCATAACTTTTTCCAAGTACGAAAAAATATTGGTATGTTGACGTTCCTTTTACACTTCTTTAAATTTTATTAACTTTTTTTTAGATACCAAAGTCTCAAATACTATTTAAGTAAAAAGAACAATGAGGGGACAGTGTTCCAACACCGTTTGGATCATCCTAGTTAAAAAATTAATTTATTTTTTAACTATGGGAACTAGTACTCAGATTTGCAAACCAGGCTTCAAACATAACCAGGACTAGTGATCAAAATAAACTGTCAAGCAATACGTACTTTTGAACCTATCATTGGAGTATTAACTATTTTAAATAATGAAAAACTATTTCTCCTAATAAAATGAAGCAAATTGTTTATTACAACAATTGATACATAAAATTTAACGTTCTTAATTATGTTAAGTTCAAATCTTAACATATAATGAAAATGAACATTAATTATATTTATGAATGATATACAAAGAAACCAATAACAAAAACAAACGGAATCATTGGTCTTTTTATTCGCATAAGCCTGCTATATTTTATTAACTCAACTACTTAATTATTTCTTATATCAAAAATATTTATATTATTTACATCACAGCACCCTGTATAAAAGTTCGATGCTATATACACACTCCTGCAATATTTCATTAATACAACTAAATTTTCACTCTTCCATCAAAATGCTTTTATCATTTAGCACTATATACAGAGCACCCAGTGACTTGACTTACATTTATACTGACGGAAAATCATGTATTAAATTTATAGAAAAGTTATCAATACCTTTTCTACGTGACTGCATAACTTCTTAGATTTCAATATTCATTCTCCGCCAGTACAATGTTTGTCTAGCTCTTCTCTTTATCCATTCTATTCCTTGATGGCAATAATTAAGATTTTCCAGAGTCTCTTTCCGTTAACTTTTTGGAATTATCAATCAATTTCTTTAAAAAACGATCCGTCTCACATTTTCCACCAGAACAATTCTATAACTATTTACAATAGAAGTAAGGGCTTATGATCAGTTATAACCGTAAATGTAGGTAATCTGGAAAAAAATATATTACACGTTTTAATAGGCCATATTATTTCAAAGTACTCTTAATCTGATCATGGTTCATGCACTGGACAAAATTAGAGATACACGCTGTATTAATTTCCGTCCCTCCTCAAGCTTTTGATGCAACACATATCCTATAACATTAATTTTTGATGCATATGTCTGGACCCGTGCTATTAATTTAGGATCGAATGGTACTAATACATGAGGCGAAGTCAACATGGCTTTCAATTTGTCCAAGGATATGGTATGGTTCATAGTCCATATAAATTCAAATTTAATGGTTACAATTCTCTTATAGGTCCCGTTGCTTCACTTATCTTTGATGAAAACAGACTCAGTTGAATCGTCAGATCCATCTTTTTGGAATAGAAAATTCACTAATTACACTCAATTTATCAGGATAAATTTATGTGCCTTCATTAGATAACTACTAGAAAAAAACTTTACTCTTGGTTTTAAGTAAATATAAATTTGTCAGGATTTAAAGAAATTTCTTGGTTTTTTTTCTTTTTCAAAATCCTTCTGACTTAACAAATCACTTGATACTGTTTTAACATTATTAACCAATCTTAATGTGTCTCGTATATGATCTATAATTTCATTTCTATACAAGTATCCCCTGTTATAACAAAAGCCATTTCGCCCTATTACACCAAATGAACCGATAAACACTTCCCCAAGAAATCTGAATGTCTTGGTTTTTCATCTAATTCAATTTGCTTGTAGCTTTTTTTTTGTTTCCATTGCCCCTGAAAAACCTTCCCTTTCCAGGTAAGCTCAAATCTAGGTGAGCTCTAGGGAGTCCTCATTGTATTAATTGGTCAAGCAATTTAATCATTAATTAATTAGAAATCAAGAAAGCCTAATTTTCCTTATTTCATTTTAGAACTACACTAATAGGTGACACCAGAGCTTTTATCCCTGACCTTATTTATCACTCTCATTTTCTCCATATGATCAATTTCCCTCTTTACTTAATCTCTATAGGCAAACAGAATGGGTCTTACAGCAATAATTACATTATCTTCCAACAAGATATTAATTGAGTCTCTATCCCTTGTTTTTATCTCTTTTTTTTACATTCTAAAAACATCATCGAATTATATAATCAATTACTTTTTAATTTTCTCCATATCGTTCAATTTGTTACGTTTTGATGCTATTGAAATCTGATATGGAAAATTAATTGAATTAACCGAATTTCTCAACAAATTTTTCATGATAATTACACTTTAGTAACCTTCTTGCAAATTGTTACGTTTAAATTAATATCAATAAGTACACTACTAATACTTAGAAAAGACTGACTATTTATATCATGTATTAATACATATTTACAAATACTTCCTCTTTAGACATTGATACTTATATCATATCATCTCCCTCCCAAGTTCGATCTTACTCGATTTTTTTTCGACCTTCTGAGTCCGAGTTCATGTATATCCCCATTGTCTTCCACACATTCGTCTATTTCGCAATATAATTCTTCCTGTATTTAATCAAACTTGGTATTTTCAATTTTTTTCCTTTTTATCCGATTATTCTTTTAATTTTGCACTATCACTTCCATTCCTATTTTCAACTACGGTAAATTCCCCTTATTATTATAATAACAGATTTTGTCCTTCTCCCTTTGCTCCTCCATTCTCCTCGAATAGTATTTTTGTTCTTTTTCGGACCTTGGACCATAGCTCTTCCAATGAATAGGTAAACACGATCTTACTTGATGACCGAATAGGTAAACACGATCTCACTTGATGACCAAATAAGATCTCATTTGGTGATCTTCCATCTGCATTTGGAGTATTTCAAAACTCCAGAATTCCGTGTAAGAATTCATCAGAACTACATTTTCATCCTGGTTTCACTAATAAATTCTTCATACATTTCAAAAAACTCTCAGTATGTCCATTACTTTGCAGATGATGGTGTGAAGAAGGTTCCCATGTTAGTCCCCACATTTTCAAGAATGCATGAAATTCCCTGAAACTAAACCAGGGCCTTGATAAGTTCTTATACTGGAATCCCGGTTGCAGAAAATATTTTTCTTAAAGTCACTATTATTTCTCCCCAAGATGAACTCTTTTGAATTCCTCTACATATGGTTCCTGAAAGACTATCTCTACATATTAAGTAATGGTTTACCCTATACTCAAACAAATCTGCAGACGTGCTCTCAAATGGCCTCATTGGTATCGGGTCCCTCATCATTGTTTCTTCTGGTATACTAGGTAATCTTCTTATACAATTTCTTCAATATCAGTTAATTCCAGGCCAATAAATCGTCTGCCAAACTCTTCTTTTCGTCTTCTCGATACCTTGATGTGAACTGTGCAATCCCTGTAGAACTTGCCTCTCTTTTGGAATTACCAGCCTATTACCTTATAAAACAAGTCAATTTTCAGTACTTAAATCCTTTAATATCTTGGAAAATCGTTGTACTGAATCGTTTATACAACTGCATTGACTAAATCTTTATATGATTGCATCTTTTATAATATCTTTTATTAATAGATCAACGAATCTTTCTTCATCTTCTAAATGAGTAGCTCTAATAACAGTAACTCTAATAACTTGTCCTCTGTGATATTCAACATCTCTATACAACTGTTCATCTTTCTCGGGATGAGACACCAGTGATCTAAATAATGCATCTGGTACTTCATAATATTTCCCCTTCATACATTTTGTTTCAAATTGAAACATTGATATTTTCAATTTAAATCTAATTAGTCTAGCATTAGCTAGGGTGTAATTATTAAGAATAGAAACAAGTGGTTTATGATCCGTAATTACAATAAATGTAGGTAAGCCTGCAAGATATATGTGACATTTCTTTATAACCCACACTACACCTAAACATTATAATTCTATCATGGAGTAACTTGTTTCAGCACTTGATAAAAATCGGGAGCCCCATTGAATTAATTTGCAGTCTTTTTTGTGCTTCTGACATAACACATATCCCAATCAGTTTCAAGTTTGGTTTCTAATCTGGATCGGACGGTGCTAATGTTGGTAGTGAAGTTAGTTCTAACTTCTTTAATTTCCTTCATTGATAAAGAAGGATTTTGGTACACACATACTCCACTTTTGACACTAAAAGCTCACTTAGTGGGCCTAAAACTTCATTAATCCTTGGTGAAAACTGTCCCAATTGATTCACAAATCCAAAAAAAAACCATCTCTATTTCTTTCAAGATGATGGAATTACCAGCCTTTAAATATCAGATGTCCAGATACTATTTAATAGCCTTCAATTTACTTGGATCCGCTTCAATACTCTTCTTGGATAAAATATAACCCCAATATTTTAATTTAGGTTGTGCAAATACGTATTTAGATGGATTTAATGTTATTTTGTTTTCTCTATATCTTTGTAGGATTATATGGACATTCTTAATATATGGTCTTCGAAATTGTGTGATACAGTAAGAATGTCATCAACTACTGTGTAATTGCTTGATACTTTCCAATGCATCATCTCCACGAATACAATATGCATCCCCCATTCCTATAAATCCGATCGTAGCTCTATTAAAAAAATATCTACCCCAAGGAGTCATAAAACACGTCAATTCTCTTTATTTTTCTTCCAGTTCGACCGGCCAATATCCCTGTTTTACATCCAATCTAGTAAAAATTTCGATGTTTGTTGGAATACTTGATATTATGTCCCAATGTGTTCTCATGTGATGGATTGGCCTCGACAGATTGGAACTTGACAATTCAATTTCTTAAGACCCAAACATATTCTCACTTTTCCACTAGGTTTGGTTACGACTACTAATGGATGGCACCAATCTACTGCTTTATCACCGACTTTACTTATAATTTTCATTCTTTCTTTTTAGTTAATTTATTTCTTCACTTGTTCTCTATAGGTACATGGTATGTTTTTTTATAGTATGAATTACGTATGGTTGATAATCGTCTTTAAGACTTATCTTCGTTGGTTGTCCCTCCTTAATTTTCAATTCTTCCTCATCACAAAATAAATCTCTAAATTCTTCCATCAATTCTTTTTTTTAATCTCTAATATCTTCTTTCTTCACAGATTGAACCGCAGCTACACCCATTTGTTTTGGAAAATCCTTTGATATGATTTGCAGTTCTCTACAGACTCGTCTAGATCAGAATATTTCTACATATAATTACATTTTCTTCACTTTTTTCTGAATTTAACGCTTAAGTAATTCTTGACTTTCCAATAATTTCTAATTGCGATCCATCAACACCTGAAATCTTCTCTTCTTCGTACTTTTTCACCATTTTCTTAATTAATCCTTTCTTCTGAAACTCTATTCCTGCTACAGTAACAGATAGTAAGTACGGAAACTGCTTTAATTTTACAAATAATCTTTCTTTCACAAATTACATACAGTAATACCATTTGATTATTATTATCCTCCTGAATCCCATTTATTTTTATTGCAACGAATCGTTTATCATCTATTTTGGACTTGCAAACTCTTTGATCATGTCCTTTTCTTCTGTATCGATTACGCTTCTTTCCATATGCCGGACATTTTCCTCCTTTTCCATGGTTGTTACTTCCACATTAAGAGCATCTCATGTACTTTTGACTTGTTATCTCTTTAACATTTTGTTGCTTTATGCTAGATACTAATCCTAATGATTTTCTAGCCAATGCCTCTTCCTGGACTTTCCCCTTCTCTTCACTGCGAAAGAAAAAATTACAACTGCAAGGGATAACTCGGATGATAGGATAATAACGATTTCTTTGTATCTTCAATTCTTATCCCCACTATGATAAAATTTGACATCCAAGTATCAAACATCATGGATTGCATTTCCTCCCCGATGCAGGACATATTTTTCCATTTCTATGATAATCTCTCGAGCAACAAAATCGCTATCAAGTTTCCCTTATCTGCTCATTTTTCCGATGTGAACTTGACATTCAAAAATCGATATTGACATTTTACCCTTTGATTCACTTCGAGAAATGAATATAACCTTTGAAAATGGCAACTCAGGTGATTTAGAGAACAGTTTTATTTTTATATTCACTATTTCTTCCGATTATAAATGTCGTTGATGGCATCTCCTAAATCCGGTATTTTTTACTTGACACCATAAAGCGGTGTAAAATGAATCAAAACTATCATATTCACTCTACTTCTTTTTTACAAACTTGACCTGTCCGAATACCATATCAATTTATTTCGTAATGTAATGCAACTTTCCATGAATTCGATGATTTATTTTAAGGGATTGTCCACATCCATTTCGATTGATATGGCATTTTGTATCTTAGCCAGTATTTCAGGACTGAAAAAAAAATTCTAGAATTTTTTGAAGTTTATCTGTTTAGATTGAGAAATAGTAGATCGACATGAATACATTTAAAAAAATCTATTTTTATCCACTAGTTAATAACAAATTGAGTTGCATAATCTAATTATTATCGTTTTTTTTACATAAATTTGAGCTCTGTCGTCAAAGATTTGCTCGAAAACTCTGAAGATGGATATGAACTATGATAGAGGGTCATTCCACATCAAATTGTTCCAAGGTTTTTGAATCAACAAGTCATAATATAATGAAATTTGGTATACCTTCAGATTTTGACTGCTAACTCCCAATCTTTTTTTTTATCATTACTTTTTCCAATCAGATGCACATAAAATTTCAAATTCCTAAATTTTTCATAACTTCTGGACTGTTGATCAATTTCAACAAAATATAGTGAAAAGTAGAAATGTATAAATAAGTTTCATTCGGAACTTGTTTTGATATTAGATCATATTACCTTGTATTATAACCTTTGATCTTGAATTTAACATTGTGGTTCAAATCAAAATCATTTTTAGGTCTAATATCATCTACAACATATATGGAGAAGATAAAACTCTCCATGTATATAGTGATCCCTGAATGGATGTAACAATGAGCTCCTAAAAGATTCCTTTAATTCATGGCGAAGATTCATTTTTAAATTTCAATCGATTGAAGTCATCAGTGATGTTTTTGTTTATCTTTTATGTATTTTATATAAAATAACGGTGATATTTTATTTTATTATAACTATATGGTTCTAAATTGTGAGCAAGTCAAAATGAATTCGAAAAATAAACCCATGAAACCGTTTCCATTTCATAACCACCTTCTCTTTTTTCTACTTTCCGTAAGTTTACTTCTTTTTTTTCAAGGAGAAAAAATCATAAAAAAATTATTGAAAAACGAAAAGTCATGTCAGAATGTTCACAAAAAATAGAACTAGCTAGTGCAGTAAATAAATAATTAAGGATAATAATAATAACAAGGAGAAATTATCCATACTAAATGAGGGGGTAATACTTCAATGAACCTCCCTTAAGAGTATTATAGAAATAACCATGTATCAAATTATATTATTTTGACATGATAGCATATCTTAAGTAGAAAATTATTAGGTACATTCTACACTAGTAAATAAAAATTATTTTAAGATTGATAGTTGCGCAAAAAACTAATTGTAAAGTTAGACATCAAGTTATTCATTATTTTAAATAATTTCTTTGAAATATTAAAAATTTAATTTTTATCATCAATCAAGTGGTACATTAAAATCAAAATACTTAGAATTTAAAAGTTCAACCAGACATCATTTATTAATTAACAATAGAATTTCAACACAATGAATCCAATAAATAGATGTGCCTATGAACCCTCTTACTCATTAATGTAACCGCCCTTAGGGGCAATGGCGGCCTCCAGGTGGTAGCAGAAGGTCTGGCACCCACTGCAGATATTGTCCTCTTGTCATGACTTCCCACTGCTGGCCGACAGTGCTATGAGGTCCTCGGTCATTTGCAGGCCTTCCCTTCCACATGCATCCAAAAGATGTAGTTAAGGGGGTTAGCATCAAGCCTGTAGGGGGATATAAGAGTCTAACAAAGCAAGAAATGGAGTTTTTATTTGCTGGTGTTAATTGTGGCCTCTCCACCCTCACAAGGCTCTAATAAAATACTGGTGTGAAATCCCGTAATCTATTTCATGGGCCCTCATGTACTTGAGAAGATTAGTCTGGGCTGTTTTCTTTAACTCATCCTGATCTAGGTTGACCTTTTTAACAGATCCCTACTTTCTCTGGAACTTTTTGGACATGCTGACGTCCTATAGACCCCCAACTGCTTGGAGTGCACGAATGGAAATTCCGCAATCACTTTCAAGTGTCCTTTTCTAGACTTGTACATAAGCCAGAGAGCTCAGCTATGTTTTGTTTTGTAAATAATTGTTTATTCCTAATATATATCCAAATATGAATTAATCTAATTCACTAAACCTACATTAATTATTGAATTAGTAAGTATACAGATTTAAATACACGACTCTGTATGAAAGATTGATATATAATTGTAAACCAAGCTTCTTTAATAATGAAATATGTTTCATAATCACAAATGTTATGTATTAATATGCACCAACTCATTCAATTATATGAATTGAGTAAAAGTTGTGATTTTAAACTAATATATTATACAAGTAGTTAACAAAAATTATATTTGTGTTTTAGACAAATAATTGAAAATTCATGTAATGAGTATAATAAAATAATTGAAATTATATAACCTTCTTGTACCTACATATATATAATGAATTCAAAATGTAATTTCGATTTAATAATTAACTGTAAGAAAAATAATTATATATTATAAAATCTTTAGTAATACCTTGTAACATTTGAAGAAAGCCAAACCACATCGAAAGCAGACCATTATCAGACATAAACTTTAGAGCAATGGGCTGGTGAGATAAAACATTACTCAAATCAGATACGAGTGGCCAATAGCAATGATCTTTGGTAATATGATTCATACAATCCACGACCATATGATCACTTCTAGGACTATGTAATGTACATTTGATTAGTACTTTGGACATCATATTATAAACTAGAGAAGAAACCATCACATGAAGTAGTTGAAAATTTTCTGTCATACTGAGAGCAAGTTTTTTATTTGAAAATAATTGAACAGATACGTGCACCACACGATTAGATAAACGATCAGAGTTGGATGATTGACTTAGTGTATGAGATACTCGAGAATAATGCATAACAAAGCTACGCGTAAACGCTTCTTTGTAGGTAGCATCAGGTAACATTTTAAGTAGAAGACAATTTAGAAGCTCAGGAAATTCATACTTAACTGTCCAAAATACAAGTTCTTCTAGGAATGTCTGATGTTTGAGTTTTTCATCAGAGATATAGTCTGAAATATTGGATAAAAAATTATTCCATTAATAGCAAAATATTTAAATGAAAACTGAATTTTATAAATATATAAATATTGGGCCTGTTAAAAAATATTTATTTCATAAGCTAATGTATAAAATATCAACACATATAAGAATTGATAATAATAGGAAATATCGATACAAATTAAAACCAGTTATTCCCAGGATTCTTTGAAAAGAAGTGACGACATAGACCATTCTCAAGTGGCATTATTATTTATAGATAAACCATCTCAGAAGAAAACGTTAATAAGTAATAACTTAACTATTAGTCATTAACAAGTTAATAAGTTATATCAACAATAAATTAGAATAGACTTTATGTTTTGACATAGCCACACACGCGGAAGAAATTAATATCTTTGAAAAAAATTAATTCTCGCTTGTGCTTGTAGTTATTTATTAGAAAAAAAATATACTTTTAAGCAGAGGTGGAAAAACTAAAATCCGCGAAAGCTTGTAGCAAATAATCTAAAAACTATTAAAACTGAATAAAATCAAATAAATACCGACTCTTCACAATGAGAAACTCCTGAAGATAGAAGAGTATGTTTCAGATTAGATGTGTCGTTTTTCATTCCCCAATTACTCAAACAATAAGCGTTTCGTTCACATCAAACCTCTGCAGCTCTTCATGGGATCTTAAGAAGAGTCTGTCCAGACCATTAGGTATGCAAGAGTCGTTACTTCTTGCTGCGTAAAGAATAAATACAACTTTAGTGATTTAAATACTTTATTTCTAGAAGACATCTTTGTTTAGGTGGTGTTATTATAAGCCAATCTCCAATCATTATTGCTGATTTGTAATATTCCCTCAGAAGCTTACTGTCATGGTGTACTAAGTGAACCACTGTTAGGCAATTCCATAACATTTGTATAGAAGTTTCTAGACTGGACTTACAGAATATGCAGTCTCTATGTGCATCTTCAATTCTCGATTTATTCGTAAAAAGAGTTGAAGTAGTTATTCGGCAGCGGCACCACTTTTCTTTTGAGCCCATGAAAGGGTTGCAAATTATCATTATTTTAAGTTTGTGACCTTTTACAACCTAAGCGAAACGTACCAAATCAGCCGGAGAACCCAATATTTGGTTTTATTGTAGAATTGGAATTTATCTAAGATTGCATGGTTGATGCTGTCAATGTTGTGTATTCTGAAGTTAAATCAAAAATAGAAGATATATCTCTGTAAAGGAGAACTATTTTTTGTCGCATTGATTCAATTGCAGAGAATGTTCAAGAACTAACAAAACCTAGTACTAATTTTCTATTGCAGATTTTAGAGGAATTTACGAAAACTTACATATTACATAAGAATTACTATCAGTGGAGTTCCTATAAGACAAAACTAATAGAAACTATTTGTACAACAGTGTCATAACCTGTTTAATCAAATCAAAATTAAGTTTTCATGAAAACAGATGGTGCCTGATACTCAGAAGTTAGAATTCTGGGCTTATTAGATGTCTGAACAATAGAATCAGGGAAGATTTTCCTATGCATGATGTGCTGTTACTTCATTGCATCATACATCGAGAACCCCTATGTAAATCATCATTACAAATCAAACATATGGATCCTGTCATAAATGCAGTGAACTCAATAAAAGCAAACAGACTGAAACACCAAGCAATTTCGAAGTTCCTTGGAAGATATGAATGTGGATTTCACCGAAGTGTTTTTCCACAAATATGTGCGCTGGATAACGTGGGAAGATTACTGAAAAAAGAAGGAGAAGTGTCATAACAGAAATTGTTATGTATTTCAATGTGGGAAATATTTATTTTGAATTTTCAAAGGAAATGGAAAGTGTGAAATGGGTATGCGATTTTCCATTTGATATTGATATATTCCAAAAGATGAATGAATTAAAGACAAAACTACGAAGTAAAGGTGTATTAGCTAATGAAATGTACCAGGACGTAATCACTCCGAATGAAGTTTAAAAATTTTGAGCAAGCTGTAGAAGAAGCAAAACTTAGTTCATTTCCTAGTTTAAAATATAAAAAAAACATTCTATCGTCACACAATATCAAACAAAAGGTCACTGATCACACACTCAAATCTTTATATGTTTTAAAAATCAGCACAACCAACTTCACTCCTATTATTGACAATTTGGTTAATGATTGTGACTTAATGCACAAACATCATTAATACTCATAATTGGGATCCTTTAATTTTTTTTATATTATTACTTAAAATACATTTTTTGTCTAATATTATTTTATGTAAAACTAGGAGAAGGCGCCTGCATTGCAGGGCTGAATAAAACATATTTTATTTAAAATCATAAGTTATTTAAATAAATTCCACGTAAGCCTCATTATTTACAACATTTTGTGTCCTCCAACCTGGAGAGTTGATAAAAATAATTTCCTTACTTTATAAAATTGGCCATGAGACAAACAAGGCTATTCTAAGTGAACTCCAACCACCTAAAGTGACTAACCTTTTCTCTTGTTGAAAGACAAGGAGAAACAGAGCTTTACAGTTGATTGCAATCTTTTAAATGGTAAATAAGTATTAAAGGATATTAGAAGGAACGATAGGAATTCAGGTAATACAAACATCCTTTACTTTGGTAAATCCTGTCAAGATGGAAACCTCAATGCAGTATCAGAAAAGTTGCTAGACACAAAACCTGTTCCATTGCAGAGGCGTGGAGCCTCAAAATTTCTCAGAAGTATAAATAATACTCCAACCTTAAGACGTAGTAGGTGTACCAGTTCGATTGAGCAAATTAAGAAACTCAATGAGATAACAAACTGTATCATTCTATTCAATGCCACTGTCAATAAACTGATAACTATTCCGTTCTCCTGGTACCATAAGCATCAGCTGATAGTTGTGTGTTTTGACATAATTTTTGAGAGCTGAAATAGCACTCTCACAGAGCCATGCAAGGTAACTGAACTTGATTAGTAAATCAAGATACACTTCTGAGACGAATTCTTTGGGAGACTGGACAATGTTATCGATATTAGATAAATATACATTCCCATCTATGTTTTTTTTTAGAGAATACTTTCGATTCAGAACCATATTATGAAGTAAAAGAACTATATAGATGAAAAATAATCATAAATCATAAAAAAACATTCAAACATACAAAAGATAAATTATTTATCAAATTCCCAAAAACTTGTCTTATGATCCAAAATTCAAGTGAAATCAAGGCTCTTCTATGGAAGCTAATACTTCTTGTATATTTTTTCGAATAAGTATTATTTATTATTTTATAAAATATTTAAATAAGCAATGTAAGGTTATCTTAGAAATTAAAAAAAAAAGTATAATTAAGTTGATTATTGAAGCAATTAATATCTTAGAGGTAGAAAGATTATCTTCAATGTATTTATTGATTATATGTAAGTAATTAATTCGACTTACTAATATTTAATTTCGATACTTCTCACGGCAACTTTTGTATTGCTTATTTATTAAATACTAGCAGTTGTACCCAGCATTGCCCGGAGTTATTAGGCATCGACAAACAAAAATCTTTACTTAAAATTATTATAATAAATCTTCAGTTTTACTGACAATTTTCATAAGCACAATCACATGCAGTTACACAGTACTTAGATGCTCTTTCCTCAAGAATGAAAAATTAATCAGAACAGCTTGAGGAAAAAAATTATAATATAACATGATGATCCAGGGAGTAATTTAACTACACTCACTCGTTACTGTGCCTCATTTAAATTAATTATATAGAATGTACTTTTTTTCTTTTGATATGAGCGTTTGCTACACACGATCGTTATGAAAAATGGATCCAACTTAAAGTCCTAAAAACCTCACATGCTCTATACAGAATGGATAGTAATATGATGCAGAGGCCATGGTTTTAGTATAACTGATTTACGTACATTTAGTTCCCTCCCTTTTCCCCCAATTTACAAGCGGGTAAAGAAGGGAGTTAGGTGAACCAGTAACTAATATTTCAAATTAAGTTATATTAGAGTTACAAAATATTAATTTCTTTCTTTTTCTATTATATTTCTATATGTTCTGCTTTTGAAGTGAATTTATATATTTCCAAGCGTGGCTTTTATTCATTTTATCTCTCACCCAGCACTCTAGTGTAGATGTGATGGGGGAAGAGAAATAACAGTAAATTTTAGCACAGTTTTGTAAATAAAATTTTATGGCTAGGGGAAAGAGCCAATTATTTATACATATTTTAACACAAACTTGCCTTACCCAAACGTGGCTTTTTATTTTAATTTTGCCCCCTTATGACAGAATCAGTGTGAATTCGCACTAGTGGTCATAGGATCACACCAACTCACTTGTTTTTATTTTTCTTCAACTAGATAAGTAGTATTTACTCGAACAGCATTAAGTGTTATATTCTTTTTCAGCCAGTAGCCCACTCCCCAATTCATAGCGCGGGTAAAGTGGGCGAATGGTCAAGTTTCATTAATTCATTCTTTTTATAGATACTTTTTCTAAATAATATATACTAATTCAATATATTTAGCCTCTAATTAAATACTGGGTGGCAATGGGTTGATGGAATTGCAATATGGACAAGTTTTTTAAATTTTAATGAATGGAGAAATTATACGTTTTCAAACATTCTCCAAGGGTTTTAATCGGATGGCCATCTGACACTTAATAATATGATGGACAAGTCTGAGCCAATGCCGTTTTAAACTCTTATTTTCAATATTAAACTATTCTAAAAATTCTTTCTGATTATACCTTCGAAATATTTTACTCCAATGTAGATTGTTTTTATTTTACATATATATGTCTCAACTTTTTAAATTTTCATGAATGAATGTAAATATTTGTACTACAACATAACATACAAAGGGAGGTAGAGAGCAAATAACTATAGGGAACATGGCCCACAAGGGATTCCTGTTTAAGAATCAAAAAATGAGTGTAAAACCAAAATAAGTCCCCTCCCGAAAAGGACAAAAATTCCAAAACAGAGACCCCCCCCCCTAGCAGGCGAGGGGTGGCCCATTCCCAACAGAAGAGAGGGCTGTGTTTCTGCAAGTTTCAAGTCCCTCCCTTCCTTATTTATAATTAAGTATCAATTGACCTAAACACCTGCAAGATTTTATTTATTTTTAAATCCCGTTCTTATATAATTCTATACATATATACTTTTCTTCTTTAATATGAAGCATTTTGCTCGATGCTAAACACTAAAGTCTGCTATATTTAATTAATAAACACTTAGTTTTTAGATCAAAATTGACTGCATAAATTACATTCATACTTAAAGACAGACATGCAACTTTGCTTTAATAATACTAAAGATATTTACATATAATTATATTTGTTGAACAGAAGGGGTTTAAATATATTTCAACATCCATCCACAACGTAAATAATTTGTAATTTGTGACCAATTGGAAAAAGAAGAAGAAAACCTCCCCCCGACCAACTATTAATTAGTTAATATTCCTTCTTCTCAAGATAACAATTTTATATTTCCATCTACTTCTCACCATTCACGATTTCGTTCCTTCGTCAATTTCTTCTCCTATAAAATCTATCAATTTAACTGAAGACAGTTAATCAATTTTATCTTTACCAACGAATTATTTGGTACAAGATACTTCATCATCTTTGAGTAATTTATTAGAAGGTATAACTCAACATTTTCCGTTGCTTAATTTTTTAAATTTTAATCTACTTGTTTTCTATTATAAGGCACATCATGTAACAATTAAAGCACACATACAGATTTATCTACATCTTTTGATCCGGATGAAGATATCCACTTGAATAAGAAAATTATGTGTTTAGATCACGAGGAATAAAAAAAAAGGACTTTTTATGTGATGGATGTAATTTTCACAGTAAAAATGTGAACATTGCAAAAATTGCATATGAAAATGTAACATAGTAATTCGGTACTATTATCGTTTAGTATTTTTCCAACATTAAGACAATCACCAAATTAAAAGTAAGATTAATAATTTTTTTAAAGATTGTAAGTGTTTTTATTTATTCTGTATATTATTCTAAAGTAAAGCACACACGAATGTTCAATGAGATTTTGAATATAATTGAATCTATTTAGGAAAGAATATCCACTACTCAGGAATTAAATAGTAATGACAACTGCTGTGGAAAAAAAAAAGTATGCTTCAGATTACCAATTCCAAAAAAAAAACGGACCAGCTAAACAATTCACAGGATTTACGTCACTAATTAAAACTAATTAATCATTCATAGTGATAAGTAACGTATTATAGAAAAATATCCCATGTAATTTCTTATTTTTTGAGTGATCCTATGATATATGGGATTTACTAGCAAATAGACAACATTATCTTAATTATGTTTATTATTTAAATGTAACGATAATGACTTTATATCCCGTAATAAATGAGAGTAATTGATGTGATAATAGAATACTGCACTTCGTAAAAAATAAAATAATTATATTCCAAGTATTTAAATTCCCTATTCCTCGTGAATGGATCTCTTGTCTGTTTCGAACTTGGAATCTCCTTCACAAAGAAGGAGTCAACTCTTTTCTATTATGAAGCCGAATAGTTTCCCTTGGGTGCATTTTTATCCTGTTGTCCTACTTGGAATAGAGAATTCCGAATTAGAGCATCTCTTGTGATGGATGATAATGTTAAAAGTATCTTACTTCGATACCCTCTATCTTCATTTGGCATTAACTCTTGGAGAACATAGAAGTACACTTCTTCCAGTCTTAATCTATGAAAAATGATCTCATACCTTAGCAATTGTCAAATTAGAATCATGTAGCGATGTAATAATCATTATAATATTATTTTTAAAATTGTTAAGATCATTAAAAACAAGTTATAATACTAAGTTACTTTTTATCATTCAAAAAATTTATTATTTGAAAAAGAATGATGCTGTTTCGTGAAGGAAATCAAAAGACTTGAGAAAAAATTGGATGTAAAGTTGCCGGTACTTCAGCTGAAGGATATAAAACTTGGATGAACAAGAAAACACGTTGCACGATAGAGATAAAAATATATTTGATGCTTAAAGTACCAAAACTGAATTTGAAAAAAAATAATATGATTTAGAAAATGATATTGCTTCATCTGTGGATTATCAGGAGAAATAGAAACTTGAGAAAGAACGTCTAAAATAGGAATAAAATTACTTGAATCTAAGATCATTTAAAAAACAAAAGTAGTCAGTAAATTCATTACAGATAAAAAATTACTTTTTCACTTCAAAATACTTTCATGGGGATCGATCGAAAAACACTACAGATGAATAATACTTAATGTCAAAGATAAATGCATGATAAAAATACATTGCTGAGGATCGAAATCGGAGTAATTCTTTCTGATAAGTTGTTATTTACTTTGTATATATGTATGATTGAGAATAAATTATAACTTGTACATTGTTTGATCTGTTGGGTGAGATTCTTCAGATAGAAAACTTGAAATAAATTATTAACCTCTCCCTGAAGTACATAGATCATATTATATTTGACAAATATACAACGGAAGTGTTAGAACTTGGGCAAGTAATAAAATTCAAGGGAAACTTTCGCCGATATCTTGAAGAGTGATTTCGAATACCAATTAAAGAATTATTTTTTTTAAATGTTCCTTTAATTGGTTAGATGGAGTTGCACTGATTATAGTATTACATTTACTCCATCTAACCTAGGAATCTTTTTGGTGAAATTCAAATACACTAAGTGTATTTCTTTCTCTAGGAATCACTGGGGCGAAAACGTACATACATCAAGTTCAAGAAACTCCCAAGGGTGCTATCCATGAGCTATGGCTATTCCATTAAAAGTATTGAATGTCAATTTGAGATATAAGGCTATGTCGTTTTTATTCCCTTTTCAATTTTTGTTCTTCAATTAGTCATTCTTATTCCGAATGTGGTTGTATTATTCATGTAACTTCTTGAAGATTATATTTTTTTCGTCTCGTCTTAAGTTAATAATTACTTTTGGAATTCTTGAATGACAAGTAGAAGCAATTTCAATGTGTGATCTTGATTTGGGTTCGAAATGACAATAATGGCAGATCATCCAAATTGATGGGTGAATCTTGATTTCTTGGCTTTCGATAGAGTAGATTAGTATCATTTATGTTATATTCTAAACATTTTATCCGAATTATTTAATTATTAAGGAGAGAACATATACGTATCAAGTGTAACAGCGAGAGTGTACTCATGAATGACTGATAAGTATAAGGCTAAGTCCCTAATGGACTCATGAGTAAAATTGAAGATCGACACCGAATTAATTCCTGGCTGTGTTCCTGCTAGATACGGTGCGGGATTTCTGTCTATTCCCTTTATGTCATAGGTGGTGAAGCAGATAATCTAATAAATCGTCATAAGAGATAAGCTGCTCTTCTCCCAAACATTGATCAAAATGTCAAGGTTACCTTGACACTTTTTAGTTTCTTTTTTTATAGTATACAAGTTTAAGGGAACAAAAATTGTGAAATATCTGAAAAAGTCATTGAAAATCAATAGTATTCTACTTAGTGTTAAAATAATTGACCAATGCTAACAAAGCTTCTGACAGCAAGAGTCACAAAATAACTAATAAAAAAAAGATTAATAATGGAATAAAAAAATAAACCAATTAGTAATATACATATATTAATACTGAACATTAAGTCGAGGTAAAATCAACTTGAACAGAATTCATGAAAAATACAAGTGATTTAATTAATAAGTTACCAACTTATGGATATGAAACACAATATATCTACAGAGGCGTATGGATATAGGGCTAGATAATAAAGTCAATTACCTTTATGTTCTATAGGAATATCAGAAGCTATATTTGGAAGATCTTCTATTGCATCTTCATATAAGTTTTGACTTTTACGCATAAAGTTAACATTCTCCGAATCACTGTTAATACTCGTGAGCGAAGAGTAGAGTTGTGGATCAATAAGAGAATGAGTCATGACAACTCGCATGGCCGCACCCAAGGAGGAGAAGTCATGGAGCAAGACCAAGAGGCCCTCTGCTGTCTGGATCGTTCTCTCATATCTCGCTAGAGTTTCCTTAGGGGACAAAGGGGGGCAAGTTGAGGAAGCCACGGCGTTGACGCGCAGGTGTTGCACCAGGCGCAGGATCACTCGTGGCATGAGCAGCGAGGCCACGAGGAGGAGCTCTTCTGGAGGAGAAGGCGAGGCAGAGTCCGGGGGCTGTCGATGCTTGCTGCAAAAGCCCTCCGGCCGCATGACGGAAGCATCCCCACAGTCGCAGGCCCCGCCCGCTTGACTCTTGAACATGTTGAAGTCGTGGCCCTCGTGGTTCCCCTCTTGGAAGCACTCTGCGCACAGCGACATGCACTGCGAGATGCCGCACGTACGACAACGGAAGGCCACAAAGTCTGCAGTCCACACCAAACCACACTTCTCCGTGTAGTCGAACCTCCGCACTGAAACACAACATCAACCCTTACTTACAAACTCACTCACTCACTCACTCACTCAGTCACTCACCTCGACGAGAAAAGGCCTCGAAAGTCTCGCCCCCGCCCACCAGCCACCGGCACCAGTCCAGGCACTCCGCATCACTCAAATCAGTCTCCGGGCACAGCAAATGGTCCAACAAAACACTCAAACTCGCCGCACTCGAGCAGGAGACACATTCCGCCAAAATCAAGGCTGCGACCGTCCTTTTACCCTTGCGCATTAATACCTCCGCCTTTCTCATCCTCAGCCCACTCTTTCACATCACACGCAACAACCACAATACTCCTTCTCAGTCTCAGTTCCACACACTAACACTCACTACTCACTCTTCCACGCTCTCACTCCAGGCTCCAGGACTCAGCTGCTCGCTCACTCCCTCTTTTCTCTTCCCCTCTTCTCCACCTCTTCTCCACCTCTTCTCCATCAGGCGCTCCCTTCAAATCTGGAGTGCAACAAGACAAAGGCACACAACCTCGCTTTCAACAATATAATAATGGTCACATCAGATTCTCTTGAGATTGCAATATCTCGGATAATATGACCTTAAATCCAGTCACTTAATAACCTCTAAATCATAGAAAGCATATACACTGACAAGGCTTCATTTGATGCCATTGGAGTAGATTATTATGAGTCAGCTGTTTTTGGGGGCATAGTTAAGTTTATTAATTGAATCTTGTTCGGAATTAATCAATACTTGTCGCTTATTACTTATTAGTAATCACAGAGCCGTATAAGTAGAGTTACGTCACCGGGCTATCCCCTTTGACGATAGCTTACTGCCTCATGTGTTCGAGTCACGCCCCAACACATTGAAAATTTTTAACTATATTTTAGGTGAAGAACTCTATACTCCAAGTACGCCCTCTTGTCGTGCACTGTGGATTACAGGAATCCTTCTTGAGCTGAGGGGATGACACTTTTTTCATTTCCAAGGGACAAATTCCTTGGAAGGCAACGGGGCTCTGAGTAATGAGTAATAACTAAAATGTTTAAATATCCCATTAATGGTTAATGCCATGCTTATCTAATTTCATCAGATGATAGATGAATCATGTACGTTCAAAGAGTGCAAAAAGTATCGTTTCCATAATAAATACGGTTATTCGAGAATTGAGTAATACATACTTAATATTATTTATTTTTGTATTTCAAAAAATATGTAGAAAACAAAACAAAAAATTGATTAATAGAAATTGTTGCACATACATAAAACTACAATTTAAAATCAACAACAATATTTTTACCCAGTCTTAGGCAAAGATTTTTAATTTGCTTGAATTAGAAAAATGATATTATTATGTCCATAGACATTAAGGATTAAATATTGCATAGATGATTAATGATTAACTTTATACAATTTCGTCAAATGACAGATTAAATATTTTGGTTTAGTTATTTATGTTTAATAATAATAATAATTTTTTTTTAGAGGGATTTTTTTTACTTATTGAAAAATATCACACTTATTTTGAAAAAAAAAACCAAAAGTAGTACAACTATGACCTATTTTGGACACTAATTTGGATAATTGAATACAATCACGGATGGATAAAGGAATTATTTTGTAATATGTGGGAAATAGTGAATAGATAATAATAGTAGATATAAATGATAATTACCCCAAATAACTCTTCAATCAAAGTTTTAATACCTCGAAACTTAAGTTGATAATATTGTAGAAAAAAACGCGTGCAAGGAGAAGGGGGGGGGAGGAAATACATACGGTATCATTGTTTAAAATAATGATGTGATTATCATCTGCCTGCTTTATTATGATTTTTGAGGGTATAACGAAAGTATTTATTAGCAAAATGTTTAATGGAGATATACTACGTATAATTGACTTAGACGTTTTTTATCCGTTACAGTAGATGTAATAACGTCACACCCCATGAAATTGTAATTCATTATGAACCTTATTCTCAGAATAATAGCTATTGAAACGACAAAGTAGAGTATTTCGAAATATATTTGAAGTTCAAAGTTTAAATATGTAGGATTTAATTAAATATAATCTACATAATAAAAAATATATCATCATACATCTATGTTAAATATACAAAATTAAACAATTGGAATCATATAAATAATAACCATAAATTATATATACAAAATATTGAAATAATAGATTGATCCAAATAATATTTTCTTGTTCTGACACCAGAATCCAGTTAAATATGTCATAACTTTAGGTTCCAAAACACAAGCGAGACGTGGAGTTTAATCAAAAAGATAATCACCCCTCTTCTTCACGTGGAAGTTGCTAAATACAATTGTGCACAGGATAGATATATCATACCGATGAAATCTAACTAATTATTAATAATAAAGAAAATGTCAAAATCATAAAATTAGACAATAAATATACTAATAAAAAAAATGTTACAAATAAATCCATCTTAAAGATTTAGAGCAAAAGCTAATTATGTAGTAATGTCCAGCGATATTACTCCTTATTAAGAGCATCAAAAAAGATATTTTCCCCGTTATTTATGCTTATATAACAACATACTATTATCATGAAGGATATACACAATTGCTAATTATAATGATACACCCAATGTAACTACCCCCGTTATTGTGACCATTTAAGCAGTTGTTTTTGCCTTTTATGAGTTTTCTGAACACCATTTCTTGGAACTTATCAACCATAGCTAATCCTTAAGTGATAAAGAAGTATATATATAGTGGAATACCTAATTATCAAACCCAAGTCTTTAAGTAAAGAAACTAGTCTCAGACAAACTAGTTGCGAACCATCGAAAGCTACTACTCCCGTTGTTGTGACCATTTAGCACTTTTTTTTTTGCCATTGAATGAGTTGTGTATCATAATTCTTGGTAATTTTGGCTAAGATAGAATAATATTTTAGGGTTAGATTTAGAACAATTGAATACTTACTGTTAGATAGTACAAAATTCAGAGTTCCATTTCGAAATTAGTAAATACTTTATACTCTCTACTGATAACTTGATCGTCATTTAGTGTGGATGCCTCAAAATATTTTTATATGTATTTCTATAAATGACATCAGTACTAACATCCTCCATTAATTTAATGATGGTTCCTCGGGAAGGGATAGGTTTACCCGTATATTTTTCCATAAATTTTTTGAACATAGATGATTAGCAATGGATAAGGTTATATTACATGCAATAAGTATCTTTGTGAGACCAGAGTTAAAGTCTGACTTGATGTATTCATCATTAACTTGATATAAGATGAGGATAATGATTGGCGTGTAATTCTAGATAGGGGACTAAAGGCACATTTATATCAACAAACCATCTGTTTCTCATCCGGTAAGTATTTTCCAAATTCCCAGGCCTCCATTTTTCGAAATCCAGACAGAAGGCGACGTTATTTTAGGCATTTTATTCAGTTCTCTATCGACTATCAGATCTAATATTATATTAATATGGAATAATAAAGGCGGGAATGATAATGTTCTTGATAAAAGAAGATGTATATTATTTAATCAATGATGCCATAAGTATAGTTGATAATATTGTAGAGAAAAACGCGTGCGAGGAGACAGGGGGGAGAAAGATACATGGTATCATTGTTTAAAATACTGATGTGATTATCACTGATAATCACATCAGTATTTATCAGTTGCCTGCTTTATTATGATTTTTGAGGGTGTAACGAAAGTATTTATTAGCAAAATGTTTAATAAAGATATACTACGTATAATTGACTTAGACGATTTTTATCCGTTACAGTAGATTTGGAAACGTCACACTCCATGAAATAGTAATTTATTGTGAACCATATTCTCAGAAAAATAACTAATAAAACAACAAAATAAGAGTATTTCGAAATATATTTGAAGTTCCAAATTTAAAATAGAAGGCTTAAATTAAATACAATCTACATACTAAAAAATAAACCATCATACATTTAAGTTAAATATACAAAATTAAACAATTAGAATCATATAACTAATAATAACAATAAATTATAAATACAGAATATTGAAATAATAGATTGATCCAAATAATATCTTCTTGTTCTAACATCAGAATTCAGTTCTATATGTCATAACTTGAGGTTGCAAAATACAAGCCAGACGTGGAGTTTAATCAAAAAGACTATCACCTTTTTTCCTTATGTGCAAGTTGCATATACAATTGTGCACAGGATATATATATTTCTACCGATGAGATATTAATAATTATTAATAATAAAGTAAATCATAAAATTATCTTAGATTTCAATCCATATCTTCTTCCAATCTTAGTAAGAACAGCTTTTAGAATCCCACTTTCATTTATTTCATATTTATCTAAAAAAAGAAAAGTTAATCCATGCAGTCAAATTTAACTGATAAGACAATTCAGGCAACCATTCTTGACTTATTGTAGTTTTTTAATATGACATAGTAAAGATTTAGAGCAAAAGTTAATTATGTAGTAATGTCCGGCGATATTACTCCTTATTAAGAGCATCAAAAAAGATTTTTTTCTCCGCTATTTATGCTTATATAACAACATATATACACAATTGGTAATTATAATGCTACACCCAATACAACTACCCCCGTTGTTGTGACCATTTAAGCAGTTGTTTTTGCCTTTTATGAATTTTCTGAACACCATTTCTTGGAGCCTATCAACCATAGCTAAGCCTTAAGTGATAAAAAAGTAATATTTATTGACTATGTAATATTGGAAAACCTAATGATCATACCCAAGTCCTTAAGTGAAGAAATTAGTCTCAGACAAACTAGTTGCGAATCATCCAAAGCTACTACCCCCGTTGTTGTGACCATTCAAGCAGTTGTTTTTACTATTTAATGAGTTGTGTATCATAATTCTTGATATGTTTAGCTAAAATAGAATAATATTTTAGGGTTAGATTTAAAAAAAGATTGAATACTTACTGTTAGATAGTACAAAATTCAGAGTTTCATTTCGAAATTAGTAAATATTTTATACTTTTTACTGATAACTTGATCGTCATTTGGTGTGGACGACTCAAAACATTTTTATATGTATTTTTATAAATCATATCATTACCAACATTCTCCATTAATTTAATGATGGTTCCTCGGGAAGGGATAGGTTTACCCGTGTGTTTTTCCATAAATTTTTTGAACATAAATGATTAGCAATTAATAAGGTTATATTACATGCAATAAGCATCTTTGTGAGATCAGAGTTAAAGTCTGACTTGATGTATTCATCATTAACTTGATTTTTTAGATGAATATCCATGCTCTTGATATGAGATGAGGGTAATGAGTGGCGTGTAATTCTAGATAGGAGACCAAAGCCACATTTATTTCGACAAATCCGACAAACCATCTGTTTCTCATCTGGTAAGTAATTCCCAAATTTTTTTCAGTTCTCTATCGACTATCACCATCTAATATTATATTAATATTGAATAAGAAAGGTGGGAATGATGACGTTCTTGATTGATAGAAGAAGATGTATATTATTTAATCAATGATGCCATAAGTATTTCTTCTCTTCTCCTCGCACGCTTTTCTATTCTTACCAAAATTATCACCCTTAGCTATAAGTATTTCTTCTCTTCTCCTCGCAGGCGTTTGTATTCTTACCAAAATTATCAACCTTACTCATAACTCATCTGTACGTCATAAATAAAGTTATTGTATTATTATAAATGTATAAAGTATTGTATGATCACTTCATGTTTACTTTCCTTGTCATAATTAATTTGATTGATTTACTGCCCCTGATAATAGCTGACATGAAATGCTGTGTCGACAGCCCCCTTAAGCAATCTATAATAATCTATGGTCTAAATAAACGTAAAGTGATAAATCTACATTTTTAGATTATGGTGAAAGAAGAGGCCTCAATGTGAGTTCAATAAAGTTAATAATTTCGCTAAACCTCTCATCTAAGTCTAGCGAAACGCGACCGTTAGCCTGAGGAAATAGTATTGCCAGTATATTTCATATTTTTTGGCTAGACCTCGCTTTTCCTATGAAGTCATTCATTTATTTATACGGAAAACGATCACAATCGTTTTATTTTTATCTATATTCATATTGATATTCTAGTCTTCATAAAGTGATATTGTGTTAATTATTTTACTTTTTTTAAATAAAAAAATAATGTCAGATGATAAGAATAATGTATCAAATTCTTCAGATAATGTTTTAAGGGAGACGACAATCTTTTTATTGATGCGAAGTCTCAATTTGAAGGGAACGAAAATAAAACCCCTTACAAACCATCAATCAGATTGTGATCTTAGAGTCTGAGTAACTTAAACTGATGGTCAAATTTAAGAGACTCATGCTATCCTATCCTTCGGAAACTCAATCCATATTTAGAAATTAATACTGACGCATCAACGTCCGGGTATGGCATTTCTTTTTGAGATGGAAGATTTGAGCAAGGAAAACGGTCTCTAGAAGAGATAAAATTACACATCTATATGTCTAAATACATAAATTTTGCAGAAATTATTTGCAAATTTGCCAGTACTATCTTTGTAGATTACAATTGTATATTGACTACACGTCTTTATCTTTATTGTATCACGCAACGTTTACTATAAAAAGAAACAGAAAAAAAGCCCGAAATCATCTGGTAGTTAGCCAAATAAGTGTGTCATACCAACCGCTATGTATATATTAAAGAATCGCAAACTATCACTGTCCTATTATTTCTTCGCCATTTTTAAAATAAACTACATACAATTAAAATCTACATAGTATTTTATTCGATACTGTATTATAATATTACTTAGTAATATTTGATTAATGTTAGTTATGATTAGTTATTATATTATTTTTGTGAAGAAATTTAGGCAATTTATTCATTAAAATAATAAAATGGCCTATATATGTGAAGCAATTACAAAAAAAGCAACATACCATTGTTTTTCGCAAAATTAAGTAGATGTTAGTAATTTACTATTCTTTGTATAATGCTCTACAATTTCTTTTATATGAATATATTCGTTAACCCTATGTAGATTGCGTAAATTAGGGTTAATTATTATCAAAATATCCTGCTAAAAAATAATATATCTATAATAGTTGGTACAGCTGACCATAATGGGAGGTGCCTTTATTATAAATGCGAGGAATAAGTCTTATTAGATTTGAGTTGAATTGAAATGCAAGAAATCTCAAATTTCACCAAAATTGTTCTAATTCGTCTATTAAATTTGTGCCAAGTCATTTTGTTTTGAAATAATAAAATATGGATGTGCCTTGCATAGAGAGCATCTGTTATTTTATTCAAAATTCGTTTACAAGTTGTTATTGTTATGAAATGGCAATACACTGTCATTTGCCTAGAGGGGAAAGAAAAACTATCCTGTAAAATATTCTGTAACCATATAAAACAAAATAAGAGCATTGTGTCTCATATTCAAAGGTTCAGACACTAAAATTAACTTTGTCGCTGAAGCCATCGATATTGCAGCTTTTCTGATTCCACATACCATCCAGCCGAGAATCATACATTTGACACCATTGATGAGAAAAAAAGTGGGAAAAAATAAAAATAAAAATTATCTGACTAATCTTATGTTATTTTATATTTATGTTACACACACGCTCGAGTAGGGTTGTGCTTGCCGGCATTTTCCCCCTTGTTCTAATTTATTTTCTTTTAAAATATGTGTCTTTGAAGTTTAAAATGTAGTGATTGATGTCATACTATAAGGAAATTTGTAAGATTTATTTGTAGGTGATAGGTCGTAATTTCACTCATTCTCAGCTTTGCAGTGGTGGTAAAATGTCCAAAAACGATTCAATCATTATAAATTCTGTTGAAAAATTTGAGATAAAATCGTGGTAGGATGAGTGTGGGTTCACTGATTTTTGTTAAATATATACTTAAATTCAAATTGTCATAATTTTTATTGTTAAATCCATAGAATCCTTTATAATAACTACTCTTAGAAGTTCCCTGGAACTTTCAATGCAACATCTATTTTTTTCTATGATTTTGAATGGAAGAAAAAGAAAAGAAGAAGATAATGTGTTGAGAATCAGGTGTAAGTTGTTTCTACTTATTTCAACTATGCTGAGAAGTGAGTTTGGATATATACAAATAAGTTTGTAGTATTGCTCTATTGTTGAAAAAATGTTCCGAAGAAATGCTAAAAAGAAAAATTCAATCCATGGATCTGGCATATTCAAATATAAACATGAGATAATTTTAGATCAAACTATGATTGCCTTTTTTTTAGGATGGAGGATACATTTATTGTGGAGAGTTGCAAATAATTCAAATCAGTATTTTGTCATAGGATACTCGTTGCTTATATTAATTGAAGTAAATAAGATTTAATTATTATGTAGAGCCTCAGGTTAATAGAAATATAAGATTATACTTCATATAATCGGGCTTGCTAGAATTTTCAATCTCATGTATTGTACCGACTGCGGGGCAAGATATCTAGATTTTGACAAAACATGCAACCACTCATAGTCTGTGACGTCACTATTACTAGAATTTTCAATTTGATGTATCGTACCGACTTCTGGGCAAGAAAGACCTATTTTGACAAAATACGCAATCATTCATCTGAAACCTGAAATTTTCCCGATTTCTAAATTATTAAACAACATTAGAATTTGCCTAATAACAGCAAAATTCCTAAGTCAAGTGAACTTTCCCTATTTCTTCCTGTAACCCAATAGTGTAAACATAATAAAATGACAATACTTTGACTACTCGGTCTAATAATGCGTTAAAAATCATATAATTACAGTAGCAAATCTAAAGTTTCAAAATATAATTGATAAAATTTAGTTCTAATGCTATCATATTATAAAAGATATAACTAGGGTGCTGGGTTAGATTTGAGGTTGAGTTTTTCATTTGAGGATTGGAGTTTTTTTTTAATCAAATTTTTGAAGAATTGTAAAAAGCTTAAGGAGTTTAAATATAGATTGGAATTTGTAATGTTGAAGAGTTGAGATAAGCAAACCTCCTACATTACAGCTCTAATTTGTGTCCCTGACATGGAAAAATATTTTATGTTTAATAAGATTACATGTAAATTCATCGAGTGTCAATATTGTTGTCATCAATCCACACATACTTGCTAGGAACATCGTTAACCCTGAATATATACCAGCCATCAGGTTGAGCAAGATATATGGCTGGATCTACAGTATGGCCAAAAATCACCACTAAGTCTTCACTAATTCACTCTTATTAACTAGATGCACCCCAGACGAAAGTCCACAGAATAGTTAAAACCCACCGCTGAGTCTTTTCTAGTCCAACAGAAGAAAAAGTGGGCTATTTAATAAATTAAAGATTTATCTTGTTCTACAATTTGCAAACTAATGGTATTTGTTACTTGAATAAAAATACATATATTTTTGGGAGTTTTTAATTTTACTTTTTATTAACATTATATAACACTATATATTCTCGAACAATATATAATACATTTATATTAAATTAATGAACTGGATCAATTTGATTATTCATCAAGGTTTTAATTAAGAGGAACCTTGACGTTGGAATGGAGAACCACTAACATTTCAGCATTCTCATCGCTGAGCCAACTTCGCCTTTTATTTAGCACAGAGCCTGCTGATGAAAGCAAGCGCTGTGATGGAACACTAGTGGCCTAGGAGAAAGATATTTTAACATAAGATGAAATAGATATTTGTGTTTTTTGTCATTTACTGACCACCAGTTTATGATGTTCTGTTCTGGATCCAACCAGAGGACAGTAAGATTTGTATCTTCATCTTGGCATTTTACACTCGCCGATCACTTGGAGACTCAGTCCTTCAGAAGCTGGGTCGTCACAAAGCTGGCTTTTATGAGGGAGTTTCAACTTGGTGGACGGAATATTGAACAGGTGTTTGCTCCTTTTCAATCTCCAACATTTCTCTTTTATGCTGAAAAATAGTATCATCTGCTTTAGTCAAATCACAAAAGGAGCTTCTTCCAAAGCGAACACCTGGAATTGTTGCTTTGGCAAGGACTTGGTTCTTCTCTAGACCCTTACAGCAAGGAACAGCTGAATTTATCTATGCTTGAGCCGATTGGTGGGCGATGTTGACTTTCTGGTGGCAATGACGATGTATGAAACTTTGTGTTTAAATGTTGAAACAGCCGGAATATACAGGAAAGCATCTTCTACCATCAAATTCCATGAATTTGCAAAGCACTGCACTTTCTTGAACTTGAGTCCCTCACCAGCTGCTACAACATTATTTAAATTATCTATAGAAATAGCAGTCAAGTTTCAAATCATCTGAAGCACGCTTGATGAAACCCTAAGAACAATAATATCGTAATGAATAACTAATTTAACAAAAATTAAAAGACGCACAGAACCCTGTAATAATCAGTGTTGTGGGTAACGCGTTACAAAAGCAACAATTACCGTAATATATTACATTGAGGTAATAACAGGCTAATTTAACGCGCTACTAACTATATTACGATAATATTATTACAGCTACTGAGTCCTGTAACGCGTTACAATACGAGCTGTCTTACAGGTGGAGTTTTCCAGAGAACACAATAGGCGCAACACCCGTAATTAAAGAGGAAAAGAAGACGGGTTTAAATCAACAGAAGAAGAAGACAGTTTTTAAACAACAGAAGACGAAGACGGGTTTAAATCAACAGAAGAAGACGATTTGGTTTGGAGATTTAGAGATGGCAACAATGAGGGATAATTCAACATTTTCTAAGTGGTTACACTCACACTATTTTCAATTTAACAGAGAAATAGACAAGAATCTAACAGTAAGGTGTACTTTATGTACTGGTGGGAGGCCGAGGGAACTTTCAACGGCTAAAAATAGTACAAGTCCTCAAGAAAAACCTGGAGAGTGAGGTAACCTTAAGCTAGTGGCTAAACGACCTCTTGCCAGCGGGCCAGTGGAAAAGGACGAATTAAAACAACAATGTTTAATGTTAAAAGTAACTTATTATTTTACAAAGTAGGTAGTATTCAAGGTTAGACCATCATGTAATTGCGCTTGCAAGAATATTCAATCTGATGTATTGTACCAACCGCTGGGTAAGATAGGCAGATAATAAAAACAACATTCAAGTACTCATAGTATATCGCCTCACTATTGCTAGAATTTACAATTTAATGTATCGTACCGACTGCTAGGCTAAAATCATAACTGTCACCCAAAGCAGCAACAAACCTTTTCCCCCATTTTCAACAACTGAGAGAGGCTGCATATCAGCACAAATCATTTCGATGAGAAATTTGTCTAATAAGGTTTTATTTGTATTGGTATACTTCTTATTACGAGTGAAGTATTTTTGCAGGTTTTCTTATTTATTTTTTAAGATAGGCATTAAATTCGACAGGATGCAAGTGAATGCCATGTTTGTTCATTGATGAGGTGAATCCACCTTTATTTATGAGGATTTTTTTTACATAAATCGCATTGGACTCTGGTTCACTTCTTAGCCAATTATTTGGGGGCAATTTTTGTAAAAAAATCCTGTACAGTAGATAATTTTTCTAGTTTGATGATATTTTGATTTCCACTTCATCCTTGTAGCCTTCGTTAGCTTATCTCTCTACTTCACTAGCGTCATTATAACTTATTGTAAAATAATTGCATTAAAAAAATTAAAGAGTATCTTATAAACTTAAAAAAATGATCTAAAGTTAACAAACTTAATCACAGTATCCAAAAAGAACAGTATTTAAATTACTTTTGTTAGTGTACCAAAGACAAATTCATCATCTATTACAGATGATGGCATAGCTCCATCCAAGATTTCATGTTAAATTTGACTACTATCAGCAGGATATTGGCTAACAAAAAGATCACCAGCCAGAACGTATATCCCTTATTATTAATTTATAGTAATTAATTTAATTCTCAGTCAAGCATAACTTAGAGTTTATTTTGATTTTTTAGCTCGTGACGTCATCTGCCTGGTTTGCAGTATTGACTGAAAAGCCACGACCTTATATATAGGTAAAGTTGATAATTCTGTAGAAATTTTTTTTTTTTAGGGTATAACGAAAGTATTTAATAGCAAAATGTTTAATGAAGACATATTACATATAATTGACTTAGACATTTTTATCCGTTACAGTAGATTTGAAAACTTCACACTCCATAAAATTGTAATTCATTATGAACCATATTCTCAGAATAATAACTAATGAAACGACAGAGTGGAGTATTTCGAAATATATTTGAAGTTCCAAGTTTAAAAAGAAGGCTTAAATTAAATATAATATACATAATAAAAAATATATCATCATTCATTTATGTTAAATATACAAAATTAAACAATTGAAATCATATAACTAAAAACCATAAATTAAATATACAGAATATTGAAATAATAGATTGATCCAAATAATATTTTCTTGTTCTGACATCGGAATCCAGTTAAATATGTCATAACTTTAGGTTGCAAAACACAAGCAAGACGTGGAGTTTAATCAAAAAGATAATCACCCCTCTTATTCATGTGGAAGTTGCTAAATACAATTGTGCACATGATAGATATATCTCTATCGATGATATATAAATAATTATTAATAATAAAGTAAATGTCAAAATCAAAAAAGAAAGAGAGTATTTACTGCTTCGTACGAAATTCTCCAATCTCCATCACTAATTATAAAAAGATAGAGAACTTAGTTAAAAACAGTAGAGTACTACTACCGTCACTTTGACGTCTTCAACGAATATTTAAACAACCTTGATGAAAATTTGCCACCAACCAGAAGAGCACAAGAAATAATTAATAATGATTCCTTCAGAGAAGAAGTCGTATTTATATAGGAAATTTTTCGTCAAATACCTTCAGCAATAATTGCGCTTGAGGAAAGATTGCATTTTCTTACCAGCCTAACCATAGTAGAAAGTCTGACGCAAGATTTGAAGGAAGAACCATTCAAAACCAAGTAAAAAGATGTGTTTCAAAAGAATCCTGGCTACACAAAACTAAATCAACTCTCAACAAGTGAAAACTGTGTATACAAAAATACTCCAATTGCCAATTGTGGTGCTGAGAGTCTTTAGTATGATGAATATCATCAATACGAAAAGGAGGTCCAAACTAATTACTATATAATTGAGGGAATTATGGATCACCAAATGGAATGAATGTTTTGCTATCATTTAATTGTCAGCACGTAACTATTAACAATATTTTTTAAATAATTTGTTACTTTATTGCCTCATTTCTATTCTATAGAGTTCGTGCCAAAGTTATCTATTCATCCTTTGGTGGTCACTAAGAAGTTATAAGGACACTTCCTGTAATGATGGGTTTGATGTTCTCTATTTTACAAAATATTTTTTCTTCCATAAATTTACAGAATATAATATACATTTATAAAGTTATTTATAGGGAAGTTATATAATAATAATATTCAACAATCTCTCTTCCTTCATTTGTAAATAAATAAATAATTTATTCTAAACGATATTCTTTCAATTGGGTTGGAATCGATATTTACATTGAACTCTTGATCCAGCGACAGATACAATTGCACCAATTTCTAGCTATTATATTTTTGAAGTATTTTCCATGGACATTCGATGGGTAATTTATTCAGTTAAAATTTTTGAATAGAGTTGATGATCAAAATAGAGTTTTCATTTAGACACCAGCATACTCTTGCATAGTTGCCTCTTTTATCACATCTCGTCCATTCGATGCTTTTTGCAAGCAAACTTTCCCATTCTTATAAGGAAATTGGAAAGCACAGTGTCCCAACAATCTTTCTTAGCTCTTGTTCCACGATCTCCTAGAGCTTTGACTTCTTCGATATATATTGAATCCACATGACTGTATTTGCGTTACCACTCTTTGATACTAAATCATTTAGACTATTTTGATTATTATTTGCCGTTTCTACTATTTTCCATTAATATATACTTAACATATTTTATTTGCATCATCAAATAATCTTAATTGTGCTTCTCTATACTTTCGGACTCCGGTTAATTTGTTAGACGTCATCGTTGAATTTTCTTTCAAATAGAAGTTATATACTTGGATCTCAGGTCTAACGATGATTAGATCCACCTTTTATATTGATATGTGTAACCAAAGTTTTATATTATGGCAATTAATATTTAATACTATTTGTATCATACAATAAATTATAACTAACATTTAGACATTTTTTTGATAATATTATTTTGGTTAAATAGTACCAAGTAAAGCTATATTTTGGTGAAGGGAAGTTCTATATGTAGTAACCTTTCAGATATGTTGTAATGTTATAATTGATATATCTTTATAAGTATGTTCAAAATTACCCATCGGCCATCAAGTATGACTTATGAATAAAGTTATGTTTATGTCCGAAAGAAAACAGAGGAACTAGATAGTTGAAGTTGTATTTGCGGGCGCGCTTGCGCAAAACATGATTCCCACAACCCTATATATAGGCAAGGACTCCTCTAAGCAGTACAGGGCATTGCGCTCACATGTTTCCAATTAAAGTCTTTGTTTATTCTATATGGAATGTCTCTCTTAAAGTGTTTTGCAATAAAAGAAAGAGTTTTTAAAAGTATTTTGTTAGGGAAAATCATCAAAATAATAAAAATGAGGCTATACATTTCTAATGGAAGTGGTATTTTATTAGTACTTTAATCAAAATAAACATTAAAAACCTATAAAAAAGAAAAGGCACAATCAAAAACTACAAAGTTGGTACAAGTCTACAAGTAAGATGAGTTTGATTGAAATTTACCTTTTTTTCTATTAGCTTCTGAATTCTTAGCTACCATTCTCTTTTTTGTCAAAAATCGGATGACATCATTCAGTTTAGTACTTGAATTTTTACTCATGACATTAAACAAAGCGAATGAAATTCTTTAAAGAAAAGCTGACCAAGAGTGTTCTTCCTCGCACTTTACTCCCACAACGGCATTAATGTCAGAGTTTAAACTGTTCTGCATCCTGTCAATGAATGTGGTAAGCTCTAGGATTTGGGGTGCCATGTAAACTGTCTTTCTCTTCAGGAGTAGATGTGATGTAAGAGAACATGGAATGAGAATAAAGACAGGAGAGGTAGAGAAGGTTGGATGGAGTCGACAACCCCCCTCTACTCATTATGTCGATGAACTCTTTCAGGTCTCCATACTGATTGTTTGGGCTATCGAAGGTTATTGAGTCCGGAGGTGTGTCTCTGATTACCATTAACTCTTGGCACAGCTGATCTTCTTCTTCAAAGAAATACCAATATACCCGGCAACAAAGTAGACAGTATTACTCTCTCCCTTAGAAGCTAGTTCCTGGAGGTCATCTGGTTGCCAGTTTGTCAAAATGAGCTCTGCTTTTACACGGTTTTCATCCAGCAAACCTTTAATTTCTGAAGTAGTTAGACCTGAAAATTTAAAAAAGTCAAATATTTTTATGATATTATTTTATTGTAAAAATAAGTAATACCTAAATAAAGAAGCTTATTATTAACAAACATCTTATTTATCTGATAATTTGACAAGACTCAGAATACGAATCTTTTTCTCTGCTTCCAAAATCTGTCTTACACTGATGGAGTAGATACTTATCCTTAGTTGTCTGTACTAGCCGAACCTTCTTTCGATCGGATCAGACTGGAACATGCCGAGGAGTACATAGGAGCAAGGCACGTCTACTTTGTTGCTGGGAAAGTTTCTGAGGCCATGTCTTTTACTGTTTTTCCACTCGATGAGAACGTCGACAAAATTTCTCAAGAAAGAGAAGCCAAGTTTGTTCTTCTCAGAGATAGGTTCCTGAAGCTCCTCTCTTTTTTCGTAGCAAACTCCAGGTGTCTTGACCTTTAGGATATTCCACATAGTCCTGAGCTCATATTCTCTTACATGAGTGCAGTTGAAAGAAGACAAGGTGTTGGTTTGGTGAAGAGGAGAGCCATTTGCTCACGAATGAAAGAGAGCATAGAAGCCTGCTTAGGTTCTATCTCTGAGGAGTTGAGAAACTTCACTAACTTGTTGAAAATATCTTCCCAGGTCTCTGATTGATTCAATTCTTCTTTTGCTCCCAGAAAGGAAGCCAAATTGATTCCCTGAATCACAGTGTTAACCTTGCCTTCTGAGGTGGTGTGTGACACTGCCTTTTGCAGCACTTGGTTATGAGATGAGGATGAAGTTTGATGGGAGTGTCTCCTTCGCCAATTTGTCAACAAGTTCTTCCACAGGACTCATTTCATTGAACTGTTGAGCCTTACGTGACGTGGTCGCAGCTTGAGTTGGCCTTGATGAAGCTTTAGGAGTTGAGATGTAGTTAGGCAGTTTGCCATAGGGATGGTACTACATTTATTAGTAAAAGAAGGACAGTTTTAAGCATAACCATCGATTGTGAGCAGCTGCCTTACCTCTTCTTTAGAGCATTGCCAAGGGTCTGAATTCTTTTAGAATCACAGATGAAATACAATTCGTTGAAATGCAGAGAACACAGCTTTGTGCTTTTGGATGGTGCCTAATCTGTCTTATTCAGAACTGTTTCTCTTGAAGTGGCTCTCAGCAAGGCGGTATCAAGTTTGGGTTTCTCTCTTTGTCTGGCCACAGATGGATAGTAACACCAGACTGTAGTGGTTCGTTGTCATAGTCCGTTCTATATCCTGGAGCATTACACTTAGTGGCCATGAATGGAATTACAAAACACAATAAAGATGGGGTCCACAAAGTAACTAATAATTATTAGTTATTACTTATTATCATACCAAACACGTTGCATTGTTTTTTTGTCAATGGACCCATATTGCACGCGTATTTGAATTCATGTTTGCGAGTGCCCGGTCCTGCTTACAAGAGTCCTTGATATAAAATACTTGTACTTACTGATAAAAAAAAAGAGAGAGAGTGATAATAAAAAAAATTATAAAAAAGGGGACCTGCATTAATATATATATATATGGAACTGAAGGGACACGGAACCGAAAAAATTAAGGTTCAAATTAAGAATCTGGAATTTTCCATTTTCGGGAAACAACGTCTTTTCTGACATATGATGTAATACAAATTTGTTTTTTTTTCAACACAATAGTTAAAATGTAACTAAATAGTATAACGATAGGTGAAGTATTGATCCAACAAATGAATTAAAGAACATTAAAGATATTCAGAAAAAATTAGGTTTCATATTTATGTGCTCTTCGATATATATTTTTTTAAATATTGATTCCTTCGACTTTTTATAGGAAATACAAATGCTATTTCATAATTGTGATTTTTGTCAGCCCTGTAGAAGTTTTTATGTCAGTCTTATTCCGATATATTAGCAAGATAATTACATTGAAATCTATGTTTATTATATTCAAGATAAGTGACAAACTAAGATCCAAGTTTATTTTTATTTACAAGACCATATCATTTTTATTGCGTAACATTACCATAGTCTTATTATTAGGTATATTTTGGTTGGAAAAAATATTGCTAATAATGTATCAATGGCAAAATTAATTATTTTAAGCTATGATAAATAAATATAAATTGAAACATGAAGAGAAGTATATATGTAGAATAACAAATACAAATTACAATAACGAATATAATATAAATATTGTTTTCACTAAGACCATTAATTAATTCCTGTACTTTATCGAGTTGTTTTATATAATCATCCCCTGTTTTTAACCAAATTCCCTAATGTTTAGTAATTTGTGCTAGAGATAAGCGAATTTGCCTTAAGCACTGAATTTTCGTTTCGTGACATTAGAATATAAAGATATATTTTTCATCTATAATATCAGAAGGGTAGCTTTAGGAAATTGCTGATGACAAAATTTAGATATATATGAAAATGGACTAAAAATTTCAATGATTGAGCTGTGGATGAAGAATGAGAACTCTCTCTGTTTAAGTCGATTATGCTTTCTTTTTATGTATATTCTTCTAATATAGAGACAATGATTGAAATGGTATCACACCTTGATGTGAAGGAGAATTTGCACAATGAAGGATCCTTCCCTTAAAGGAAATGAGATCCACCTAGTGAGACACAAAGAGAAGAGATCCCTTGTACATGAAGTCAAAGAGAAGATTAGTAGTCATTTGGATTTGATATCTACCAAATGGCAAAAATATAAACTTCTAGGAAGGAGAAGGATGGGTAGATGCCGATCCATATTTGATTTTAATATCTCATAATAATACGTGGTTAATATTTGAAGGTTTCATACAGGCTCTGACGCCAAGAAAACAATTCTTATTGTAAGGTTGTTCAGGAGTCGGTACGATACAACAATTTGAAAAGGAACACTGGCCGGTATGTGTTATTGATATACTTTGTATTTCAAGTTACCTTGGATAAGCCTAGATCAAATATTATCAAAGAAAATATTTATCCCTGTTATTTCACTCCATTCAATGGAGGAAGACATCAAGATTATGTATTAAAGACCCATTTTCATCAAAGAAAGAATAAGTAATACTTCTACTATTCTTATTGATTCTCTATTTTGTTCATTATGTTCTGTAAAATTGGATTTTATTCTGCACCCCAAAAATGTATATTTCGATCTTAAAGCAAAAAACTGAGCAGGAATATCCATGTATCCTTAGGTTTCGATTAATAGAACCATATGATAAATTTATGCATAAATATTTAGCATTTATCCCGCATGATCAACAAGATCTAGTAAGAAAATGACTTGTAGACATATCCAACAATTTTAGAATGTGAAACCTCACTTTTGGATTTACTTAGTATTTCAACTATTTCTTCCGACACATAAGCATTTGCAGTATTACGTAATAATTGATAACATAAAGAATATTGTCATACATGACTTTGGGGTGAAGTACACCTGGAATGAAAATTAGTCTACGTATATAAATTGGTATAATGGAGAGTGATAACGCCAAAATGGAATTAAATGGGTCTAATTACGATGACCCTGAATTTGTAAATATAACTATTTTACGTTTAATGACGCCCAGACCAACAATTATGAGTGGTGATTTTACCATAAAACTTACACCTGGTAGGGACTCTAATAGCCAAACAAAAAACCCTTGTTCCTGTTCAACTGCATGCCTTTCGTCTATTATAACTTCCTATGATTTTATGACGCTGCAGACATAATGAATGATTATTTTTCTCGGCCGATAAATTATCTAACCCTATGTTCTCTAAAAATGATATATTTGTATTTAAAGGTTTTTGGGGGTCACTTAAATTATAGAAGGATTCATATCCCTGAAAAAATCTGAAATGAAAATATAACAGAATAAGAAAGAAAATGTAAACTAAAAAAAGAATACTGAGAGATTGACGTATTCAATAATGTAAAACTTAAAATGAATAAAATAGATGATCTTTATATATTAAGATTACAATGTTGTATGCTTATAAAGAAGAGGGATATAAATATGTAAGTTTGAACAAAAATACGAGAGATGACTGAGGACCCTTCTGTCATCTGCGAAGAAATACGCTCCTTTTATCTTTACGACTGTTTTACTGTACACTATTAAACCATGTACAACAAGGTTAATGGTAATACAATGTTATACCATAACGCTTGTACGACTAAAGTTTGACTTCCGCCTCACTTTTAATGATGACGTGAAAGTAGATGAGTGGTTGAATGTTTGATCAAAATCTGTTTTTCTTCCCCTATAGTAGGTACGATATATCAAATTGAAAATTATAGTAATAGTGACGTCATAGACTATGAGTGGTTGTGTGTTTGGTTAAAATCTGACTATCTTGTCCAGGAGTCGGCACAATGCATCAGATTGAATATTCTAGTAAGCCCGATTACGTGATGGTCTAACCTTGTATTTTTATTAACGTTGATGTACAAGAAGTAGTGTTTCAAAATTCAACTTTGAAAAATTTGGAGTATATTGCTTATGAAACATATATATTTGGAAAATACAAAGCCTTTGGAGATGTCATTGAAAGTCGTATGAACATAGATTAAATAAAAAATGCAATAAACAATCAGGCAAAGATAAATAAGGCACCAGGACCCTCTGGTCTAATCTTTGAACTTTATAGGAAATACGTTAATCACTTAGCTCTTATTTTGTTCAGTTTTTATGAACAGATATTGTCATTTGGATACTTCCATAACTTTGCATTCAATGGGAACATTGTTTTAATTCAAAAACATATGAGGATCCACAATACCTCAAGAATCTGCGTCCACTTACAATGCAGAACTCTTTATTTCAGATTTTTTCTTATATTCTTGTAAACAGATTAAATATGGTTTTAGACAAAAAAGTGCACGGTTCTCAATACAGTTTTGTCTAAAATATAATAATGGACAACATTACTTCTACCTAACAAACTCTTTTACAATCAGACGAAAATGTCAAATTAATGACAATCGACTTTGCTAAAGCATTTGATACTCTGTCCCAGAGTCTGTTCAGAAAAGAAATCATCAAAAACTTTAAAAAATATTTGGGGTGGAAGATGCCCGTAATAGAATGTATTTATTTTTTCATTAGTCCCGTTTGTTATGTACTTAATGAAAAAAAAAGCTGGGAATGAGTATTTTTATTCAAAAAAATATAACTTTGAATAATTGAATGAGCGAATAATAATCCACAAATGAGTGAATGCTTACTTTATCAAGTTTATTAATTGGCTTACTCATTTTCTGTGCAAAATCTAGAGGATAAACTCCCCCGTTAAAAATTAGATAATTTGAATAGAGATAGACCGAATACTTTTTAGTTTCAAAGCCTCCAAATTTATGGATCATCGATTGATTAGTATATTCCATAGCTACAACGTAGAATCAGGGCATCTTTCCCTGCAGCTCCTTCCGAGAGTCATAAAATTGCTTTGATGTTGATCAATCACAATTGATAATTAGGCTTAAAGAGTAATGCTTGTATAATATTAAAAATAACTCCTTTGTAAGTATTCCTTCACAGCATTAAGTATATAGTCATATTTTTTGAAGCACTTTACAGTCTATTGCAACAATTGTACCATTTTACTTCTTTTTTTTTTTGTCGAATAAATTGTAAGGTAGGTATATCCAGTATACCTTCTCTTTATGAAGCTTTTCTTCTCAGTTCTCAATATCAATTTTTTTATACGTACTCCTACTAGGATCCTTCATGATTTTTTGAGAATAGTTTTAGGTCGCCCATGATTGTCCTGTCATAAAACCATTAAGTACTCTTGGTTTGAATTATTTTGCATTAATAGTATAATAATTAATTTCGTGATCTTACTTCAGTTATTGAACTTTGCACAGCTGTTTGAAAGGCGTGACAGATGTATTGATTAAATACACTCCGAGTCTACATAGAATTCAATATTTCACTGTACCTGGCATCATATTCTATTTGGGAGTGATCACTTTCGAAAACTTCCACTAAACTCTATTGTTATTCTTTGCAAAAATCAAACAAAAGTCGTGATAAATATTAGGTTTATATTATGACTACCACAAATATCAGGATAAAAAGTTATACTTGACACTCCAGAAGAAAGTGTACTATATGCATTGCTATCTTATTAGATCCTTTTCCGCCTTTACTTCATGATATGTGAAATATATTTCAATATTATTATTCATGTTCATAAATGTCAAATTAAACCCATTAAGTTTTCGTTTATTAAATGTTTTTTTTTTTTCATGAAAGAGTTTATGCAGTTTATCAGTAATACTATATAAAAATAATGTTAAATTTAATGAGTTGGAATACTTAAATTAGTATATTTAACCAATTGACTTTAAAAATTCTAAATTTTTCAAATATTTTGCAAAATCTGAATTTCATGTACTTAGAAGGAGCAAATAAATAAGATTTAGGTAACTATATCAAATTTACCTTATACTGCACAAAACTTTGCATGCGGTAGTTCATATGCGCAGACGAAAATTTGTATTCCTGCAAAGTTAAAGAAACTTATCATTCGCCGTATACACTATTTGTTCTCTTTTTCACTTCATTTAAGCTATAAAATTATGTCAAAATGAAACGTTGAGTGAAAATTTCCAGGCAACTACTATGAAAAGTTGAGCTAAACCATGCAAAAGGAATATGAAAAAAAAAAGAAAAAAGTTTTAGATTGTAAAATACATCAGTATCCATACCTTAAATATACAATTAGTCCATCATTTAAGATTCAAGAACAATTTTTAATGATTTCAAATATTATTCTAAAATAAAAGATTTGATTAAAATATTACGTCGTGTTGATACAAAATTATAATTATGACAAATATTATACCTTTGGAATCATCCACAGTTCATATTAGTTTACCATCGGGAATTTATAATCAAAAGGTTGTGTTTCCTCACAACAGCTTTCTTGAAATTAGCTGGTACTTCGCTTGATTGTATTATAACTCATTGCTTGACGATTGTAAAAAATATACCTATCGGTAATTTAAAAAAAAAAAACAAAAAAAAAAAATGCCCTACTGGCAGTGTTTATGTTTCACAACTCTTGAGCAGGTGAATTATACTGCTGCAGATTGACAGCTTAACTTGTTTAATTATTATACTGCCATTCTCTAATTCTTTACATATTAATTCCCTGAGATTGAAACAATATCAACGTTGGTATTTAAAAAGAAAAAAAAATAATGTAGTTATCCTGGCAATTTGAAGAATGTTAGGGAAGAAAAAAACTAAGCTATCATGACGGTTCATTAAATTAGCTGCAAGCAAATATTAGATGAAGAAACTATACATAAACCCACTGGTGTCAGGAAAAAATGGCAAAGGAAAAAATGTCAAGGAAAAAATGGCAGCGGAAAAAATGACACGAAAAAAAAATGGGAAAGGGTCTAAATGGAAAAAATTGCAAGATTCTTTTAAACTGATATAATATCTATCACAAATATAATATATAATAAGAGAAAAGAAAAATTAACAAACACGACAGCAGTTCCAATGGAAGGAGTGCTAATCACTTAGTTCTCCGTTATTAATTACAATATCATTAGATATGAAGGACTATTCATATTGGAACATCCGCTAGAGAATATTTAAATAGTCTTGATGAAGATTTGGCAGCAACCAGAAGAGCACAAGAAGTAATTAATAATGATTAAGGGAAGAAGTCGTATTTATGCAGGAAAATTTTCGTCAAATACCTTTGGCAATAACTGCACTTGAGGAAAGATTGCCATTTCTTACCAGCCTAATCATAGTAGAAAATCTGACTCAAGATTGAAGGAACTCTCAACAAATGAAAACTTGTTTACAAAAATACACTAATTGTCAATTGTGATGCTGAGAGGGTCTTTAGTATGATGAATATCATCAATACGAAAAGGAGGTCCAAACTAAGTAATAAGAAATTGAGGGAATTGTTGATCACCAAATGGAAGCAATGTTTTGTTATCATTTAATTGTCAGCACGTAACTATTAACAATATTTTTTAAATAATTTGTTACTTTATTGCCTCATTTCTATTCTTAAGATTTCGTGCCAAAGTTATCAATTCATCCTTTATAGTTAGTGGTCACTAAGAAGTTACGAGTACACTTCCTGTAATGATGGGGTTTATGTTTTCTAACTAACAATATATTTTGTCGTGCATAAATTTACATAATATAATATACATTCATAAATTTATAAAGTTATTTAAAAGGAAGTATATATTAATAATATACAACAATCCCTCTTTTATGTGTAAATAAATAAATAAGTTAAGTTAAAGATATATTCTAAACGATACTCTTTTAATTTGAATCTATTTTCACTTTGAACTCTTGATCCAGTGACAGATACAATTGTACCACTTTCATATGTAGCTTATATAATTTTGAAGTAATTTCCATGGGCATTCAATGTATCGATGGGTTATTTATTCAGTTCAAATTTTTGAAAAGAATTGATGATCAAAATAGAGTTTTCTTGTAGACCCATGCATACTCTTGCATAGTGGCCTCTCTTATCACATCTTGTGCATTCGACGCTTTTTGAAAGGCAAGCTTTTACATTCTTATGAGGAAATTGGAAACTACACTGTCTACACAATCTTTCTTGGCTCTTGTTCCACGATCTCCTATAACTTACTCTTCTTCGATATATATTGAATCCACATGACTCTGTATTTGCGTTAACACCCTATGATACTAAATCATTTAGAATATTTTGGTCATTATTGGCCGTTTCTACTATTCTTTATTAATATACACTTCTCATATTTTATTTGCATCATCAAATAATCTGAATTGTGCTTCTCTATACTTGCATACCAAAGTTTTATATTATGACAATTAATATGTAATACTATTTGTATCATACAATAAATCATAACTACCATTAAAACATTTTCTAGATAATATTATTTTGATTAAATATTACCAAGTAAAGCTATATTTTGGTGAAGGAAAGCTTCTATATGTAGTAAATTTTCAGATAAGTTGTAATGTTAAGAAAATCATAAATGAGATATCTTATAAGGATGTTCGAAATTACCCATCGGCCATCAAGTATGATTTATGAATAAAAGTTTGTTTTTGTCCGAAAGAAAACAGAGGAACCAGATAGTTGAAGTTGTATTTGAAAGCGCTTGTGCAAAACACAATTCCCACAACCCTAGATATAGGTAGGAATAAAACGCTGTCGATCCAGAATTCTACTCTGAGTCCAAGAAGGACTTACACTTCTAAATCCACAATAAATCCTCAGAGTTACTCTTCGTCTAACTTTATCGTTGCATCTACCTCGGGGATTAGAATGAATAAAAAAAGTGGGGGCTCTTGAGTACAACTGCAGTTAGAAATAATATAATTGATAGCTCAATGACTGTTAGATTTTATTATGTTCACACGAGTAGTTGAAGATGTCGCACGTGTGTGTGAAAAAACGGTAAATTAAAACTGTGAGCATTTCCAATTTTTAATGCAAAACCTACTCGCATTTATTCATTGTTAGTTGATTCTCTTGGAGATACGGACTGTGTTTCAGCATTGAATAAGGTATTTTTTATTATTAGTTTGAATTGCAGATATCACAGGTCCTATAAAGTATTTAAATAATAAAAGAATTATCATACGCTATGTATATCGTCAAGTTGTCTATTGGAGTAAGGTAGTATAAATGTTATTTTTATTCTGTGTTCCTTCTATTTAAGCTTATATTTATATAATTTTTGAAGTTATATTAAATCAAAGTAGAAGACACATAAAAATAAATATATGACTCTTATTTCATACTTTTAATATTTTTTTCCATTGAAAGCAATACTCCTAATTTTTCATAAGATAAGAAGTGTCTTTGTGTCAGAATTCATAAAATTCACCCAGATCAAATCACTTGCTCATAAGAAATTGACTATTTATTGAAATTATCCTCTGTCCCAATTTCTACCCGCCCACCATAAATTTTTATTGATAAATTTTACTGTTTCTCCCAAAATTTCAAAATTATTGAAAATAAAAGTTGAACTCCGTACACGACAATTTGAAAAAGAAGAAAATCCATATGTCAATTTATATTATAATAATAATTGTGGGTTTAGCATGACTAGTTTGTCGACTATATAAATGGCCAAATATCATGCCTATTAGACAAAAACAAATACAAGTTCCCTCCCCCCCCGCCTGCCCTTGAGGTATTATTAATGTCACGAGATTTATGCTTGATAGATAAAATTTTTGATAGACTTTTGATATTCTTATTTTATATTTAAGATTTAAACATTATTTATAGGATTTTCCAATGAAGAAAATCTTCATGTTTATGTTGTATATTTTCAGGTAAATTTGTAATATAATCAATGTAATTGATTTTCGAAAGGGATCCCCTTGGCTAAAAAAAAAGTAAAAGAGAAATATGCACCGATATAAAATGAAACAGCTCATTTTACTTAATGTTTTACTGTTGAAGGCGTGCTAACACGACTTTCACATTTTTACTTTCTAATTATACAGACTAGTAAATTCTATCATTTTCTCTAATATAAAATTAAATCACTAAGTGAAAGGAAAAGGAGGTAAGAATTATCTTGTTAATTTAAATAATTTATAAAAATTATAACTAAAGTTGTTATATATCTATCAGTAATTTTCACTAAAGTAGGCCATAGTAAATTGATGCTAATTTCAAAAAATATGATAGTGATGATTTTAGTTTTCGAATCTATCATAATGTATTTGAACTGTAAATCTAAACCCAAAAAATAGTTTGTTTTAGCTTCATGATTTCATTAGAATTATTATTTTAAAGAACAGTTACTGCTACTTGAAGAACTCATATACGTAGGGAAAGGGCTATGTTAACTTTTCAGTTTGAGAAAATCTTAAATTATTATTCTTATTAAATTTCAAATCTAATGTCGCAACATGAAATTAAATTTTATATCTCCTCACATCTATTTTCCTACATAAGCATAACTTACCAGTTTTATTGGGGTTGGCAACCAGTATTGGTAATAGACTTCAGCAGGGTTTTATTTTCGACAAAAATTACCAAACCAAATAATTAAAACTGTATATAATATTTTATAGACAATGTCTTTTTTTTTTTTTTTTGGATTTTTTAAAAATTACTTAATTTGTTTCAAATATTTTATAAAATTTACATCCATTGGTTGGCAGTTATACTTGTAGGCCTGATTAGATACTAAGTTTATGAATTTCGTCATTACATATAATCAAATCTTAACTTCAGATTTTAATGGTTAGTTTATATTTATTTTTTGTATCAATAAAAGTTTGCAGAACAACTATTTCAAAAATTATATTATTGTAAAAATATAGAACTAGTAATCATTTTAAAACATGAAGAAAATAAGCATATCATAATAAAATAAACAAATTAATGAAAAATATTTTCAAATTTCTCAAAATTTCAGTATTTCTGAACCTTTCTAAACTTGAGAAAATTACTTTGAAGTTAATAAAAAGAAGCAAATATAACCCAATTATTACAATATTACATGAAATAAGTTAAGCAATTATTTATTTGGAAAAACGAATGCAGTTACAAGTATCAATATCAGTCCAACTGAAGTGATATAAATCATGGATTTCTCAAATACTGTATTATCAGACTCAATAAATAATCATGAAACCTTTATTTTAGACACTAATTGATTTTTTATTTATATTTCATATTTTCTAACCCCTTACAATTTTACTTTTATATATGTTTAATTTAAAGGATAATAAATATTAAGATAACTCTGCTAGACCATTTAATGTATTTTTCAAGGGGAAAATATTTATCTTCCCAAGCTCTTGGTTTTATCAGTCTACTATTTTATTACCCAAGACTTCATATTTTCTAAAAATCTCACAGATAACATAATTTCAAATGTGATCGATTCCTTTTCTTAGCCTCGATGTTGCTTAGAAGATCCATTACTTTTAACATTTACAATATTACAAAAAATCCTTTTCAGTTTAAAACACTTGGCAGCTTGTTTCCAATCTGGGGGTTCGGTTGAAAGGTTGCCTTTCTTTTAGCTGAGGACATAAAACTTTGAAGCTTAGTTTGTGGGCATATAATATTGTGCATTAAAGCTCGTAAAGTGATTTGAAATGGATTAATTGCGCAGATGGTGGGGAGTCATCAAAATTGAGACTTACCAATGGATATATCGACAGCAATGACACATGACTTCTTCAGTTGATCATTTTTGTTCAAAAAAATAAAAACTTAAAAGGCAACACAAAGGGCCATGTCTGAGGGTTCCATTTGTTAGTATTGTTTCATCTAAATTTCGGACTAATGGAAAGTAATTTTTCGCCACGTTAGCTACTGTAAATCAGTGGAATTCAATCCTCTTGATGTTCTGGCTTATTCAAAATGGTGATTCTTTGTACGAGCTCATTGAAGAAACTGAAACAAAGTTGTAGTTTTTATAATATCTCAAAAATAGGTTGCTGATAATACAGGCTTTTAGAAATTCGTATATTAATTCATCAGATTGATGATATAGTTATATTATAAAAGATGCTATGTTTAAAATTATATCAAGAAATCTACCATAAATATCTTATGGTTTGAGATATTACTTTTATACAAATAAAAAAATTATAATGTTCTCAATGTTCGAACAGATGATCTCTTAAATAGATATCCTGCCGTCTTTTTTTTTTTTTTTTTTAGCAAATCCGACTTGATAAAAGATTTTAGTAAACGAAGCTGTTTTTCTAAATACGAAATATGATTTGACGAAAGTTAAAAGACCAATATGTTTCGGCTTATCCAGAGGAAGGGAGAAATTAGAGTTGTATAAAATATAACCAAGAACTTGTGCAAGACTTATTTGCAACCTGATAATGATTTTATATTTTCTGAAGCTGTTATCATTATTATTTCATTCTTGAATTCTTATAGTATATAGTTACAAAACAAGTATTTAGCAACTGTTAAAATTAGAGTCTGATTGAGAAATTAAGAAAGTTGGACTTGTTAATATTTGAATGTTATAAATAATTAGATATAGATAAATATTTATATATGTACGTAGATTTTTTACCAATAATAAAAATAGTGCCGATATTGTTAAATTAATTTTAAGCATATCATCCTCCCATCAATGTGTGAAATTGACCTTTGTTTTTTGTTTATTGACATTTAGCTTTTTTCTTTATAAAATCAGATTGAGTATTATTGGATTTTTTATATTAGCTTAATTAAAAACATCCCGGTCAACATATTGTACAGTTGTGAAGTGTAACATCAATACTTTTAAGGAAAAAGCTTGAGGAATAAAGTTGTTTCACTTCCCTGGTAGAGGCTAAAGTGGACTCAAAAACCTCGAAATACCTTTTATAAATAGGAATAGGAATTCATACCTACAATGGATCTCAAGCCAAATTATGAGAACCATTATAAGTGACTTATAGTTTCCTACATCAATTTTAAGTGTATATAAATTTATAATGATACTACATCCTTAGTTTACTTTCAAATACAATATTAAATATAATAAACACTCTAATTTGAAAACATAAAAATGATATATAAGAAAATATACTCGTTTTTGTAATAAAAATTACTCAAATTGAAATGTATGTAAATAATTAGCAATTTTCTTTAAATATTTAAAGTTATCTGCTGGATTTTAATTCAGAACTTGATTTTGCAATCTTTTATTAACATTTATATATATTTTTTTCTCAATGTCTCCTGACCCTGATCCAGATCCCTTTTTTTCTTTCTTGTATAAGCATTTTTCAATTTTTAAGCAATCGATTAGTTTCCACCAATTCGGCTTCATATTAGTAATATAACTTTGAATAGAACGATGGAACAATTCGATGCTGTTGTTCGTTGGAATATTATTATTTAATGTTCTTTCATAAACATTCCACAATGGAATGGGGACAGTCGGTTGTATTCTTCAACGAGTATCCTGACGATTTCGTTCAGGTCTAATGTAGTTATTTTCAAAGTAGAAGATGAAATCTTTGGGTAAACTTTCATTATCTGATAAATTGATGAAACCATCGATTAGAACCTCCATTGGAAGAAATGCCAATGCTGTGAAAGATCGTGGAATGGAAATCGGCATCACTGTTATACTGACTTTTAAAACCAAGATCGACAATATGGTGGTTAAAGTTCTTTACCATATAAAATAGGCATCCTGTTATGCTTTTAGAAGGGAAAATTTGGTGAATGCATTTATGATCGCCTTTTCGACGTCAATCATCAAGGTATTTGGATTTAGGCTTGGGTGAACAGTTGGCAATGTATTAAAAAAAATTACTGTATATGCCTTGCGATTTCACAAGAAGTAGCGCAAAAATTCTTGGAATGGAAACGCATTTAATAACGGAACAGAGACTAGGGCCTAGCACTTCGTCCATTCCAACAGTCGTCGTCAGCTTTGTTGATTTTTCTTATTATAATTATATTAATAATATTACATTTTTTGTTTCTGGTTAGAACTCATACATAGTAAGATTTTGATAGTATGCATTGTAATTTTGGGCATATCCCCATAATTATTCCAACAGAAAACAACCATTTAATGTGTTTTATAGTAATAAACATTACATATTTTGAATAATAAGTTCAAAGGGAACACCAATCTAAACTCAAAATAAACCATAACGACGTATAAACATATTTATTTATATATTAAGGCGAAATATCCTTAAGGCAAAATGTAATGATGCAAAAGTACCAGTCATGTACTTGTACACAATGATGAAGAACCCGTATACCAACTTGAGTCAAAATGGCTAAGGTACAGACTCGATACCTACAGTCTCTATACAAATAAGTCCAAAAAGAACGAAGAAGAGAGGATATGTTCCATTTGTGGCAAAGAGCGGGATACCTCGCTACCTATATTTTATCGGTGTGATAGGAGAACTCCATCGAGAAGTAAAGGCGAGGAAATTATCGTAAAGGAGTTTGGTCTAACTTTAACCAAGGCTGACTGGATGTTTGTTATATCACCTGGAGGTCTCCACTCCTTAAAACGGACTCATTTCTCACAAAAGCCCTCTCCCTGATGTACATATCAACGAGCAAAGGTCGACCCCTATCTTCAAGTATGGTAGATGTCACCAGGAGGGACGTTTACCTTCTTCAGGGGATGTAGAAGATTAATTTTATATGTTTATATAAACAGAAACAAACTATAATAAATAACACAGGTTGAGCGGGCTAAATTTATAGAATTGTTCGAGGGGAAGGAATTTAAAATTTATAATGTTCTGTCTCCCCTCGTTGCATTTCTTTATATCTTTTTTTATTATAATTTTTTTTACGTAAACAATACATTTTAAGGAACTATAGTGATTTTATTTCCTTTCATTACATTGTTTAAAAATCAGTTTTTATAACGTGGGATCTAACAGGGGTAATTGAAACAAAATAAAAGTAATATATGTGCCTTTGTCTACAATATATGTAGTGTGATTTATACATTGTCTCAAGTTCTACACCTAGTAGTTTTTCAGCCTTCTTCCTCCATTTACTACATATACATCAAGGTTAATAGAAATACAAGGTTACACCATCGTATAATAGGGCTTGCTAGAATTTTCAATCTGATGTATTGTACCGACTGCTGGGCAAGATAGTCCGATTTTAACAAAAGTTTCAGATCATTTTAGGAGATCTGGAAAATGATTTGTATACGTCTTGTAAATTAGCAATGGAAAAACTCGGTATTCCAGAGTGTATCAGATACTGGTATAAAAATTTACTAAGTACCCGTACGGTCACAGCCAAACTTAAAGGCGAAGAATTTTGTGTCAATCCAACCCGTGGGACGCCGTGAGATTATGGAAAGATTAATTAATAAATTTAAAAAAGGAGCAATCAAGGTCGTTGGCTATGCAGACGACATCCTCCTTTTAATTAGTGGAAAGTATCCCCACACCCAAAGTTAATAGAAATACAAGGTTATACCAGGGTCCTCTTTTGGATAAGAAAAATTCATTTTCATATGGCAAGAAACCGGCACATTGTATTGCTTAGTATGTCGAATAAGAGGGGAAAAACAAAAAACAGAATGAACATAAATATCACATATTGTTGGTGATCTTTTGAGTGCCTCCCTTTCCAAAGACACAGGGTTACGTAGATTCTTAAGAAAATGTTTCTTTCTATGATTCTTAAAGCTTCTTACTTTTTTCAAGTTTTACCACCCTACTCTACTCTATTCTCTTAATTACCAAGTAATTATTTTTGTTATCTGCACGATATGTATGAAAATAAATGGGTTAGTAACGTATATCTCTGTTGCTTACGTTGACCGTCGTATTGAAATGACGATTTGGATTATCTATTGAAAATGAAGCATTGTTACGTCTCATTAAGTATTGTGAACAAGAACAAAGCCACTTCTCTTATCGGATAGTAGATAAACTGAAACAAGAGAACAGTCTCTGGAAAACATAATTGATGAAAACTGGCTGTTATAAACGAGGGGAACAAGCCTAATTTCATAATCTAACGACCCAGTTCAACCATTGACATCACAATTGTGAATCAACAATGCCTTCAACAAGTTGGAGATAACAGGATGGCATCTTAGACCATCAATGTCTGACCAAAAATATATAGTTTTCGTATACAGCAAATATATGCCAATCGTGGAGCAATGAAGAAATTTTAGAAAAACTATCTTCAGGTCTCACACTGAATCAGCATAATTACCGTTGATGGGGTCAATCCCAAATGTTATTGACGATTCCACTGAAACGCTTAACAAGGCTATCAACATGGTATTAGATATAGGGTTCCCAAAAAGAAAAAATATCAGAGCAAAATCAATTCCCTGGTGGACCAAACATCTTTCCAGCCTTAGCTATAAACTCAGCAAAATCGAAGCCAAGTTTCATTGTAGTTCCACGAGAAGTGAACACCTTATCACAATGAAAGCTTATTGTTCAGCGCTCAGATAGAGCAGAGAGAATCATGGAGGAGTTTCTGCTGCAGAGCAGAGGGTCAAAAAATGTTGCTCACTTATAAGATTGCAAAAAACGACGTCCAACTCTATTGGTCCAATTAAAACTGATCATGACTAGGCGCAATCACCTGTTGAATCACTAAAAATACTCATACAAACTCATTTCCCCCAATGTAGACTCAGTACGTCTTCTGGAACATCCATACAAGTAAATGATATTAACATAGACTTCTTGGATCGCAACAAGGTCAGGAAATCCTTTGGGCCATGCAAAAGCTCGGAACCTGATGAACTGAAACTAGTTTTACTGTAACAAGTTGGGGATAGCATCATCGCCTATATCTCAGAACTGTATAAAATCATCCTCATTACTGGTTATACACCAAGATGCTGGTGAGAAATGAGAGTAAGTTTTCTGCCAGAACCAGGTAAAAAAGGTTACAGCCTGGCCAAATCCTTCAGACCGATAACTCCTTCCAACTTTATGCTTAAATGACTTGAGCAGATTTTACAGTGGGTAGTTGAAGAAGCCATTCCAACACTCCACTCACAGCATGCATATACAAGGACCTTATCAACTGAGACGGTCCTTTCATAAGTGACCGATACTATAGAAAAATCAATCTATCAACAAGAATGGACATTTGTCGTCAGTTTTGATTGCACAGGTGCATTTGATTATATACAATTTAGTTCGGCTGATGCAGCAATGGAAAAACTAGGTATTTCAGAGAGTATCAGATACTGGTATAAAAATTTACTAAGTACCCGTACAGTCACAGCCAAACTTAAAGGCGAAGAAGTTTGTGTCAATCCAACCCGTGGGACGCCGTGAGATTATGGAAAGATTAGTTAATAAATTTAAAAAAGGAGCAATCAAGGTCGTTGGCTATGCAGACGACATCCTCCTTTTAATTAGTGGAAAGCATCACCACACCCAAAGTTAATAGAAATACAAGGTTATACCATAACGTGTTTACGACTTATGTTTGACTTCCACCACTCTTTTAATGCTGACGTTATGGTGCATAAGTAGTTGCGTGTTTTGTTTACATTTTCCATCGTATAAAAAAGAAACAATTTACATTCTTGATTCCACAATTTGACAAGGTCTTCATTTTATGAATAGACATTCAAACCCATTCAGGATCTTCCAGGTCGTAGTGAAGCATATAAAGGTAAGACTCAGTTTCTACAGAGGATCACTTTGCCATATTGTACTACAGCAAGGAACGAAGGAGATTGGGGGATTGCACTGAAATCCATTAGAAAAATTAAATTGAAAGCTAATTAGTTATTACTTATTAGATATACTGTGTTAACTCTTCAGCCTTGTAATCATCAGTTCTATCATTCAATCCATATATTTTGTAATTACTTATAAGTTATTTGTATTGACTGTCGTTTGTTAGGATGTCTATAAATTATCATAAGCATTCTTCGTCAAATAGAAGATACAAGATGAAAACTCATTGGAGATTGTTAGAGTTCAATCTAACAAAAGATTGTGTTACTTTGTCACTCCCGGCATTAAAGAATAGGTCATTGTGATAAAGTGCAATATAATTAGATATTCTAATGATCATGAATTTAAAAAAAATCGTAATATTTATTGCTATGTAATGATTTAATTAAACTTATGTATTTTATAACGAATACTTGATTGAAATAGAACTGATTAATCCACAGTCAAACAGCTCCCATATTGACTTTTTGTGGATTTAACACAAGCATAAATCTTCGCTCCCAATAGCATTACAGTTATGTTAAAGAATAACTCTTACTTCGAAAAAAATATTGGGAATCCAATTTCCAAAAAATTGCTTGACAAGGTTTTTAGACTTACATTTTGAAGTTTACTGTTTAAAATTAATTAATGAGCCTCAAGAAAAAAAAATTCTATCTCTATTTTTTAACTAATGAAATGAGCAGTTTTACGCACATTACTTGCTATTTCTCTTTTTATGCTACTTTTGGTTACAATATTTATATACTTTAGTCTAATGAATGTACGAGTGCCAATAACTTTATTATAACTTCATATTCTTCCTTAGGATACTTTTCCACAATTATGCTGATGAGTTGATCCATCACATATAGTTCGGTATCAAAAACATTCCCATGAAACTTAATGAAATGCTTCTATATTTTTTGCAAAATTCCAAAAAAGATTCCGATGGTTGAAGCAGTTCCCCTCTTGACAATGTTTTAAGCCATTGACTTGGAGGAATTTGGATACTGAAAGTATTACACCCCAGAGTTAGAAATTTTGATGTAACGATTTGGCCAAATATCCAGTAACATATTTAATACTTCATTTTCACCGATTTTAGGAAGATATAAATCATTAGACAGTTGTTCTATTGTATTTTCTCATTATTTATATATTCCTCAATTTCACCCTTAATGAGTTGAGGATAAACTATATCATGAAAGTCTTAATAAAATTCTATGTCATCTTCTGCATCTGCTTCGCTTAAAATAGAACCTAAAAGGAGATACAGAATTAGTATATATATATTAGTTCATTGGTGATACTACAACCTGTAATTTGTTGAAACATAGAAACAAAACATTTGGCTACTTCAGATCTGACGGGAGTATTCTCAAAGACGATTTTTTCCTAGCTACTTATTACAAGTATCCCAAATCGATCGATGGCCTCTACTGCATTAGGATGAGAGTGGGGTCGTTCAATATATCTTATTCTTGAAAAAAAAGTGTACAAGACAATCTTCATTTAAACGAGATGCCAATATGTATGGAAGGCCAATTTCATTATTTATGCATTGATACAATGATATCAAAGATTTGAAGAAATACTTATGCCCTTTTGATAGGGAATCAAAGAAGTTGACTCAGTCAACACTACTTCATCATTTATTTCTTTTAATTTGCTTAATCGTTTGAGGGTTGTTAAACTAGGAACTGGAAGTAGACTACTGCATTGAATGTAACCGTAGCATTTGAGGAAAGAGCTTCAGTATCAGTCCTTTAACAAATTACTCCTCATTTCCTTTTCCAAACCTCTTCCAACTGATGATGAATTTACATTGAGATTTAGTAAATCTCTTACCCAGTTCTCCTTTCATCGCTTCTTTAAAATTAGATAGTTTTTAATAATCTATTTTATGATTGAAGGATTTGCAATTTTTCGTGTAAATCTGCATTCTGTTTCCTTAGTGACTCGAGTTCTAGAATGAGTTTATCTTTTTTGGTATCAGAAGCTTTTTTTATTTGTATAATCCACGATACACATGTTTGATTAGATGCGTTAACCTGTTCTAATACAAGTGTTTGAGTTGATTTTTTGTTGGTTTGGGATGATTTGTTTTAATTTCTCCAAATATATTTCATTAGAATCGTCTTCAAAATGGTTCACTTTCTTCATTCATTTCGTTTTCTTTAGTGCTTGCTCAAATCCTTCTCCAGGTTATGAGACATCTGGAAGGGATAGCATCTTCTTTCATTTAAAAAAAAGGAATCCCAGCATTCACCTTTTAAATCCCTTTTATAAGCATTTTATAAAAATGATTCTCACAAATTCTAGGGTATTTCCTAAGGGGTCCTTTCGATGACAAGCACTTTCCCATTTTTTCCTCCTTGAGGGATCTTTTGGAAAATGATGATAAATTATGTTGTTAGGAGAATCGCAAATGACAACTAACAGTTTCATTGCGGGTATACATTATACTTTTTCAGAATGCCAAATATGTATTATTATCGTAATAATAATAATCAATTAGTAATATTATATATATTGTAAAATGTAAATAAGATATAATATCATATTCCAAGTATACCAAACTTGTCTCTCTTGCCCAACAACCTAGTCCCAGTTCTTAATGTTGGCCTTTTGTGAATTTGTATTTGGTATTCTTTCTATTCTCTATGCCGTCCAAATCTCCCTATTTTGCCCAGCAGTTGGTATGATACATCAAATTGAAAATTCTAGCAAGCTTGATTACATGATGGTCTAACCTTGTATTTTTATTAACCTTGTCCACACCCTTTTTAATACAATGAAAAGAACAATCCCTACTGTTATTGAATGCGGAAAAGAAAATGGTTATACCTTTAACCCATCAAAATCAAGCACTATAGTCTTCTCGATAGCTTATAAACTTAGATCCAAATACTTTCCACAATTAGAAATGGATGGCTAAGTGATGGAAAAAGCCATACATATCAAGTACCGAGGTGTGACTTTTGATCAAGGACTCGCCTGGACAGAGCATTTGATATATAAAGCAACCAAGTCTTCTCGGATATGGAATATGGAGAAGGCAATCATAGGACATAAAGGGGGACTTACCTCAGGCAAGGTTCTCTAGTTGTATGAAGCTATGGTCAGACATGTTAGCTCCTATCGGTGTCTAGTATGGCGACATGCAATCACTACAAAGAAAAGTCCAAGGAAAATATTGAACACAATTAAAAGGAAAACACTCTTGGGAATTACTCATACATTTCGATCGACACCAACCACAGGAATGGAGGCTGTTTTGGGTATTACTCCTCTGGACATATACATTAAGGAACAGGCAACGAAATCAAGAGGTAGAACGAAGTATTTCTTATACCTGGGATGGAATAGGTAATCTTCGAAAACGTCGTGGGTATTGGTTCCATAGTGATAAAATACTTATAAAGGATGGAATGGATCAACCAAGTTACTACATAAAAAGTAGTCATATTTGGATAAATAATAGTTAGATTAAGAATCGTGACGCAATCATCTACATGGACGGCTATGAGGACGAAGACGGGGACACTGGGGTTGGATGGGCCATTACCTTAGGTGATTCATCAATTTGTCATTCAATGGCTTCATTGAATAAAGAGGCTTCTGTGTTTCAAGGATAGATTTTCGCTATAACACAAGGTGTAGAAACTCTTCTCAAGTACGAAGAAACACTGAATAATTTAATAATCAGATCAGACTCCCAATCAACAATTGCTCCAATCTTTAATCCACTTACTACTAGTAAAGAACTTTTAAAATGTAAAGAAACCATCATCAAAGGAATGAGTGAGAAAAATATACATCTAGAATGGTGTAAAGGACATTCTGATATTACAGGAAATGAATTTGCAGACCATCTTGTGAGGAGAGGTACTGAGAACCAAAACCAGTTTACTATTACGCCTCCAAGCTACATAAAGAACGTAATTCATGACTTCTTCTTTCAATATTGGTGTGACCGATATAAAAAGATCAAGCTATGAAACATTATGCTGAATAAGCTGAAGCCGAAGTGTATGAAGCTTGGATGAGAAAAATTGAGACTCATTGTTCAACCCTACACTCGACATGGCCCTTTTGTAGCTCATCTTAGCAAGTGGAAGGACACAAGCTCAACGTGTATTGTATGTATGGAAGAATTGCAATGTGTAGAATATCTCATCAATAGATGCCCCACTTTATCTTACGAGAGACATCAAGCAATAGATGAAAAAAACGAAGACATTCATATTTTAAAATTCATGAAAAAAAATATATATATATTGAACAAAATTTTAATGTAAACTAGGTTTTAGAATCTGCAGCACAAATAACCAATTGTGTGGTCGTGTTTGTTGCCTTATATTTGTACAATTTTATTTTATGTATGCTCCCAGATACTCAGTTTGGCTATAGAAAGGGCAGGCGAACGGAAAATGTAGTAATGTCTCTCCAATCGATTGTTGAATTCTGGAAACAGAGAACCCAAAGTTTTGCTTTTCTCTTCTTGTATTTAAAAAAAAACTTTCGATTCTATCGAAGATTCCTTTCTATTGAGTGAGACGAAAAATATAGGTTTTCCACAATTATATTGCAACATAGTTAAAAATATAATGTCCAACGAACATCATTCTTTGATATCGAAGGAGACCCAGTGGTAGAATTACAAAGATGAATGGGTTAAGGGGATCCCAAAGTCCTAGTCTCTTTTCATCAGCAGTGATAACTCTACAAAAAAAAAAAAAATGACCTGGCATTAGAGTTTTGGGTAACGGGAAATTAACCAACCTGTTCTTTGCAGACGATTGCACGGTCATACAAAGAAGCAACAAATTCGAGGAAGAAAGAGCTAGCCTGGATACACTCCATAAAGAATATGGAAGAGAGTGTGGTTTATTAATTAATGATAAGAAAACACAAATACAGGCAAACTTGAGGGAAAAAATAAACAAAATTAGCGCTACTTATCTTGTTCATAAAGAATTGGTCCTTGGCACTGTGGTTTCAATGGAGGACTGGAGATCCCAGAACATACGTCGGATAGATGAGAAAATATCACACCCAATAATAAAAGTCCATAAGCAAAAACTTAGGGTTCTTGATAAAATAAAATCTTGCAATATGACAATACTCTCAGGAATTAATCACATTCTTCGATGCACCCCTTTTGACAAATTGAAGGCCCAAGATTGGAAGAGAAAGGGCATAGAGTTTGTTGGCACTCCAAAATCAATCAGTCATTGGAGACTTTTCTTACAAAAGTCTAAAGGGGGCTCCACTTGGAATGATGGACCTAGAGTTGCACTGGGAAATTTGGATTTTCTCTTGGTACAACAAGTTGATTATCTTTGGAAAACATTCTACATGGAAGAATGCAGAGAGACAATCACGAATACGCTGACATCATCTCCATGAAAGGAATTAAAGCCATCCAACCACATCCTCAAGATGTACTGGCGGTCAGCGGGGGCAAATGCTCCTCTAGTTGGAAACCATAAGTAAAAATAGGTCTTCGTAATAAGATTAGAGAGGAGCTAGTTCTTAATACTATAAACGATGTCATTACCAAGGATGCAATCAACCATCCGAGCTTGAATATGCTACACGATTACTTCCTAAGGGTATTCAAACCAAACAAAAAGATTAAGGAGATAGTGAGAAAAAGACAGCCTCCAAATGATCTCTGCAACATTTTAAAATTCAAAATAAAGTATAGAATGATCCAGAAACAATATCCGAGGTCATTATTTGATCCATTTCTCACTCTTAAGCAGTCTTACCTGAGATAAATGGTTGCCTTTGGAGTGTATTGTACAGAAAGAAACAGGCCTTGCAAAGACTGCAAAAAAAAAGAAAAAAAAAAGAAGCTCACCCTTGTTTTTCGTGACAGTGAATATCTAAAAGGAATTTGGTTTATAAAAGCTGAACAACACACTCATTACCTAGGAAGAGGGCTCACCCCAGAGGAAAAAAATTTATTGCTCTAACAACATAGCTATTCCGTTCAGAATTAGATCCAAATCCATTACAAAATAGCAAAACATGATTGCAAGGTCCAATTATGAAAACATTAAACTTCACAAAAGTATAGCCTACACTGCTTTTAATGAATTTAGCTTTTCATCATGCGTGTAGTGATTACATTTTTAATTACTTATTTATCTACTAATTTGTCAGATACTATCTTTATGATCATGTCTTATAGTTGAGGTTGTTGTTTTTTGTTTTTCTTATCGCCTCCCTTTTTTCGTTTTTCTTTTTAAGATTGTTGTATTTCTAATATGTAGTGTTGTATTTGTTATCTTGACCCCGATTCTGATGACGGTTTTTTTTTTTTTTTTGGGGGGGGTTAGACAAATTTGACACTAGTGATAGATTGTTATATAAAATTGTGACCTATTATATATTGCAACGCAACTCTATTGTTTGTATCTATGTTATAAATATGATTAATAGTCATCTTTTGGTAATTATTAAATTAAATAAAGACTATTTTATATATGTACATATATATATATAAACTAATTCCAAAATCACGTATTAAATCATTTAGTTCTTGCTGATCAAATTCTTTTAAATGACGATATGTATGTTATAAAATTTCACAGTCTACATCATTTATTTCTTCTACATCGTTTTGATTTTCTACAGAAAATACTTAATTTGGTACAGGAGCTTCATCAGAATGAAGGATAGGTCTAGTTTCTGAACACATATTTGGATGCAAAATATAACATTTATGTTTATTCGTCAATCCAGATCAAAGTTAATTTAATTTGGAAAATTAGGTCTAGTTTTTTTATTAAACAAATTACAAAACTCTTCAGATATGCTATTTAAGAGTTAGGACCAAACGCAGATAGAGGAAATCGGAGGAATATACTTCTAACTTGATCATCCACCTCAAAAGATGCTCTTACTCAGAACTCCGTATTTCACAAGGGATGAGAATTGATACGAGGAAAACTACCCAGCTTCATAAAAGAACAAAGTCGAATCCTTGATTGAAAATAAAATTCCAGGATTACAATAATGAAGATATTCATTCACCATGCGTAGGGAATTTAAATATTTCAAATATAATTTGTAATAATTTTATTTCAGTTTGTATGAATCGTGGTATTATATTGTAATATTTATTATTATTACTTATTACGGAGTAGGACATCATCATCGGTACATTGAAATAGTAGTAATTATTTAAATAATGTTGAATATTTCTGAGTACATCCCCATAAATAATAGGATCACTTATAAAATACAACATCGATCCAAATCCAATGTTATTTATATGATTTTATTTATAAAATTTATCTATATACTACATGTACTAATTATTATAATATGAATGTTTCGTTGTTGTCGAAAAACATTGTGCTAATTATAATTCTCTTAGATTCTCGCTATCGTTTTAGAGAGAATCCAGTATAAATAGTTAAACAATTTTTAGATGTCAAGTTTATATACAAACAAATTTCAATACTTAGTTCTACAAGCTTTACTTTTTTTACGAATGTGGATATAAGAATTTGTAAATCACATATGAGTAAATTAAAAGAAAACTATAATTATTTTTGCATCAGGCTATAGATGTTCATTCGTTACATGGGGACGTATAACTATTTAGATAAAGACAAATCTGTCATGACAATATAAGTTTAAGGAAGAAATAGTCTTTAATTTGGTCAAAATACTTATACTTCGCGGGGAAGAAGTTGTGTATCATTTTATGCAATTAAGCAATGGTAGTGTGAGATCTTATATTTGAAAGAACATTCAATGATGACGTCAAATAAGGATACCAATTGGCCGTAGTCTAGAAGTATAGAGAAGCACAATTAAGATTGTATGATGCTGTAAATAAAATATGTGAATTATATATTAATGGAAAATAGTACAAACAGCAAAGAATAATCAAAATAGTCTAAATGATTTATTATCAAAGGATGTTAACGCAAATACAAAATCAAGTTGAGTAAAAATATATCGAAGAAGAAGAAGTCAAAGCCGTTGGAGATCTTGGAAGAAGAGTCAAGAATAATTTTTTAGACAGTGCAGTTTCCAATTTCTTCATGAGAGTGGGAAAATTTGCCTTGCAAAAAGTATCGAATGCACAAGATTTGATAAAAGAGGCCACTATGCAAGAGTGTGCAAGTGTCTAAAAAAACTCTATTTCGATCATCAACTCTATTCAAAAATTTGAACTGAATAAATTACCCATCAATACATTGAATATCTATGGAAATTACTTGAAAAAAATATTAGCTACAGATGAGAGTGGTGCAATTGTATCTGTTGCTGAATCAAGAGTTCAAAGAAAATATCGATTCCAACCCAATTAAACGAGTATCGATTAGAATATAACTTTAATTTAAATTATTTATTTATTTATAGAATAAGGAATAGGGATATTGTTGTATATTATTAATATATAACTTCAGCATAAATATCTATATTTAAATGTATATTATATTTTGTAAATTTATGCAAGATAAAATATACTGTTAGTTAATTAGAGAACATCAAACTCATAATTACAGGAAGTGTACTCATTACTTCTTCTTGACTATAAAGGGTGAATATATAACTTTGGTACAAATCTAAGGAATAGAAATGTGGCAATAAAGGTACAAATTATTTAAAAAATAGAATTAATGTTAATATTTACGTGTTGACAATTAAATATTTACAAAACATTCATTCCATTTGGTGATCAACAATTCCCTCAATTTCTTAGTACTTATTTTGGACCTCCTTTTCGTATTGATCATATTCATAATACTAAAGACTCTCTCAACATCATAATTGAAAATTGGTATATATGGTTTTCACTTGCTGAAGAGTTACTTTAGTTTTGTGTAGCCAGGGTTCTTTTGAAGCACTTCTTTTAATTTAGTCTTGTACGGCACTTCCTCCACATCATGAGTCAGATTTTATACAATGGTCAGGCTAATAAAAAAAAAGGCAATCTTTCCTCAAGTGCAGTTATTGCCAAAGGTATTTGACGAAAAATTTCACTAATAAATACGATTTATTTTGTATGGAATACGATATGGAATCATTTTCTATGAACTTGGAGAAATTGGGAAGATGTAGGACATTTAAAGGGATGTTAATCGACACAAATAACTTTGCTACTTCCAAATGGAATGATTTGCCGTTTAATTCTCATTTCTCTCCCTGAATCTTTTATTTCTTGAAGACTTTTAAGTTGTTGATGTAATGGGAGGTTTTAGAGGGGCAGATTACTCGTCATAAATAACGAGATGGGCACAAGAAACCGCTAAAATAGGAAGCCATATTTTTATTGTCCAAATCATTATTCCACACATCAGTACCTCCGTTGTTAGAGATCGATGAAAAATAGCACGTTTTCTTGTGCATAATGTACGTGATAGAGTAGTCAGGGGAGTTAATTTATTCACAATTAGTACAATACTGAAAAGAAGTTGTTTAAACGTTATTTGACAGCGATTCCAACAACCCGTGTGATAGGGAACGAAAATTCAGAAATATATGTCCCCCAAAGACAGTGATTCCCTAACTTTTTGTACCCAAAGCACACCAAAAGACAAATAAAATTTTGCTGATCTACCTATTTTATGAAACAAATAATTTGGATTATTATAAGGTATTGTAATTAATGTATGGTTGGTATAAATCGTACAGTACACTTGAACTTAAGATATGTTTAATTTAGTTGTAATCATAAAGAGTTGTCCAATTCAAATACACCTTTTCGAGTAAAAAATGAGCCTTTCTCATTTTTAATTGAGTGGGAAAGCGCTCATGGCTTTAAAAGTCGAATGGGAGCGCGCTCAGGATTTCATGAGTGGACTAAAATTCTTTATATTTGTAAGGTTTAAAATTATTAAGTCGCAAAAAAGGAAATGCCTCTCAATCAGAGTGACAAACGCTCGAGTCTTCTACTGGTATTTTTATTAAGATAACACATCTATTTAGACCAAATGTAGGAATATTTTAGACAAAGTTATATTTTTAGTAAAGGGTATAGTGGATGTCAATGCTAATTGAGTAAATATATGGTACATTAACATAAAATAATCCTGAACAAATATCCAAATTAGAAAAAAAAACCAATTAATTTTTTACTTCATTTATACATACATTTTAATATTTCATATACATATTTGAGTAAATTATTGGCGTTTTATTCCAATTTATGTGGCAAGTTAACATAACTAAGAACTTAGTCTATTTTTGAAACCTTCATTTTATGTAAGAGAGTTATATTACCCCAATCAAGCCTTTCCAATAAAATTGATCTATTTGTTAATTATTCATTGTTTCCATAAATGTTTGCTTTTGTCAATACAATTTTCAGCGTTTCTAAAGTGTTAATAGGAATAATTTATAGATAGAAATTGACAATAATTTGTCGAAGAAAACAAATGTTATCTACAATCAATTTGAGAAAAATCCTTCTAGCTTGCTTTTGCGTTGAAAAGCCAAATATCTTAGGTCAATATAATACATAAATAATAGCAAAGTCTTTAATTAAAATAATTGCAAGAGTTCAATCAATAATATAAATTATTAAATAACTCATAATTATAATTCCTATTATCTACTAAAATATATAGAATTATAATAGAACAAATTATTTTTATTTTTTAGAAATATGGAAACAAATTCATTAATTATACTACATCTGGTCATAACATTAACTGGAATCACATTTTTCATTCTAATAATCAGATGTTTTTTTAAAGGAAAGCCATGCCCTAGTAAGTTCGTTATTGATGGAAAAACTGTTCTTATTACACGTGGAGACACTCCTGATGGAATAGAACTTGCTCGGGAATTGAGTCATCGGGGCGGTAGAATTATCCTGGGTTGTGAAAACATAAATCGTGGATATGACATTGCTATAGATATAAGAGGTGAAACTAATGGTGAGGTCATTGTTGAACATGTGAATGCACAATCCATGAAGAGCATTAGAGATTTCTGTACAAAAATCCTTGAAACAGAATCTAAGATTCATGTACTTATCAACAACAAGTAAGAAAGATTCGTAAAAAAAGTATTTTTATTTCTACACCAATGATGAAATTCAATTAGCATATTGTTCAAAAGTTTCAAAAACGTCGAAAAATAAAACTATTCTGTGAAATTACATCCAATTTAAAAAAAAAAATTAAAAAAAATAGGCATTATGAATAATCATGTACGTCAACTGGGAGGGGAGGGGGGATCAACATAAAATATGTAGACCTCAATAATATGACACGATGAAATAAATGACGTAATAGGTAACAGGGAAAAAAACACAATATTCTTAAATAATGTATATTTTTTTTGTTTAATATAATTGTTGAAGGGGGGGGGGGAGTAAGAAAAGAAAAATGTAGATGGACATGAGGGATATAAAGTTATGTGAATCAAGAACCTCATGGTAACAATTTCAAAAAAAATACCCATAAAAATTCGAATTTTGATGGATTTTTTTAACTTAACTTTTAATTTCTGTATATAATTTTAATAAATAAGCAAGGCAAGGTTTGCTTTAAGACGTTCCAAAAATAAACATAATTAAGTCCATTATTTGAGTAATCTTAATACGTAATTCATACTTTTAAGGAAGGAGATAAAGCCTAGTTTATATATGTTTAAGATCTATTGTATTTGATTTATATTTATAAGAGATTAAGTCATAAAATTGACTTATTTATATTTCAATTGGGAAATTTTTACGAAAACTTTTTCATGGCTTATTCATTAAATATTTCTTACCAAAATTAAAAGTTAAAGTGAAAAAATCAATCAAAATGGACCTTTTTTTAAAGCAAATCCTTTGTAATTTTAATATAAGGTTTATTCTTTAGTTTTATCTATAATGAAATAAGGGATGTGTGTAAAAAAATAAAACAAATAAGTATAGAGATTAAAAAAGGAAAAAAAAGTGGTTCATAAATGTGCTCTTAATTCTTTTTTTGTTCATTATTTAATACGTCGTGTGTGTTAACATCTCCCTCTAAAAGAAGAATTATCGCCTAAGTTTCGTATCAAATAATTTTAAAATACATTATAAAATTAATGCATATAAGAATTCAAATATAATTATATCTAAAGTAGTTTTATCCAGACCATTAAGAAATTAAAATTAATGCTGAACTGTTCTGCTTCATATAAAACAAAGAATAAAGACCGTAAAATTAAAAAAAAAAATTATCGCTGGATGTTGTTGGTGTGTATCTTTGCACACTTTTTTAAAAAGAGATTATAAGATTTAGGGAAGAAAAAATATTAAAGTTGAACTGTAGTTCGCTCAATTTTATATTGTTATCTCAAATGCTTTGTCTTATTCTCTCTTCTTTTTTCTTCTCTAAACCTTATAATCTCCTTTTAAAAAAAGTGTGCACAGATAAACACAAACATAAGGTGACAATAATTCTTGTCTTTAATAATTTAAAGTCTTTACATCTTTTTTTTTATGTGCAGTATTCGTTTGTTAGTCGAAAAGCTCGTTTGTAGAAAAATGCTATTTTAAGACCGCCATGGCCTTCAAGAACAAAAAATATCTCAACAGAACCATCACTTGAGCCTTAAAAGCCTACATTAAAAAAATCAGCATAATCCATGCATTAGTTTCACCATGATTCACATGCACATACAAAAACACACACAGACATTTGCATTTTATATAGTGATATTGCCCCTGCACTAATGCTATTTTGAATGTAGAAGTAGGATTTATTATTTAATAAAATGTGATTTTGAAAGCTATAGTCCCACTTAAAATATGTACTGAGGTCTTGTAGTTACAAAAAAATATATTTTTTGATCGATCAACAATACACCCCCCTCTCCCTGGACATGCCCTTTTAAGTTTGCCTATCCTCAATCCTCTTTCAATTATAGTTAATTTCTTGGTTTATACTTTCCTATTGATATATTTCCCTCTCTTGAAACCAGAGGCTCCACAGGCTTATATTTGCTTGTGGGGTGCTCTTGTGTACATTTAGCTATTATACGAGAAATGTCAAAGTATTGTTTTAGAAAATTTAATTTGTTTTAACAGATCAGACACCTCACAACTTCAATGTGGAGGAATTAGTTGACAATTGCTTAAACTCTGAACACAACCCTGTCCACCCGACTTTTATGCTCAATCGTGTTATCACAAGACAATGGTCTGAAGTAGAAAGAACGCTTAGTAAACATTAAATATATTACTATCTATTTTTAAGTGTAACAGTATCAAGCCTCAGTTAACAAGCCTTAGATTGTTTTACTTGCTTAATGAACCCTGACTTTGATCACAATTTTAGTAAATTTGATATCCACATTTCACCAAAATTAAGTAGTTAAGTCAGTCTCAAGAATGAAACATTCAATCATTTGACCCTTACATGTACTATTGCTCTGTACCTTATAGAAGATGTTGTATCTTTTCTTCTTAAGTATACAGATGTATCGAATCATTTAGCTTGTATAGTAAGTTGCTTTATCAACTTATAATTTCCTAAAGTTATGTTTTGTGCAGGTGCCTTCATTTGACTACATATGGTTGAGCCTTTCCTTTCTTTGAGTACATCGGCTTATGCAACTTACTACAAATATATTTCAGTGTTCCAAAACTTACACAAGGAACTATTAGATAAAGATCCTTTACTTTTGCTACAAGCAGCTGCACCAGAATTCAAGTTTGTTTACAAGGAGAAGTTTTATAATTGAAGGTACTAAGAAGAAGGTTGCAATAATATACTTGATATAGCAAGTACATGTAAACCTGAATTACTTTGAATGATGCTTCTTGAATTGGCCAAAGGATTTTCAAACTAGAAAGGTGACATTTTTGGCATTGGCGAAGATGATGATTGATGAGTCTACTTAGCACTCAGTCATTCATATGAACCCCCAAAAGTTAGAAAAGTACCCATAGACTAGTTAAGGGCAGAATACAGAGTGGCCTTAATCAACTATGAACTTTACAGAGAGAAGCTAACCAAACTGAGTTGTGGTTTATAGTCTCAAGTCAAAGCCAGATATTTTGAGTAGCATTACTTCAAATGCTGATATCCTTTTAGAAGACTTTAGTCAATCATTATATGTTACTTAAGATCAATACTTGCATTGTCTATCGGAAATAAATTATAATTTTTTAACGTATTCATCTAAATATTAGTCAAGTTAAATTTTTTAAGCATGCATATATGTAACTTGTTTTTTTACAACATATTTCATGGATATCTCTCACACTTTTTACAAATTTGATATAAGGTGTGATCATCAAGGCTGTAATATAATCTATATATATATACATATAAATATATATAAGAGCATGTATGTGTATGTCCTTTATGGGTGCCCACACCGTTGGGCCTATTTAGGCTATGCCGGGGTGCCAATTTTCGTGGTGGGTTATATAAAGGGGAGGGGGTTACGCAAAAAATGTTTTCTGCAGCTCAAAGAGACTAGATAGGGTTTGTTGAATTATAATTCAAAATGTGATTGCCGTTTAAAAAAAACAAACTTTCCGAATAATTAAGTTTTCTAAATTTATTAAAAATCAAAAAAGTTATGGACAAAAAAAGAAATAATTGAAAATTGCAATTTCATTTTTTTACGATGAAAAATGAACTTCAAATGAAATATTGGATTAGTAAATAAAATAAAGTTAGTACAAATTTGTTTGAAGATTCGTTTACTTATAAATTTGACTCATAATAATTTATGGTTTAAACGAAATATCAGTCTTTTTCTGAATTTAAAAAAAAAAATTAGTTTCTCCTTTTTTTTTCTCATTTATTCATCTAACATCAATTTGGAATTTTTTTAGAAGACTATAAAACTATACATTTTGGAAATAAAATTTTAAAATTTAAATACACAGTTGATTATTTTCAAATTCCAAAACATTTAAAAAAATAATTTTCGCAATATTTCCAAAAATGAAATAGTTAGGGAAGATCATTTCTTCATAACTTTTTTGTATTTGCAAGTATAGGAAAAAAATATTTTCCAGGTTTGTGTTCCTCTTTATAATTCTAATAAATACTATTTACAACTTTTTTTTCCAAAATTTGAACACAACAGTTTTTGTAATTTTATTCACCATTTTGATTAGGGAACTTTTTTAAGTAAATAAAAAGTGGACTTCTTATCAAGATACATTTTTTGATGCATGCATGTTGGTATGTTATTTGAAGTTTATGACAAAATATATATATTTTTTAATTTTATAAAATACCAAGGTTAATAGAAATACAGGGTTAGACCATGATGTAATCGGGCTTGATAGAATTTTCAATTTGTGGTGTCGTACCGACTGTTGGGTAAGAAAGACATATTTTGACTTAACATGTAACCACTCATACACTATAACGTCAATATTGCTAGAATTTTCAATTTGTTATACAGTACCGACTGCTATGGAAGATACACAGATTCTGACAAAATGCAACCACCCATCAACTGTAACGTTATTATTAAAACCGTGGTGGAAGTAAAACATAAGTCGTACAAGAGTTATGGTATAGCCTTGTATTTCTATTAACCTTGGTAAACACCTAAAGTTTGATGAGACATAGTGGATTACTTTCTTAACAATATTGATATTGTATGAAGAATCCAAGAGAATTAGAATCATCAGGATCTTTTACGACAACAACGAAATATTCATATAACAATTATTAGTATATAGAAGTATTTTCTGAATAATTTTTTAATTTTCTCAAATAATTTAAATCTTCCAAGGTTAATAGAAATACAAGGTTAGACCATCATATAATCGGGCTTGCTAGAATTTTCAATGTATCTTACCAACTGCTGCGAAAGACAGACCTATTTTGAAACGAAAGAGAAATTAATGCCCCCCCCCCCCTTTTGGTAGAAAGGTTCTCCTCTTTATAACAGTAATTCATTTCTCCTCCCCCCTCCTAAATCATATAACAGACAGCTCATATTAACAATGGTCTTAATTCAGAAACACCATATGTCTTGCTCCCGCCTTCTCCCCACGCTCTTACACAAATCCAATCTCTAGTTATCATCTAAAGCAGTTGAAAAATAATATTAGCTTCTAAATATGATCCTTCATTTTAATTGATTTTTGTATGATTACACTCATTTTGTAGAGACTGAATCCGAGAAAACTGAATAATTATTATTTTTTCAAATGATGAAATGTTTATTATCAATTTTCATTATCTTCAATTTTCATTTATATAGATATTTTACTTCAAAATATGACTTTTAATCCAAATTATACTCTAAAACGTGATTTTTTATTAAAAAAGATTAAAAGCTAAACATATTGCGGTTTTAAATATTTATAAAGACTGTTATACATACCATAATGGGAAGGGAAATCGGCACAATGAACGATCCTTCCATTAAAGAATAAGAAATCTACCGAGGGAGGACAAAAAGACGAGATCCCTTGAACAGACAGGAAGAGAGGATCAAAAAGGTGTGTGTCTAGGATATCAAAATAATAGAAAAGTATGAACTCCTATGAAAAATGGATAGATACAGATCCCATTCATTACAATCAAGGTAGTGGGAGAATTTTTTTAAGGCATTTGACTAATAACATTAATTATATTCAATATTGCAAGATGGTAAGCGGCAAACTTTAGTATCGGATATCTAACAAAATTAATTTTTTCAATGTCTACGTCCAATACATTATTCAAAAATCTTCCAGTAGTTGTCTTTCTTAGATAGGGTATGATCGTTGGAGTAAAATGGACTGTTACATATTTATGTATTTCATACTTGTACATATATATTGTTATTATGTCTACTTATATAACATGTATAAGATTCAAGACAATCGTATGAAGTAATGATAAAGTGTACAGGTTTAAAATAGATCACCATGGATCAAGGTGCTTTAGTCACTATTTGAGATCATTATATGTAAAAGTCGGAAGATAAGAAGAACCTTAAAGAGGATAAGTAGATCCCTGAATTGATAAAAATACAACAAGATGTCGAATGAAGAGAAGGCTGCTTACGAGTTTACAAAGATTTAGATTTGCCATCAAAGAGACCATTGCATCCATCTCCTAGCTCCAAGATAATCGGAGTAAACAGATCAAGATTGGATGTTAGTAATAGTGTTGAACTAATATTTAGACTCGGTAATCGTCAATATAAAGAGGTCGTCTATTTTGTGAAGAATATTGGCGAAAAGGATATATTCTTATCACAGCATGCATATGACCAAATCTGAAATAGTAAGATAAAGTCATACATATTGATGTGGATCAAGCAGCATTTGAAGATATGCAAGCTATGGAATTCCCTTAAAAGTGGCTTCCACGGAAAAGGTGTGCTTTCTGGACCCTCAGAACGTGCCCATAACTCAAGAAAGTGAGAAAACTGCGGAAAAGGTGATAGACAATGGTCAAATGGTGAACCCTTTGTTTATAATTCTAATCAACACAAAACAACTACCATTGTTTATGATAATGCAAGTAGTTAGACGGAGGAAATTATAAATTTCTGTGTTCATGCTGCCAATAATAAAAATAATTGTAAAGATACTCCAAAGACGAAAGAAATTGTTAGTATTAGAGAAACTGGTACGGAGATCCACAGAATGCTATATGAGCCAGGGAAGACTTAATAAATCAAGCAGCAGGAATGAAAGACTCTGAAAAATATTCAATTATTTATTCAAAAAGTCGTGATGGCAAAAAACAATAAAAAAGAGATATGTTCTTTGATTTGGCTCCCGTAACGCTATTATTGGATAAACATAAACAAAAGGAACCAAAATAATTAGCTGCTCTTATATTAACACTAAAACCTAAGAAAATCTCAAATTGCCATACTAACAGAGCCATACCTCAGGAACTGCTCAACAAAAAGCCTCGCTCTAAGTTTTTATATTATTCATTGCAAACATGGCTCACGACAAACTGCTAATCATTTCCAGGCATAAATTTTCTGAAAAGGATGCTTGCATGGTATGCTTAAAAATAGACTAGTCTATAATGTATATTTGTGCAGTCTGTCTGGATCAATTTTTATTAGCTTAGAATGAAACAATATTAAGTAACATTGAACATCGTGAACACATAAGAAACCTTCTTTTTATGACCATGGATTCTAAACCTCATAATCATCTTTGGGGCAGTAAATACATTGACACTAGAGGAAAAGTTCTTGGATACCTAATAGATGAAGACAATCTGATATTATGAAATGAAGGAAATTAACCTACTTTTGTAACTCAACGAGCCATTTCAACCATTAACATTACAATTATGAATCAACATAATTTTAAAAAGTTTGAAATTTAAGGATGCTACGTCGATCTATGACCATCAGTGTCAGATCATCGATACATAGTTTTTAGCTTTAGAAAGCACAATCCCATTGCTGAAAAGTCAAGAAACTTGAAATAGTTAACTCGCATTTATTCAGACGTCCATGCAAAATGTATTACGGTCTGACAAACTTCCCAATGCAAGTGTGGTAGATCAATGTGTGGAATCAATATATGATTTTATAATCTAGGGACTTGACATCGCTTGCCCATTAAGAAAAACAATATAAGACAAATCAATACCATGGGGGACAAAAAATCTTGCCAGCTTGAGATACAAACTCTACTTATGTAATTATAGCTAACACATGGAGGAGTACCTAAAAACAAAAAAAGAATATCGCACAGAATTTAGAAAAGAGGAGAAAGATTCATGGAGCCATTTCTGAAGTAAAGGTGAAAATGCTAAAGATAGCACAATCCCCTACTCAATCCTTGCAAATAGTAATGGAAACTCATTTCTCTTACTGCAGAATCAATACAACCTGTAATATACAATAGCAAGAAACCTTTTTTGACATTGACTTTGTGGAAGCTAATAGAATCAAGGAATCATTGAACTCCTTCGGACTATTTAAAATTTGAAGATCAGATGGACTGAAATTAGTTGTACTACACCAGTTGGTGACAACTTAGTTATTAAATCTCTGAGCTTTACGGAGTAATTCTTGGCACTATCTATACTCCAAGGACATGGCTAGAAAAGAAAGTTGTATTTTTAACAAAGTCGGGTAAATACCCCCACAGCTCAGTAAATTAATTTGGACTAATCAAAGTAGAAGAAGTTATCCCTAGACTTCGCTAGCAACATGCTTACACAAAGGGTCTATCAAGTAAAACGACCTTGTCACAAGACACAAATTTAATCAAAAAATCCATATATCACAAACAGTGCACACTTGCAGTTAGTTTTAACTTTACAGGTGGATTTGATTACATTCAATTTCACTCAGCAAACACAGCAATGACAAAACAGAAAATGCCAGAAGGCATCGAATAATGGTATAGGGACCTTCTTAACACACGGATAGTCACGGTTGAATGAAAAGGTGATAAAGTCAACGTCAATCCAAGACATGGTACTCCTCAGGGGGGAGTTTGATATCTAATGGTGTGGAATACAATTATGGATACCCTCTTGACCGTGTTGAAAGAAAATACAGTCCAAGTTGTATGTTATGCAGATATCCTTCTATTAATAAGTGGTAAATATCCTAGTACCCTTGTCAATGGGATACAGGATGCTATAAATTTGGTTCTGGAATGGGAAAAAACAAATTGTCTCACCTTTACTACATCACAATATAATAGTATTCTCAAAAGCATAAAAATGAAGAACTAAATAATTTCCACCATTATATACTGATGAAAAATTATAAAATGTAGAGCATAAAGGAAGTACCTAGGTGTTTTATTTGATCAAGGACTCACTTGGATCGACAACCTTAAAGAAAAAGCTTCGAAGTCTTCCTGTATATGGAACATGGCAAAATTTGGCATTGGGCAAAAGTGGGAGTTAACCTCATATAAAGTTCGCTGGCTCTACGAAGCCATGATCAGATCCATTATCCCCTATAATTGTCTTATATAGGAGCACACCGTTATTGCAAAGAAAGTTGGAATAAGGAAATTAAGCAAATTCAGAGAAAATCACTCTTGGGCATAATTCATATCATCTCATCAACACCAATAACAGGAATATAGGAAGTAAAGGGCGTCACTCCCCTCAAACTCTACATACAAGTGCAAACAACGAAGTCTAGATGGAAAACAGGGCACTTTCTCCGGGCACCTTGGATGGCGTCGGTGATCTTCAAATGTGTCCTGGGTAGTGGCAATCGTATTTGGGTCGACCGCCGTCAAGTTGAACACCCGGATACAGTTATATATATAGACGGATCCAAAGATGAGAAAATTAACACAGTTTTAGGATGGGCCATCACTCGAGATGCCATGTCAATTCATCAATCATCGGCATAATTAAATAACGAAGCGTTGGTCTTCCAAGTATAAATAATCGCCATCACTCAATCAGTGGTAGCTCATCTTAACCAAGACAAGCCGTCACAAAATATAATAATTCGATCTTATTCTCAATTGGCAATTGCTGCTATTCTAAATCTGTATACAAAAAACGATACAGTTAATAAGTGAAAATAAATATTAAACTTTGGAAAATATGAAATAAACATATATCTCGATTGGTGCCATTCAGATATTTCAGCAAACGAATTTGCAGACTACATTGCAAAGATGGTACTGCAAGTTAAAATCGTTTGTGGATTGGAGCGCGTCCTAGATACTTAAAGAAGGTGGTAAATTACTTGTTGTAGCCTACACAGGTCATGGGCCATTTTTGGTGTAATATGCAATATTTGCATGGAAGAACCATAAAGTGCAGACCACCTTATTAACAGATGTTAATTGTTCTCATATGAGATAAAAAAAACACCATGCAAGAAGAAGATTTTGATTTTTGTATTGAAAATTCAAATAAATTCTTATTTACTATAGTAACTTGATAAAATATTTTCAAAATCCAAAAACGTATACTCCCTTCTTTTTCATTTTACTTTATTAGTATATGATTATGATATAAACCCTAAAGCACTATATATAGTTCACCTTGTGACTGTTTTTTATACATTCATAAAGATAAACTTTGGTTTATTTATATAAGTAAAGAAGCATATTATTAATAAGAACATTCGTAGAAAGAGGCACATACACTGGATTAACAGTGTACCCTACTCTACCCTCAGGGTTTTTTTAAATCCTAGGACGTCTGCAGAAATTTGCAATTCTTTCTTTACATTTAGAAGGAATTTATTATATTTTTTTATACATACGGATTATATGTTTATTAGGAGTGGTAAATTTTATAAGAACAATCTCAAATATCCTCATTTCAGTATATTAGTAGAACAAATACCAATGTTTTCTTGATCCATACTGATTATAATCAATATTAGTCAAGGTTATACCATAACGCGTTTACGACTGATGTTTCACTTCCACCACGCGTTTAATAGTGACGTCATAAGGTATGAGTGGTTGCGTGTTTTGTTTACATTTTCCATATTATAAAAAAGTAACAATCTACCTTCTTGATTCTACAATTTGACAAGGTCTTTCATTTTATTAAAAGACATTCAAACGCATAGATGATCTTCCACGTCGTAGTGAAACATATAAAGCTAAGTCTCAGTTTCTCAAGAGGGTCACTTTGGCATTTTGGACTACAGTAGGGAACGAAGAAGATTGTCAGATTTCACTCAAACCCATTAGGAAAATTAAATTGAAGGCTTATTAGTTATTCTGTGTTAACTCTTCAGCCTTGTCGTAATCAATTCTATCATTCAACCCAAGTACAATATATTTAATCCATTATTATAATATAATGTAATTACTTATAAGTTATTTAGTTTATAAATTCTTCATCAAACAGAAGATACGAGGTGAAGACTCCTTGGAAAATGTGTGGAATTCAATCTAACAAAAGATGGTGTTACTTTGTCACTCCCAGCATTAAAAAATAGGTTATTGTGATAAAGTGCAACATAATTACATTATAGGGATCATTAATTTAAAAAAAAAAAAGATAATATACATTGTTATGTAATTATTTAATTATACTTAAGTATCTGAAAACGAATACCTTATTTAAATACAACTGATTCATCCACACTCAAACATTTTTCATATTGACTCTTTGTGGATTTGACACAAGAATAAAACTTCGCTCCCAATAGCATTACAGTTGTGTTAAATGCCGAAGAAGAACTCTTTTACTTGGAAAAAGTTTTGCCCATCCAATTTCTAAAAATTGCTTCACAAGGTTTTTAGAATTAGCTAGAACACAGGCACTCACCTTTCGAAAGTTTATTCTTTAAAATTAAATAATGAGCCACAAAAAAAATTATATAATTTCCATCTCTATTTTTTAACTAATCAAATGAGCAGTTTTTTTTATCACAATATTAATATACTTTGGTTTAAATAATGTACGAGTGAATTTTTTTTTATAACTTCATATTCTTCCTTAGGATACTTTTCCACAATTATGCTGATGAGTCGATCCATCATATATGGTTAGGTATCAAAAAAAAATCTAATGAAAGTAAATGAAATGCTTCTCTTTTTTTTGCATAATTCCAAAAAGATTCCGATGGTTGAGGCAGTCCTCCTCTGGACAATGTTTTAAGCTATGGACTTGGAAGAACTTGGATGCTGGAAGTATTACACTCCAGAGTGGAAAATTTTAGATATAACGATTTGGCCACATATTCAGTAACAAAAATAAATCCTTGTCTTGACAGATTTTAGGAAGATTTAGTAAATCCTTACATTGTTGTTCTATTGTATTTCCATCATTATTTATATCTTCCTCAATCTCACCTTCAAAGATTTGAGAATAAATTATATCATCGAAGTCTTGAGAAAATTTTATGTTATCTTCTGAATCGGTTTCGCTCAAAATAGGACCTAAAAGGAGATGTAGAATTAGTATATAAACATTATTACATTGGTGATACTGCAACCTGTAATCTGTTGAAACAAAGAAACAAAACATTGGTCTCCTTCAGATCTGACCGCAGCATTCTCAACAACCATTGTTTCTGAGCCATTTATTAGGACTATCCGAAATCGATCCGTGGTCTCTACCACATTAGGATGAGAGTGGGTTCGTCCAATATATCTTATTCTTGAAAAAAATGTTTTCATGACAATCTTGATTTAAACGAGATGTAAATATATATAGAAGTCCAATTTCATTATTTATGTATAAATAAAATGATACCAAATTTTTTGAAGAAATAACTATACCCTTTTTGTAGGGCTTCAATGCAGATGACTTAGGTAACACCATATCACCATTTTTATTTCTCTTAATTAGCTTTATTTTTCCAATCAAATTTATCATGCTTCGTCGAATATCCTTTTGTATATCAAAATTTACTCCATAGGTACATCCAAAGTCATTTTTTGATATCGGTCGGGAGCTTCATTTCATCAAAACACAAGACAGCTAAGTTTCCATTTAGAGTTTCGTTGGATTTGATTTGTTGAGCAATAATTTAATAATATTTGATTGTATTCGAGGAGCTGATTTAAAATTAGACCACTGGATTGAATGTAACGGTAGGCTTTTGAGGAAAGAGACATCAGTATCAGTCCTTTAAAAATATCCTACTCATTCGATTTTCCAAACCTCTTCCCACTGATAATAAGTTTACATTGAGATTTAGTAAATCTCTTTTCCAGTTCTCCTTTAATCGCTTCCTTAAATTTAAATTTGAATAATCTATTTTCCGATTGAAGGATTTTCACTTTTTCGTGTAAATCTGCATTCTGTTTCCTTATTGACTCGAGTTCTAGAATGAATTGATTTTTTCTGATATTAGATGACCAACTAATTTCTATAATTCGGGATACACATGCTTGATTACATGCGTTAACCTTTTCTAAAACTAGTGTTTGAGTTGATTTTACATTGGTTGGGGATGAGTTGCCAAATATCTCAAAATATATTTAGGGATCCTTTGGAAAATGAAGATAAATTTTGTTGTTAGGAGAATCACAAATAGGAATTGCTCAACTGACAGTTTCATTGCGCGAATATATTATATTTTTTCGGAATGGGGAATAGGTATTATTATTGTACTAATAATAATCAATTAGTAGTAATATATATATTGTGAAATGTAAATAAGGTAAAATATCATACTCCAAGGATACCAAAGTTCTCTCTCTTGGCCCACAACGTAGTCCCAATTTTTAATTTTGGCCTTGTGTAAATTTGCATTTTCTATGACGTCAAAATCTCCCTCTCTTGCCCAGCAGTTAGAACGATACATAAAATTGAAAATTATAACAAGCTCGATTATATGATGGTCTAAGTTTGTATTTCTATTAACCTTGATACTAATGTCATTTTTAACATTATTTTCTACAATTTTTAGAACGCTACTAAGAAAATAATCGAGGGCTGTATGCCACTGCAACCGTAGTTTGCCCACTTCTGTGATGTCCATATATGTATAGGGATAATATAAAAGCAAGCTAGAATACTTTTTTATTTCAATCTTGTGACTGTATGATAAACGTAACTGTTGATATAAGTACTATAATTATATTAATTCAAAAAAGTGGCTCCTCAGGAGCCATGGTTTTTAAGGTTAACTGAACCTGATAAAAATCGGTTATTTGGTAACACTGATCATAAAAGATATTAAGACGTCTTGACGTGAAAATTATTGTTTTAATATAGTTTAAAATAATCAACGATCAAATTGACTGATCTTGTACATAATATGTTCATGTAAAATGTGAATAAATATTAATAACTTGTTGGACTCTTTTTCAGTGGTTTCATATTGTATTTGACTCTTAAAAAAATCCTCTTTGGTTTTTCCTTGAATTTAAAAATTCATAATGCGTTTTTCTCTTCTTTATCAATAAAATCTGAGCTTGCTTTTATGTTATCGTCACACATATATTATTTGTTATTATATGTCAAATACCCCATTATTGGGAAAGGCAAATGAAATTTCAGTTCTGGAACTTAATTTAGCTCTGAGCGATCATCTCATTTTAATAATCAATTTGATATTTACTAAAAGTATTAATTAAAAATGTAAGTTATACACAGAAAATCAAACAATTTAATATTGACAAATGCCACGGTTATTGATATAAAATAAAACAAATGAATTCAACGTATTCTTAAAACAATTGTATATTATATGTATTCAAAATTAAATGAGACATTTTTATACAAAAATAGATATACTGAATATGAGTAGAAATATAATATGTCTTCTTCTTATCTTCTATGTCAAATTACTTGTATTTAAACAGGACTCCTTTCTTCGTCTTATATGTTAGAATTAAGACTAAACAAGAAAAGTAAATTAATATGTTTAATATTTAAAACGACTAATACTTATTAAAATAAATGGAACATCAAGATGTTAGAAACCATGGAGCATACCCAAGCCTTCACGAAGAAACTGATGTTAGACAAATTCCATGCACAACATTTGAATCTAAGCCACCCTTGAGACCATTCAAGGTGTTGTTCTTGCTCCTTTCTATTTGGTTTTCGAATATTCTATTTCGGAGACAATGGAAATTTAGTGAAAAGCTAATCCATAATTTGGAAAGTAGTTGTTTAATTATTTTTTATGAATATTTGAATACACCAATAACTTACTAAGTTTCAGTTGCCAATATCATCAATAATCAGATATTGTTTACATATATTTATGTTATTGATGTGGGACGAGGTCATTGAGAGTCGTTTGACTCGGGATTTAGGATTATAATAGCACATGTTGTATAAAATATTTTTTGTCAATCGGAAGGTAACTCTAAATTTCATGGCCTCCTTTAATTACAATCCTAGCATTAGTATAATTTTGTGTATCAATCTCACTAGTAATATTAATATTATATTGCACAAATATAGGCGGAAATGTATACATCCTATATTGAAGGGAGATGTTATTGCAACAATGATTCGGCAAAAAATGAACAAACAAATAAAATGAGCGCACGCAACAACCGTGTGTTATTTCATAAAAAGTTATTTTTGCCTACTTTTTGCCATAATCTAATCATGAATAAGATGAGTAAATTGTCTTAATCTTCTTGATTGTAAATCATAAAGAAAAGTATACGCCGATCTTTTTGAAACACGATATCTCTGCTATCAAAGATCACTAAAAACTATAGTGCTACTTGATCGTTAATACTATGTACTATGTTAATATTATGTTTAATATTGTTTGATATTTAGGTTGCTTTGATCCTGATGATTGATAATAATGTGACTGCTTCTTCTTCCACTATAGCTGTTAAACTATTGGAAAAGTTAATCAGCTGCAATATTCATTTTTACTTCTTTCACAAAGAATGGGGCATAAATCTAACAATTTAATATGAGAAATTTTACATTTCAACAAGTTCATAAAAATAGGAAACTTCAAAATGAAAAGGAAATAATTTCTGTTTTGTCTTCAGTGGGTTATTTTTTCTTCCTTTTTATATTTTCTCCTTATTAAGTACATCTTTAAGCGAAAAAATAGATTTTATGTTACTGATTAACTAGGATTTAATTGTTTTTATAATTCACTTTCCAAAAAAATGTTAAAAACTCAAGAAATATTTTCTTCTACCTAGCTGCCTTTACCATGCAAAACCTATTTCCAGTGGATCTAAATTGATTCGAAGTAAAATAAATTTGACCTTTCTGTGATCCAAAAATAAAGCTAATAACTTGGCTCGTCACCTATATGTCTGTAAGGAAGCCAAAAACGTTTAAGAACTTAATCATCTATTACTACTACAAATAATTTTCTATGACTTTAACAACATGTAAAGGGAAACTAGAAAATTAATTTGCTTCTGTTTCTTAGAAGTGATTGCCATCATTTTTTTATGACTTAATTTGGTATTGGAGGTAAAATAATTTACATTTATACAGTTCCTAAAATGTTGGAAAATTTAAAAAAGTATTGAATTCTCCGAATTCTAATGCTTTTATCTATACAAAATTAATAAATCGGATGCTACAATCGATTTCGAATGCAGAGATCATTGTTCCAGAATACATTTTAGATGACTATTTCTGTCAATGATTGTATCCAACAATTCTCTAATATACTCCAAAACAAACGAAATTATTTTATTGTATAAAATTTGTCAAGTTGGATAAAATATTGTCCAAATTCAAACAATAAAGAGATTCTATGACTAATTTTTTTTTTGTTTGGGTAAGAGAAAATTGAACGTCAGTCATTTTCATTCTTCTAAAATATAAATTATCATCGCACTTCCTCTCCCACAAATAAGAAACATTTTAAATCACAAAACCTCTTAACTTTGATAGGGAGAGTTGTTGCGGGTTGAAGATCATAATATGAAAAGTTTATTTTAAAAAATTGTCTAAACACGTAGGGGATTATATCGAATTAATATTCATTTATTTAAATCAATATAAAATTGTACATAAATTGATAGAAAAAAATCATCAATAACTATCTTCTTTTTTAAATAGTGTGATACAATGGGCATCAAAAAGAACAACAGAAGATGGATTTGAATTACATTGGGGAATAAATCATATGTCTAACTTTGTAATGACACAATTGCTTTTACCTTTACTCCATCGAGCAGCTCCAGATGCAAGAATTATAAATATGACAAGTTCATGGTACTCCCGTTCAAAAGGTATCAATTGGAATGATCCAAATTTTCGAAATGAAAGTTATTCTGCATGCGAAGCATTTAATCAATCAAAATTGGCAAATATATTGTTCACTCGTGAATTATCAAAACGACTCGAAGGTACAGGAGTTAATGTGTAAGTAATTGAATAAAATGCTTCACAATATTTAATGAACATAATTGTTAATATTCATGTATCATTCAATAATGATATGACTAGAATTTGGTTATGGGGACATAAAATACTATCCATTTTGAAACAAACAAAAATACAATGTATTATCTCTTCAGCTGTTTTTGTCAGTTGACTCTTTCTTATTGAAGCAGGTGACTTTATGTATTTATGAATTTATTTTTTCATATTCGCATGATTGTAGCAAGCTAAACCTTCACATAGCTACCATACGTTTTTAAAAACTATTCCTTTTATTTTTGAAAGTCGAGATTACAATCGGACACGATCGTAAACCCTGAAACAATGAGTTAATGTGATACACTAACAATTTGTACAGTTATCATTATCTTGTCAATTTATATGTATCAGAGAATCTAGGTGAAGTCAAAATAACTTGAAATACAAGATATTTCAATTACACATATTTGGACAGATGTGTCTCTTTCCCCCACGTGTTACCCTTTTTTGTTTGTCAATAGAGCATGACGTTACAGCTGATATACTATGAAATTCATCGATTGAGTTAAACGTATAATTATAAAGTGATTGATCTAAATACTTAAGACTAAAATGATTTTTAGTTTTTAAACAAATATAACAAATTTTTAGATACGATCCCTAAATTTTTTGAATTTGTTAGTTAAAGATTTATGTTCCGATAAGAAGATCCAAATTTATTCTCCGAAGATATTGAATGATTTTTTAATTAAAAATATTAAAATAATGCTAAGACAAATGGTGTTATTAAACAAAAGGCCTCCAATATTACACATTGTACAAACTGATTGGAATGTCAAATGAACAAAAACCTACACACAAAATAAGTTAATATAACTGTAAAAGATAGGTAATGTTGCTTAAACTTTTTCAATACATTTCATAAAATGATAACTGTATTGTTGGTTATGTAAAAGCTTAAGAGTTGAAAATTTTAGCACACTGATGCACTATCAATCCCTATAATTCTAAAATGGAACTTCCTATCAGTTGAAAGTATCATAGATATATAAGCTGGACATACTCAAAGCATGACTATACATTATTAAATAGATTAACTTGTGGAATAATACAAAAAATATTTGTAACATTATCCAATTCATACAATAGCCTTTGAGATCGTAGGTCTAAGGTTGACTTTTGTGTTAATATGTCTCAAGATATGATGACTAAAAATTCTTGAAAATATGTCCCTTGATTGACTTACAAAATCTTATGTATTGAATATTGTTTGCGAGTGATATGTCAAAGTGATTTTGATGATGATCGCTATGATGATGATCATATTTTATTTAATCATTTCAAGCCAAAACGTCATTAACAAACAATAAATTATAACAATAATTTATTTCAAAGAAAATGGCTGAAACATGAAATACTACTTTTGAATTTTAATTTTAATTGTTGAGACACAACTTTGTAAATTGTATTAAAATTTCGAATTCACTTGATTATAGTTCATACATAAAGAGCCGAAAGAAGGCAACTTGAACAAAATGTTTCTGTAACATTTTGAGAGACTTCCTTACTAGTCCCTAAATAATATTCTCTTTATTCATCCTATTAGATTCTTTCTACTGACAATGAGTTTGCTTTGAACCTCAGCAAATATTTTCAGGTCCTGCTTTCATTATATTTAGAAAATTTGAAATAAAATTTAGCCTCTCATTGCTTTCCTCAAAATGATTTGTATAAATCTTGGGTGTCTTTCCAAAGCGACTCCTTCGATGACAGCTCTTTCCCAAATCTTTGTCATCAAGAAATCCTTAGCGAAATTTGGTAAACCACATTATTAGGTGAGCCACAAATGGCAACCGCACAAATCCAAGATTTATTGCAGGACTCCATCACTAGTCACTATATAAATAGAGGTATAGGAATTTTTGATAATTATGATTTTATCTAATTACTATGAATACGATTAAAAACTATATTTATATTATATGAATTTTTCACATCAGCTTTGAATTCACCAAAGCAATACTTTATTTAGCTTGATCAGCAGTTGGTACGGCACAACAATTCCAAAAAGGAGGGCTGGTCCAATGTATGTTATTGAGATACCTTGTATTTTAAGTTGCTTAGGGTGAAGTCACATACTTCAATGAATGCTTTTACCATTTGTGACCATAGATGGAAATAATCAAAGATATTCAAAACGCTATCCATGCGGTATGCTAAAAAAAACACCGAAATTTAACCCTAACAATTCTAAGAATGTTTTGGAGAAGAGCGCCTCAACTGTCATGACGTTTTATTAGATTTACTGTGAGCAGCACTGAGAGGGGTGGAAAGAAAGTAAACTTAAATCCTACTCCGTATATAGTTAAATTTTTTGGATGAATTACTTCGAAGTTGCTATTAAACACAAGATTTAGTCCAACAAAGACTTTTTTATCATAAATATAATCATAACTTCCCAACCAATGTTGTATAGTGAACAATGGTTAAAATATTAATCCATTATCTTAGTCAGTTTTTAACAAGATTGAATGTACTACCAATGTTCCAATTAGCAGAAAATGATCCAATCCTGGATCTTTTGTGTCCTAAAATTACATTGCTCTCAATACCGACATGGAAAGAGCTGATGAAATAGATCTTTGATTTTGAATAATTAAATTTTATATCCTCTAAATATTGAAACCATATTAGCTTCTTAATTACAAAATTGTTATTGCCAAGAATCTTATTCAATGTTATGTAAGACGTCAAAGAATAACTCCTTCGTACTTATCGAAAAAAAGGACAACCCAAACTGTGTAAACGTATAATTGTGATGGAAATTTCCAAAGTTTCATTAAAATTAAATAAAAAAGATGTGAAGTTTAAAATAGAGAAATAAATTGATTTTATAGCTTATATTCTTCCTTAATGAAAAAAAAAAAAAAATCCAATTATAGAAAATATAATCCCTATACTATAGCTAGTATATATTTTTTAAATTTATTCATTCTAAAAGTTATTGTACTTGTAATTCTAATATTACTTACTTTTCTTATAAAGAGTTATAACATGTTTTAAACAAAATATTACGGAAATAACAAGAACAAATGAATATAACAACTATATTTAATTTTTCAACATTAAATAACATTCAATTATATCGTATATTTGTTACTTATAAATATTAATTTTAATTTCTTTCTTTCCGATATTGAAGGAAAAGTCTAAATTTATGTAAGGCTTCCGGATTTCTATCATGCCGTTATAGTTTTGGGATCCAAGCCTTTAGAAAATACAAATTTGACCAGCATAAGAGAATCTGTATTCACCATAATAATTTACAGTTTTGTTCAAAGAAAATAACTAAATCAAGTCCTGATGCTTCTAATGTTATTTCGAATATTATCAAAATGCATGTCTCATTTCATATTGATAGTAATCCAAATATTGTAAGATTCATGGAACTTCATACTGGCAATGTAATAAATTTCTTCTCGATACACCATTACATAGTCCATAAAGTCCCAAAGATGTATTTACTATTTCTCACCTGAAACAGGATCATCCACCGGTGGTTTTGCAGACAGTAAGGGTATTTACCCTATCATACTTGCTAAATCCGGCGTGACCTAAACGAGACACAACTTGTTTTGCTCCATTTTCGGTATATTTATCCACTTGTAACACTTGTTAACTAAAGCGTTCAGAAGGTAAATAATCAGCTTTTCTTTTCTAGTAGTACAACTTTTGTATAAAATTAATCAAAACTTCAAAAAAGACAATTAAAGTAATGTTCTAAAAACTTTTTGATAGCCAGGTATCTATATAGTTTAAATTTTGTTTCTTAATTCTGATGATCGAAAACGATTGATTACTACTCCAAGCACTTCAATTCATCCACAATGGTATGGATGAAAACAACTTGATGAAATCAATAAATCATCAACGTTATCCATTCATGGCATATAAAACCTCTACTATTTTATATGCAAAACTTAAATGTGTACAGATGATTGAGGACGCTATATATTTTCGTTGAGTTTATTATCAATAAAACCTACATAGTACAATCACTATAAGAAACAAAATATAAAGATATAATACCATACTTGTATCTACCTAATTTCATAATTCTCATTAGCTATTTTGTATCTTCATCATAGGTCCTCATCGTATTCCATGAATAATTATTAATTACTCATTCTAAATAGTAAATACTAAATATAATTCAAGGAAAGAGTAAAAATCCAATACTCAGAGCTGTATTTGAGGCCACTTTTTCAGTGTTCAGGTCAAGTCCGGGTCATCATGCTCCGGGTCTTCTGGTCCCAAGTCATCATGCTCCTGATTTTTCTGGTTCCAAGTACAAGTACTCATATTCCGAGCCAAAGGGACAATAAACAATGTCTTGATATACATATAGTTTAGTCCAAGGTAAGATATCCTTTCCCACAAGTTATTCTTTAATCTATGACAACACTTATTTACTTTTGGACTCAATTAACTTTGAGTTAGCATAGTGAGGATAAAAAGTAAAGGAATAAAAGAATAATGAGGACAGCTTTGGTAAATAAAATATATATTTAGGTAGGGAGCACTCTCCTTGAATAACTTTACAACTGCAAAAATCCAGACCTTCTTTTTTATAATAGCTTGGAAATAATACCATCCACCGATACGTTAAAAAAAAGAAACTGAAAATAAATCTGACAATTCAAAGTATGTTTTGGAGGAGAACAGCTTAGATGCCATAACGTTTCATTAAATTAGCTGTGGTCAGGATCAGCCCGTGCTTATAGGCAAATGCTTAGTGTGCATGATTCTTATGGGGCGCGGGAATTTGGGAAGAACTATTTTACTCGTACGCTTAGCTTGTTTTTTAGTTCTTTTTAAACATACGTACCTATGAAGCACATAAAATAATTCCACTAATTTAATACTGTTTTTCTTTAAGGCAGGACAGTTTCTGAAGAATTGAGCTATTGTTTTTTTACCCAGAGATCGAAGGCTTTCTTCTCGCCCGTATAGTAGATATAGTGTGACTCTGTATTTTAAGTATGCATGTTTTGACGTAAATGGATCAAACACAATTTTATTTATGTAGTTATTTGTTTGTATATAAACATTTGCATTGATCGTATGTCTGAAAACAGACAACAGACAACCTCTTTTGATCCCTTATTTCAATTTGTAGTTGGATACAATAAATACCATTGAGAAAGGGGTTATATTCTCCATTGTCCCTCAGATCTTCTTTAGGGACTTCAATGCCAGCCAAATTTCCGAAGGTGTTGTGTTGGAGACCGCAAGGACGTCGTGTATTCTTACCGACTTGAAGTAGCTTTTGATTTTCGTTGATAGGGATATTTTGATCTCTGGATTGTCTTCGATTGGTACATTTGCACCAATTTCTTCACAAGTAAGTTCTTAACAGCTCTTCTGATGGAACAAGCTTCCTCCAAGGTAGAATTTGGGCTGGGTTTTAGATTTTCCTCGGCATGCTCTGATGTATATTTTCTTCTAGGGATGGCAGTATTGTAAATGCATCACATCACCCAGCCAAACTGAGGCAAAGGCTGCGCTGGACCAAGTTGGGCAATGTCAAAACGTCCCAAACTACCTGGTATTGGTTCAGAGTGGTCCATTTAAAACGGGAAACAGCTTCACATTCCCTAATTACGACGGGCAAACATGTCAACATGCCTATTTTAACAGACTATTAGCCAATGGGGAAAAAGTGAGAAGAAGTTGGCTTCTATACTCTAAAAAAGAGGACAGCTTAAACTGCATCTGCTATAAACTTTTTTCGAAAAGAAAGTAAAAAATGAAAAAGGAAGGACTAAAGGGTTGGAAAAATGCAGGTCACTTGCTGCAGGACCATGACGATAGAGCCAGGAGCATAATACTAAAATGGAAGAACTTGGAGGCCCGTCTTGCAGAAGGGCTCACAATTGACCAACATGATATGGAACTTGCAGAGGCAGAAAAAAGAAGGTTGCACGATGTTTCAGGTCGATTGGTGACAATCATTTTTTGAAAGAAGTTGAGCTATTGACAAAATTTGATCCTGTAATGAAACAGTATGTCAGTATGGCGTCATGTAATTTACCTCGACAAAATATTCCAAAATGAACTGATTGAATCTATTAGCTCTAAAATAATTGAGCAAATTGTCTACGAGGTCAAAATGTCCAAATATTTATCAATCATTTAGGATTGCACCCCTGATCTGAGTCATAAAGAACAGCTGTCTGGCATAGTACCGGTCGTGTCACAAGAAAACATACCTCACGTTAAAGAGCTTTTCTTGGGCTTTATTGTTGTACAAAGTCGACAGGAAAACATTGTGTTCTCTAATCCTGAAAAAGCTTATACGAGCTTAACATCTCATTTGAGGATTACAGAGTATAGTCTTATGACAATGGGGGAACATGAAGGGCAAGAAAAAAGGTGTTCAGGTAAAGTTGATTCAGCTAAACTCAAGAGCTTCATTTATTCGATGTGGTGCCCACACATTAAATCTGGTTGTCGCAAAAAGATTTTCATATGCCCTTAAACACTTTTGGTTTTTGACAAATTTGTTCAAGCTCTTCTCAGCCTCCACCCAAAGGTGTAATGTCCTCCTGAAACATATGAGAATTACTCTGAAATTATGGGCAGAGACCAGATGGGAAGTAGGATAAAAAGTATTGAGGCAGTAAGGTATCAGGCTGAGCAAGTCAGTGAGGCTCTTCTGGAGGTGAGAAAAACAGTTGCAGATCCGGTGGTTAGAGTTGAAGCCCAGCTTTGGCAGAGGAGCTTGGATCCTATCACTTTTGCATTTGTACAACCGTATGGGATGATGTTCTCAGCAAGATCCAGTATGTCCGTAAACTGATGCAGTCGCCCTCCATGCTACTTAGTGTGGCTGTCGACTTGCTGAATAAAACCAAACATTTCCTTATTAGCTACAGAAAAGCTGGTTATGCTGCTGCACAGAGTTCTGCAAAACAGATGTGTGAGGAGATGAACGTGGAGGCTGAACTCAAGCAGAAGCGTTTGAGAACCACCAAAAGGCACTTTGGCTATGAGTCTCCAGATGAGCCTAGACCAGATGCACTTCGAAAATTGGAAACCTCATTTTTTAATATGGCGACGATATTGCAATCTCGTCACTTGATGAGAGATTTCAGAGCCTTGGAGAGGTGAATATCACTTTTTCTGTACTCCACGAATCCATCCACATAGGAAGAGAGGACCTGCTAGGGAAGTGCCAAACCCTAAGTCTTTCTCTTGCCCATGACAGTTAACTAGACATTGATGCCATTGCACTAACCAAGGAAATGGAGTATTTCCCACCATTGGCATCAAACAACATGACGACCATGGAAATCTTGGCCTTCCTGCATACAAAAAAGCTGACGTAAATTTACACAAACATGTGGGTTGTGTTACAAATCTTAGCCACCCTCCTCATTACAGTGGCTGCTGCTGAGAGAAGCTTATCAAAGCTCTAGTTAATATAAACAAACTTGAGATCAACAATACATCAGAAATGTCTAAGTAGGCTCGTCATTATCAGCATCAACAATGAGCTCTCATATCATCTACCGTATGATGCCCTTATTGATGATTTTGCTGTCAAAAAGACACAAAGAGTAGGGTTGTAGTATGTGATGTAAGACTATGGACATTGTAGTGTATTTTGTTTAGTGCATTTCTTAAGTTGTCACCACCGCAGGAGTTCCTGATAAAATCACAAATGTTAAAGGTTTCACCTTTTTTATTTATTATATGATGATTGTTCTTTTGTGTGTTGTTATATTGTCTTGTCTGTTGTTTAATTATTTTTTAAACAACATTTAACCTTTTTCAAGTTTTTGTGCACAAACAATTTCTGTTCTAAAAATTGCTGAATAAAACAATTATTAAAACATAGCTATTTGTTTGATTTCTTCTTTTGCAATGTAAGGGGCGCCACATAAATTCTTGCTTAGGGTGCCAAATTGACTAGGACCTGCCTTGGCTATGATTATTTATGAGATGAAGGAAATAGCTACAAACACCACTTTGTATCTACCAACCATATCAGATGGAAGATCTCCTATGTTGATCCTCAATTCTTCTCTGAGTTTTACATGTACCTACACTTATAACTCCTCAATGTTACCTCCCCCCTTCCTGGCATTTTTGAGTGAATACATTCGTGGTCACATATTATAGATTATATGTTTATCAATGATATCTCCTCAAGATTAAAAAAAGACTCGCCCCTAGAAGTTTCAAAGGGCAATAACGAATTATGTATCTTGGTGCATCCTTTTACTTCACACTTTCCAAAGTATTTCATTTAAGGGTGGAACTCTTCTAAGCATCGAAAGCATAATTGTTCCTTCTTTCCTATTTCCAACTTGACGAAGTAGGCTCATTGGCAAACCGAAATCACCTCTTCAATACATGATTAGACATACCACAATATATACATGCAAGATGAATTGATGTAACGTAGGCATTTTAGCCATTTTAGTTGAAGCGTGACCCATAATAGCTTTAATAATGTTTAACATTCTCTTTCTGCATCTCCTCCTCACAATAATCTTCAAGAAAAGCTTGAATGATCAAAAAAATTTAAATTTAACGATATACGAATATTACTCAGTTTCACAATGGCAATCATTTTATTTTAATATTGCAATACCCCAGATTAACGGAGACTATACTTTACAGTGCTTAAAATCTTACTCTTGACGAATTAAACGAAGCAATAAAATTTATGATTTATAATAAGGATTAATAGTTTTTAATAAATTGAGGGGCTTGCCGAAGCAAACAAGTGTACCAAATAAACACAAATTAAACTATTTAAAAAGGAAATAAGTGCGAAAACAATAAGAAAATTAATCAAACCGGTGAAGCGTGCTAGCTAGAAGCAGTAATCATTTTTGACATTTGAGGACCCTATTTGATATTTAAGACTAAGAAGCTCTTTTTACTAATGTCTACTACTACTGAAAACTTGAAATACAAATAATAATAAAAAATTTTTGACTCTATTTCATAAATCTGTTTTGACCCTCCTTTCCCCCATGGCTTTCAATATTTCAAATGAGTCCTCTGAATCCCTTCTGCTCTAGCCTTTAACTAATAGAATTCCCTTATTATTGAGAGTAATATCAAATAATAATAAGGATCAATACCCCATATTGCTCTTTCGATGATGTGGAAGACGGTGATTCCTTAATTCTAAGCATTGAATAAGTGTTTAAGTCTTTATTGAAGCGACTAAGAGGATATTTCTGCATTCATAATAGAATAATGTACTGCAAAATGTCCTCAATATTTAATTATGATATTAGAGCTTTCTTTTTGTCCAGATGTTCTTCCCTCTTTTTTGACATAATATACACAAAATTTTAAATATTAAGGACGGAATGATGTAAAAATAAGGATTTGAAAGGAGCAAGGAAATACATGGACGAACCTATGTTGACTTTTGAGGCCCTACATTTTAGTATTTTTAAGAGGCGAATAACAATACTTTGGATATTATTGTGCATAGCTTCTTCTCTAATAATCATTTGAGGTAGTACGCTCTTTATTATAAACTTAATTAAATTTATATTACTTGTGAGTCATCAATCTATTCTATTTATAAAATAAGAAAATAAATATTGAATATCTTTTATGATTATTGACATTCAAATTTCCCGGTGTATGTAAAGTATTTTATGTGATTTAATAAAACAGTGCAATACGATAAATTGGAGATTTTGGGTTTTTTTATATAACTTTTATGTCAATAGCTTACATACAAGTTTTAAATTTTGAACTTATATGAATCTTTTAAATAAAAAACATCAGTATTGAGTTAGTAGTAATTTAATTATTTATTAATGTTTCTAAATATACATATTTTACGAGACAGTTTGAAATGTTTCATAAAAATAAAAATACACCATCTACATCTCTACCCTTTTCAATTTAAATCTTGATTTTATAAAAACACCTTGCACAATTGAAACACACTTCTTTAACTCTGGTTGATGATGAGGAAGGAAGCTAATTTAATAAAGGAGTGCTTGAAGTTGAAAACGGATTCAAGATAGAAGATGGGGTTAAGGTAAGAAACGGATTTAAGGCAGAAAGATGGCTCGAAGTAAGAAAGTGATTTAAGGTCGAAAGAGGGTTCGAAATAAGATACCGACTTGGAAAGAGGGCTCGAGGTAAAAAGCAGATTTATGGTGGAAGGGAAGCATGATACAGGAAACAGACTTATGGTAGGAGAGTTTGAGGTAGGAAACTGACTTACGATAGGATGAGTGCTTGAATTTATAAAAATACATAACGTAGGAGGTAAGCTGGGACTCGGAAGAAGGCTCGAGGTAAAAAAGAATTTAAGGTTGACGAGATTGATGTAGATAAAAACTTTAAGGAATGTTCCATAATTCCTTTTAGATTTTTTTTTCCTTTTGTTACCTCAATTGATCCGAAGAACTATTTTTCCTTTCTAGGTATTATTTCCTTTCTACTGTTAGAAGAGCTTCTTTAAATAAATATTTTTCAAGATTCGGAATTGGTTTATTCCTTAAATGAAATTATTCTCTAATAGCCTAACCATTTCATTGCTTTACTGTTGAGTATTTAATAAACGATTCCAAGATGATCAGAAAATAAAATAAATACGTGGAATTTTTTTATTCCTTCATCGTATTAATGTATTCTGATAAAATTTTTTTCCAATTGAACCATCTAACTCTATCTCATTTTGTAGGTCTTGCAGGCAATTTGGGAGACGTATTATTTTCTACTTCAATTAAGTAATCAATACTTTCCTGATTTTTAAAAGGTTCAAAAATCATTCCAAAGCTTCAATCAGCAGAAAAATTGGAATGATTTTCTACTAGAGAATGAACAGAGATTTTATCCACTTTCCCCTACATTACATTATATACTAAAAGATCCATAATAATATAATTTGTGTTCTTACCTTTGACAATCAATAAAAAAACAAATGGCAAAGAAATATATTATTGAAAAAAAATGACCCATCCACAGTTGCTGTATTTAATTTGAAGTCAAGGAGCAACATTATAATGAAATATTTCATGGTATAAAAGTGATTCAGTACAACTATAGCCTTTCTTGCGACTTTCCTGTCATAAACATAGAAGAAGTAAAATTATATAAATATTTTTGAAAAATTACAATACACATATTTAATTGTTCTTCTTCAACAAACATTTATTTATATGTGAGATGTCCTGTCTCCTTCATCAGCAAATAAATTGATTTTATATAAAGATAGGAAATGAGTCTTTCCTCTTTGAATATATCTATATGGAATGGACTTAGCCTCCGAAAAGTGAATTTCAATAATTAAACTTTAACCCTATTATCTTTAGAATAATTGGATTGTATGTTTAAATCTTTTCTTTCCATTTTAACACAATCCAAATGATTTTTTATTGAACTATTAAGTTTTAATGTCCAGCCGTATTAAAAAAAAAAAAATAATAATAAGTGTGATTTTTGTTTAATTGTTATTTTACTTGTTTAAAACTATTTATTATAAAATTTTACTATATAATTTTTTAAATTTTCTATTTCCCTTGTTCTTATTTTCATTCTTTAACCCGTAATCGATCAACTTATTTTATTTGTAATTACTGCATTAATTTAATTTTTATATTATAAATTAGTGAATTACTAAAAACAATAAAAATTAATCATGTTATCAAAACAAATTTCATAGCTTCATACTTTAGTTATAGTTCAGTATTAAAATTTGAACATAAAATTAGATATTGCTAATTTTTTTATATCTTTACTTACATAAAATAAAGAAACTGGCATCAAAATCAAATGTAAATAACTAAGATAACTCAACATGATCAATTATTGGTTAATTACAAATAATTATTTGTTATTAAGTTCATGTTTATTTTATATATCATTTGAAAATCGTGTTTTTTTCATAAATTTTGCTATTTTTAAACTAAATATATGACATATTTTCCCCCCAAAAAAGTATGTATTTTTTTATTTGTTCTTTTTTTTAAAAACTGGTTTACTCGGTTCATGTTAACGGTTCTAATTAAAGGTGTGAATGCTGCTCCACAGCCTCGCATTTTTAATTGCTTTTTATATAGGCATGATTACCTATAAATATCAGAGGGGAATACATATTTTTACCATTTAAATTAAGCACAAGAGGGAATTAATCTTTGAGAGCAAAATCCAAAACTGATCTTAGTTTTTTATTCATTCTTTGGTTTCTAGCATATCTAGGCTTATAGTCATTTGGGACTAATAACGTCAAATGATAGATTTTTCTTAGTGGCTAACTCAAAATATAGTGGCTGTAAAGGATGTATATATATATATATATATGTATATACATCATGGTATTAAAATCCTACTTAGTCTTTTATTCGATACTGTATTAAAATATTTTCAAGTGATTTTTCATTCATAGCACAACTATACACCTGTATTTCTATACAATAGCAAAAACTTCTTCATAAAAATAATAAAATGGTATATATATATATATATACGACAAGGGATCAACAAGAAACTGTAATCTTGTCCTAAGTATGTAATAACTAATGTTGATAATCCTGTAGAGAAAAACGCGTGCAAGGAGAAGGGGGGAGATACACTTATGGTATCATTGTTTAAAATACTGATGTGATTATCTGCTGCCTGCTTTATTATGATTTTTGAGGGTATAACGAAAATATTTATTAGCAAAATGTTTAATGGAGATATACTACGTATAATTTACTTAGACGTTTATTATCCGTTACAGTAGATTTGAAAACGTCACACTCCATGAAATTGTAATTTATTATGAACTATATTCTCAGAATAGTAACTAATGAAACGACAAAGTAGAGTATTTCAAATATATTTGAAGTTCCAAGTTTAAAAAAGAAGGCTTAAATTAAATATAATCTACAAGCTAAAAAATAAACCATCATCATAATATCATGTTAAATATACAAAATTTAACAATTATAATCAGATAACTAATGATAACAATAAATTATAAATAAAGAATATTGAAATAATAGTTTGATCCAAATAATATTTTCTTGTTCTGACATGGGAGTCTAGTTAAATATGTCATTACTTTAGGTTGCGAAATTTTAGCCAGACGTGGAGTTTAATTAAAAAGATGATCACCTCTTTTTCTTCATGTGGAAGTTACTATATACAATTGTGCACAGGATAGATATATTTCTCTATCATTTCTTATGATAAATTCCCATTTTCTTTTACAATAAGTTATAATAACGCTAGGGAAAAAATTTCAACAAATGATAAGTTAAGGTGATAAATTTCCCCTCCATAGATTTGCTTGTCACTTTTATCCTTAGATGATCTTTATGTTAGGTTGACTGATGAACACCAAGAGCTTTACGCCTCTCTTCTTCTTGTTGTGCAAAGTTTTCCATAGAATAAGGGATTGGACAACAGAAATAAAATATACATTAGTATTCATAAGCAACTAAGTAAATCGTAAATTTGGATATTTTGTAAACTTTTCGAGAAATGAGATTAATTATAAGGTTAACAATAATTTGTAACAAGAAAATGAATATAAATGACCGAAATCTTGGAAAATAAAAGGAACAGAAAATATTTAATTAAATAATATTAAACTTATCCAAAATAACCTAAAAAATATTTATAATGTACCAATCAATTTTGATGTCTGTTTGATAAATAGTAGAATCTTTCTTATCAAAGTTTTCCAGTTTATTATTTTAACGAATATGATCCCCCTTTTCTGTAGGAAACTTTTTCATGAATACTGATAGTATTCGACCCTTACTATTTGATGTACTTTATCTATTTTAATGCAACGATCTGGTATTCTCACAAAAATTAATAAATTTTAAAACTTTTTAGACTGAAACAACTTTTAATAATAATATATTTACTTATCTATTCATAGCATATTCAATGAAGTAATTATATTAAGTTATGAAACAGAAGAAGGTAATATTATGAAGACTGATGTATAGCAGATCCAGGGTGTAGATGCCTTGTAATCGACAAAAGGAAGGTTATCTGAACCAAAGTCCCATAAGAAGAAATACGTCACGAGATTTCAGCGCCCCCTTGTTATAGATGCCAAATGGACCAAAAAGTTCTTAACACAATAAATGAATACTAAAAAAATAATTTTATTGAGCTTAATTATTATGAAAAACTGGAATAATTACTTTAATAACAATTTCTTTATCTTACTTAATTTCACATACACATTCTTTGTTTTCCGAAAGTAAAAGAAGCTATTCGATTTTCTTTGCTAATCACAGCTTTCATTCGTAAATGTATGTGCATTCTTATACTAACATACTTAGATACAGTAGATAATAAAAATTTATGGCATTTGGCGACATTTATAGACGATTTAATTAATGGAACCGATACTTCAGTTATTGAGTTTACAATTTTTTTCATATTTTGAATTGATTTACGTAAGATTTGAATAAAGCCTCTATTTTTGCAAATTGATCCAAGAAAGTTCTTGGTGCAATATATTAATTGGACAACCTATAATTCGTCAATGAATCTTAACTGAAGTGAATTCTTAATGGTTTTATTAGACCAAAGACGGATTTTGGAATGTGAGGACTTCCAGCTTAAAATTTTTATATGGTTTTAATTAAATACCGAAGGGAAGCGCATTTTTAAAGACTTAAACTTTGATTCTGCGTCCCAAATTTTGACATCTTTTTCCTTCAACTTCTTCGTTAATTCCTTTATTTCTGCTTCATGGACTCCAAGTTTGATTTGTGTGTTGGTATTTATTTCCTTTAGGTGATTTACCTCAGGAGAAATATCTGTAATATATACAATTATTATTTTCTAAGGATAAAGTAACTTATGCAAAAAATTATATATATTTCATTATAAGAAGTGTCATCTTCTGTTGTTGATGAAATTAGGTTCATGTTCACTAAGTCCATCTCTCTATTTTCGGAAGTAGGAGGTTCCAAATAAGGAGTAAAGTATGTCTGATCCTGAAATTGTGGAGATATTTTTTTATCTGAAATTCGAAATAAAAAAGTTGCATCAGATTTCCTTAATTATTAAATTTTCTTAGCATAAGCATTGTTCTCCCGAATGAAAATTGATTTTTAGGAGGTTTTGGTGACCCTTGGAACTTTAGATTTTTAAACAATGTTGGAATAGCTGGAGAGTTGGAATTTCTTACTTCTTCAAAATGTTTAGATCACAATCGAGAATTATATTATGGTTTCTAAAGATTTAATTTAATTTTTAGGATCTATTGCCTTCCGAGGAATTTGTCCCATGGAAATGAAAAAAGTGTCATCCGCTCAGATCAAGAAATATTCCTATAATCCACATGAGGCATACTTGGGGTATTTTAACAAAATATATCGCCTTTGTAGAGTTCTTCACCCAAAATATAGTATTCAATTTTGAATGTTTTGGACCCTGACTCTAACACATGACGAAGTCAGTTATCGTCAAGGCAGATAGCCCGGTGACATAACTCTACTTATATGTCTATGATCTGATACTTTAAGTAATTCCATTGCTCAAAAGATGAGTGTTCAAATTTTTAAAAAACATGTAGAAGATTTAAAAATGAAAAGAAAATGTTCAAATATGTTGACGTTGCTTATGTATTGTCAAAGTTGATAATCCTGTAAAGAAAAACGCGTGCCAGCTTTATTATGATTTTTGAGGGTATAACGAAAGTTTTTATTAGAAAAATGTTTAATAAAGATATACTGCGTATATGTTAGACTTGGACGTTTTTTATCCGTTAAAGTAGATTTGAAAACGTCACACTCCATGAAATTGTAATTTATTATGAACCATATTCTCAGAATAGTAACTAATGAAACGACAAAGTAGAGTATTTCAAATATATTTGAAGTTCCAAGTTTAAAAAAGAAGGCTTAAATTAAACATAATCTACATACTAAAAAATAAACAATCATACATTTATGTTAAATATACAAAATTAAAAAACTAGAATCCTATAACATAGAACTATAGCTCTAAACATGGTGAAATTTCTCTCAACTTCACAATTTACAATGCGGGTATTTCTATAAATGACAAAATTACCATTCTCTTCCATTAATTTAATGATGGTTCCTCGGGAAAAGATAGGTTTACCCGTGTATTTCTTCATAATTTTTTTGAACGTAGGATGATTAGCAATGGATAAGAGTATATTACATGCAATAAGTATCTTTGTGAGATCAGAGTTAAAGTCTGACTTTATATATTCATAATTAACTTAATTATTTAGATGGTTATCCATGCTCTTGATATGAAATGAGGATAATGAGTGGCGTTTAATTATGGACGGGGGGAATAAACCCAAATTTATGTTGGCAAATTTAACAAGCCTTCTGTTTCTCGTCTGGTAAGTATTTCCAAATTCCTGGGCCTCAATTTCCATAAATCTAGACAGAAGGCACCGTTATTTTAGACATTTGATTGAATTCTCTATCGACTATCAGTATCTAATATTATATTAATATTAAATAATAAAGGCGGGAATTGATAACGTTCTTTATAGAAGAAGATGTTTATTATTTTAGTCAATGATTTCATAAGTATTTCTTCCCTTCTCCTTGCACGCTTTTGTATCCTTACTAAAATTATCAACCTCATGCATTGTTAGGGTTGTTGGAATCGTTGAAAAAGAACAAATTTGATAGGTTGAAAGACATAAAAACAAAGGAATAAAATACGTTGGTAGCCTTGAATCATCTAAACAAATTTTCATCAGTATTGTACTAATCATCAGCTAAGCAACTTCCCCTTACTACTCTCTCACGTGCATCATCATCATGCGTTTTTTGCAGTTTCTCGTGCCCATCTCATTCTTTATGGCAAATAATCTGCCACTTCAAAACCTCCCATCACATTAACAACTTTTGTCTTCAATAAACACAAGATTCAAGGAGACGAAGGAGAATTAAACGGTTCATCATTCAATTTGGACGGTGCAAAGTTATTTGTGTGGTGTAACATCCCTTTAAATGTTCTAGATCATCCCAATTTCTCCAAGTTTATTGAAAAATATATTGGAAAAACTTCTCCAGGTCGATGGGTCGGTAATAAATTGGTTGGGGATATATGTCAAGAAGTTTTGAACAGAATAAAAAAAGAAGTGGAATAAAAAGGTATTTTTGTTGCACTAAATGAGACAAGAGATCATCAATAACTGGAATTTTTTATTGGCCCTTTAAACGGACATTTCTGTGGGAGGCCTTACCTTATTGACTTGATTGAGATTGCAAATGCAAACAATGTCAAGAGCATCATCATAAGCTCAGTTTATAAGTTATTGGGCGAGGATTTTGTCCCATGTAGACTTAAAGTTTTCATCACTGATGCCGCCTCGTATTGTCTCAAAGCAGGAGAAGATCTTCAAAAAAAAATTCCGGAATTGATTCACATTACATGTATTGCTCATGGATTACATAGAGTTGCAGATATGGTTCAACAAAAGTTTCCTCTAATGAACGAACTTATTTCCAATTTGAAGATGTTTTTGAATTCTGGAAGAAGAAACAGAGTATTTACTGCTTCGTACGAAATTCTCCACTCTCCATCACCAATTATAAAAAGATAGAGAACTTGGTTAAAAACATTAGAGTACTACTACCGTTACTTTGACGTCTTCAGAGAATATTTAAACAACCTTGATGAAAATTTGGCAGCAACCAGAAGATCACAATAAGTAATTAATAATAATTCCTTGAGAGAAGAAGTCGTATTTATATAGTAAAATTTTTGCCAAATACCTTCAGCAATAATTGCGATTGAGGAAAGATTGCCTTTTCTTACCAGCCTAACCATAGTAGAAAGTCTGACGCAAGATTTGAAGGAAGAACCATTCAAGACCAAGTTAAAATAAGTGTTTCAAAAGAGTTCTGGCTACACAAAACTAAAGGAACTCTCAACAAGTGACAACCTTATATACAAAAATATTGTCATGTGTGATGCTGAGAGAGTCTTTAGTATGATGAATATCATCAATACAAAAAGGAGGTCCAAACTAAGAACTAAGAAATTGAGGGAATTGTTGATCACCAAATGGAATGAATGTGTGTTATCATTTAATTGTCAACACTTGTCAATCAATATTGACAATTTTTTAAATAATTTTTTACTTTATTGCCTCATTTCTATTCTTAAGATTTCGTGCCAAAGTTATCTATTCATCCTTTGTGGCCACTAAGAAGTTATGAGTACACTTCCTGTAATGATGGGGTTGATGTTCTCTAAATAACAATATATTTTATCTTGCATAAATTTACAGAATATAATATACATTTATAAAGTTATTTATAGGGAAGTTATATATTAGTAATATACAACAAACCCTCTTCCTTCATGTGTGGATAAATAAATAATTTAAGTTATATATATATTATAAACGATACTTTTTTAATTGGGTTGGAATCGATATTTACTTTGAACTCTTGATCCAGCGACAGATACAATTGCACAACAGTCATATGTAGCTATTATATTTTTGTAGTATTTTCTTTGGACATTCAATGTATCAATGGGTAATTTATTCATTTCAAATTTTTGAATGGTTGATGATCGAAATATAGTTTTTTTTTTAACACCTGCATACTCTTACATAGTGACCTCTTTTCCTCATCTTGTGCATTCGATGCTTTTTTCAAGGCAAACTTTTCCATTCTTACGAAAAAATTGGAAACCACACTGTCTACACAATCTTTCTTAGCTCTTGTTCCACGATCTCCAACAGCTTCGAATTCTTCGATATATATTGAATCTACATGATTTTGTATTTGCAATAACACCATTTGATACTTAATCATTTAGATTATTTTGATTATTCTTAGCCGTTTCTACTAATATCCATTAATATATACTTCACATATTTTATTTGCATCATCAAATAATCTTAATTGTGCTTCTCTATACTTCCGGACTCCGGTCAATTTGTTAGACGTCATTCATCAATGATCTTTCAAATAGAAGTTATATACTTGTATATCAGGTCTAACGATGATTAGATATACTTTTTAAGCACTACTGAATGCGCGATATAATGAAGGGTTTGATGTTCTCTAATTATATTTGGTCTTACGAGTAATAAGGAAATTGGGAGTGAGGCTTGAAGTATTCAAGATGTATCATTCTCCATATTTGCAGTACAGTATGAATTCAAACTTATTAATGGAATTGATATTTGTGATAGAAACTATATACAGTAGTGATTCGTGCATTATAGGTATTAAGGACAATAAATGACTCTTAACAAGGAAAGAGTTTACTTAAAGTAGGGGTTGACTTTAGAAGGATTGAGTTCAAAGAGTTTCAATGAACGATTTTTGGGTGGATAATAAATTTTTCGTACAATATATTTCCCTTACATAATTTTACAGAAGATAATATGCATTTATATATAGTTATTTATACGGAATATTGTATTGTTTAATAATATAAACTATGTCCCTTAAGAAGATTTCTATTCTAGGGGCTCACACATTACCATTGCATAATATGATACTCAACTTCTTCCCTGCGAAGTAAAAGTATTTGGACAAAATTTAAGACTATTTTTCCCTTAGACTTAGATTGTAATAACAGATTTTTCTTTATCTAAATGGTTTTACGTTCCCAAGTAAGGAATGCACATCTACAGCCTCATGCAAAAATTATTATAGTATGCATTTAATTTACATACATGCTATTTACGATTTATGATATCCACCTTGTATATTGATAATCGTAACTAAAGTTTTATATTATGACAATGAATATTTATTACTATTTGTATCATAAATAAATTATAACTAATATTTAGACATTTTCTTGATAATATTATTTTGATTAAATAGTAGTAAGTAGAGCTATATTTTGGTGAAGGAATGCTTCTATATGTAGTAAATTTTCAGATAAGTTGTAATGTTAAAAAAATCTCAATTGATATATCTTATAAGTATGTTCGAAATTACCCATCAGCCTTCATGTATGATATGTGAATAAGGGTTTGATCAAGTCCGAAAGAAAACAGAGGAACCAGATAGTTGAAGTTGTATTTGCGGGCGCGCTTGCGCAAAACAAGATTCCCAAACCCCTATATATTTTTTAATAATCTATTTTAATATGAAAGGGGAATCAGAAATTATCCTGAAGATTCCATAAAACCTAGCTATAAGAGGAAGAAAATAAACACAAATCTCGTTTCGTATCGAGGCAGGAATTACTCTGATGTGGATCATCAATTCTACTCCCGAGTTTAATAAGGACTTACACTCATAACTCTGCAATAAATCCTCAGTGATACTCTTCGCCTTTCGATACAAGTAATTTTCCACTTCTATACTCCTTTAATCCAGAATTATGGCTTTCTATAGAGCTCTGTTTGTCATTTTCCTAACAGATTAGAGCTCATTTCAATCGTTGGACTGTCATGCAATGTCGCCTTTATTCATTTTCATAGATGATCTAAAAATTGAAAAGAAAAAAACATAAGAGTAATTCTAAAGGAAAGACACATATTGGATATTATAAACTTACACATGTTATAGACTAATCCCAACTACTCCAAGGGGGGAGGGATATTAATCTGAGGCAATATCCTCGTTGAGGAAAATGTGATATTTCCATTCTTCCAAGTTTAACAGATCGACTCATTGTTTATATTTATTATTTGAATTACTTATTCCAAACTGCTATTTCATTGTTACCAAATAATGGCATTATTTTTATTAGAATAGATTTGAATCTAGCCTTTATTTATTAATAATACCAAAAAATTTAAATGAGGCGTAAATCTCTCACCTTTTGAGAGCTGCGTTTTCACTTTTTCTAATGACCAGGACTGAAAATTAGAGTGAGGGCGAGGAAAAAGAGAAGCGAGACATATGGTATTATTGATATAAGTATATATTTTTTTTAAATCAACTACAGGATAAAATAGCATGTGACTCTGCTCTAGAAATGAGAATCTTCTATACTTCAAATAACACTGGAAGAGTGTTAATCTAAAGTATTTGAAATTTTCAAATTCAAATACATGAATAAATTTTAGTATTATAACCTATATTTTTAATATTAAGTTAAAGAAGTATGGTTAAAAAAAAACACACACAAACAAAAAAAAATTAACTATTACAAAAAATATCGATTAGAAATGTTAATACAAGTTATACATATAGAATCAAACAAAGGATACTACAGAAGAATTTATCAATATTTATCATAAATGAACCAACCTTTAAAAATATCTAAAATAACCAATCATCAATGACTTCATTAAATGATAAATAATACTTAATTAAAATTTTATTATTGCCCTTGAAATATTATTTCCATTATTAATAGCTATGTTTAAACCGAAGCTACAAACATTGAACCTTCACTTCATTCCAATGCAACTTGTTTAATTTATATAAAATAATAAACTATGGAAAATAAATAACTTCTTTGTGCACACAAATTAAAAGATTTCTCCAAAAATAATTAAGAAATTAAAACTTGCCCTTAGAAATAATGAGACATTAATTTCTTATTCTAATATTACTACTATATAAATATTTACCATACAGCCCATATATTTTATAAATTTTTAAACTTGTAAGAAGGAAAATGAAAATTTAATGAAAATGAAAATATTCCTTTTTATTATTTATTCACCTAAAAGACTTTCATCAACAGCTACATATATTATTATATTATTGTATTTTTAAGTTTCATCCATAGGCAGAGTTTGATAGGAGGTAGGCTCCCTTGACCTTCTTAATTATATCTGATTCTAGGAAGATTGTCTTTATGGAAAATTGACCGTAATTTACTAATCATTTTAGGTTAAAATAATACTTCAATGTTTAAAAAACAACTTATCCGTTTCAAAAAGATCCAAGATCCCATATGCTTTTGTTGTAAATTTAAAATTCTCATATATCCTACTTTTGAGTGCAATTTGAACGTAACTTAATATTTTTGATTAAAAATCTTAGAATCTAATGTAATTATTTTCCTTTGTTTCTAAAATAACATTATCTAACAAAGAAACATACCATTTTTAACCTGTATTTACGTTTTTTAAACTAACATAAAAGCAAATCCAATGTTGTGTCCATTTGAAACATATTAAGAGGTTTTTATACTTTTAAATATAATCCAAAATGAATTTTTTTACCATTGACAGGAAATTTTTCGTACACAAATATATATAGAGGTCATTTTACCAAAAAATTCTTTAAGAAACTTATTTGACTAAAATTAGCGCTCAGTATCATAGTAATCATATTCAGTTAGGAAATATTGAACCCCTAAAGATTGAGCTCACTAAAGTGTTCAAGCATTCATTCATTTTCCCCACATATTTTCTCCTTTTACTATTATTATTATTCAGGTCATCTTTACTGCCATAGCTCTTTCGATTTTTAAAGGATCTTTTGACAAAACCTCTTGCTTTTCAATTATTTCAAGTACTTTCTAATGATATCTATTCCTTCAAGCTAAAATATAAAATGAAAAACGTATGAAAATTATAACAAGGGAGAAAGTGCAGGTGAAATTGGAACACTCTAAACGGTTTAATATTCGAATCAGTATGATTGAATCACAAGTTTGAACCATATCATTAAAAGACAATTCTATATAATTGCGTCATATAGTAAATATGAAAGAAAACAAAAATATTACTCCATTATATTTAAATTTATTTATTATTCTTTGCCTGTAATTAAAAGAATGTTTACGCTACTGCTCGTTACACCTATCCAGGAAGCACTATACACATGGAAAGTACACGCCTTTTTAGGAAAAATATAGTTTGCCATATAAAATCACATTTAGTATTTCTAAGTGTTTACCAAAAACTCTTTGATTTCATGAGAAAAGAGTTCTGGTTTTTGATTTATTTAATTTATCAACCACTTTTTATTTGAGATTATATGTTATGTATTTATAAGAAACGTTAGTTTGCCAGGAGTAATCAATTTATTCATTTCCTTTCCTCAGTTTTCCTGTTTCTTCAGAAATTTCTAAATTAGTTTCGAGTGGCTCTTACCTCATTTAAAGAATTTCATCCCTTGAAATCTGTTTCTTTATGACCAAGGACTGACTCACTAATATAAAGAAGAGCTCACTTCGTTTTGGATCATGATCTTTTTTTTAAAGAAAAAATGAACGTAGTCTATTCCTAAATTACTCCTAGCCACATAGTTATTGATAATTAATTTCAGAAGAATTGAAAAAATTATTTACTTGCAATAAATAATTTCCTACACTTGAGATTTTGTGTTTATTATAATTAAAAGAACAATTAAATATGAAAGAGGAATAAAATCATCTTACCTACGAAAAATGTAATTGGGATGTGTATAGCTGAATAATAGAAATTAAAAAAGACAAACAAACCCTTAATAATTTGGATTGATTAATTATTTTGCCATAATATTTTAATACATTTAGATATATGGAGCTCCAGAAATTTTCAATCCTTTGATATTTGATGCAATAAACATAGTAGTAAGATTTCTATCAATTTTACATAAATAAATTCTTGATAGATGTTGCCTGCTGTAGTTACCTGTATTTAGGATCTATGATTATCATTAATCAATAAAATTGATGAATTTATGAGTTTATATTTTCTTGAAGGATCATGATCGAATACGATGTGAGATCTTTGTTATATTGATAAATCAGTCCTTGTTCACTAAAGAAACATATTCCAAAGGTTTAACTTCTTTGGTATAACAATTTAAATGATGATGAGAGCCAGTCGAAACTCATACAGAAACTATTTCCGAAAAACAGAAAAACTGAAGCAAGGATACGAATAAATGTATTATTCTAGGCAAACGAACGTTTCTCATGAATACATTAGATAGATTCCCAAATAAAAAGTACTTTGGTCGATCATAGTTAAATTACTACACATTTTCATAATCAAATGAAATCAAAGAGTTTTCTTAGCTACGTAGAATTACTCAAGAGGATTGATAATGTCAACCTATATTTATCCTGAAAATGCATGCACTCTCCATGTATATAGTATATTACAAGTAACATCGAAATTATTCCTTTAATTCATGGAGAGCAATAAAAAATAAATTTAAATTTAATGTTTTTGTTTTTCTTCATCTATGTACGATGTAATTGTATTTAATTGTCTTTTAATGATAAGGTTCGAACTTGTTTGTAAATCAATCTAATTCGAAAATTAAACTGTGCCAACTTCATCCACATCTTTAATTTCCTAACTTTTTCTATTTTTTATTTTGGTTTTATTTTTGGCTTTAAGAAGAAGAAATCATAATCATTAGATAGGATTTAGATTTATATATTAATTAATATTATTGAAGGGGCTTTGTTTAGAATTTGTGTCATTTCACACTCAGTCATTGGTTAGATAATCGATTTAATGATGTATATAATAATTAATAACTATTCTCTAAATAATAATTAAAAAAATGGTTACAATTAAAAATACGAAGGCAAGCTACTAAATGTCTTTTTTTTAAATTGTTCCTTTCCCATTTTTGTCAGTCAAGGTTAAAAGTGGATAAAAAAACTTAATCTGATGGCAATACTTGAAATTATTGTACAAGTACAGGTTTTATCAAAATTTCCTAAAAAATAGAAGGAACTAGTAAAAATGTACTGGAGGATAATTATAATAAAAAGTGAGAAATTATACGTACGTCAGCAATTCAAGAACCTACTTGAACTAAATCCCACTCTGTTATGGTGTGATAAAAATCATAACCTTATTTATATGGTATATAAAGAAAATTAAGGGTTATCGAATTATATTAAAATATAATAAAAGAACAAAAAATTAAAAAAACTGAAAAAATAGTTTTTTTTCCTAAGTCCAACTAGGAAAATTGTTGGTTGTGTTGCTCCAAACTTAATCTTCAGAACAAAAAAATACTATTTAAATAATCCCATATCTCCTAATTTCACGTCTTTATCACTTGACTATTTTAAAACAGATTTATAAGTATTCAATTGGCTAAGTTAATCAAGAAAAAATGAAATATTTCATAAATTATTTAAGGTCAAAAGCTTAGGCCATGATTAACTTTTTTTTCATAATATAAATACATAAATATAAAACATCAGTTTGGTTTACCTAGTTGAAAGCTTTTCAATGATGTATTATACTTGCCTATCATTTCATTGGTTTACGATACATCACAAATAAAAAATTAATAGAAATGCTCATTTCTTCATTTTTAAGACATCAGAACTAGAAGGTGGATTTATCTAAAATTTAATATTATGATGAGGAATTTTATCAATGATAACACATACTAAATCTCTGTTAAATATGTATCTTCGTAAATTTTTTTGGTGGAATGACTAAAATATAAATGAATTAATAAAACTTTCTTCCTATTCCTCCCCCCCTCCCCCCTCATATACATATCTAAAACTCTACCTATGGTTTAATTAATAGAAAATTGATACTAAGTTGATTTTTTTTTAGTTATGCTATTGATCCTGGGCCTATTCGATCTGGTTTAGGAGTACATATAATTCAGGGATTAGGCTATTTAAAAGCAACTTTTGCCATTTTTTGTTGGTTACCTTGGTTAAAAACACCGGAAAATGGTGCACAAACTCTAATATATGCCGTGACGGACGAACGTCTGAAAAATCAATCCGGATTTTATTATAAAGACTGCGCAGTACAAATGACAAATGAATTAGCAGCAGATATGGATGCATCTTATAGACTTTGGGAAATGTCCGAACGAATGGCCGTTCTCTCATCTTGACTTCATAAATATGAAATATTTATGTTTTTTTAATTTTATAAACACATGTATACAGGGACAAATTTCGTGGGAATATGTACCATGTACCATTGTAGGGGTATTCAAATAAAGTTACGATTGAATTGTATTAAAACTATAACATTAAGGAATATACTGAGTTTTAAAAGTATTTATTTCAGTTATTTTGCTTTATCAACTCACTCGTAGAAAATCATTATTATAGAAGTTAAATTACTAAACTATAAAAAAATACCAACAATAACCAAAATAATTATATACTGGATTAGTATGAGGTCATGGCATATTTAAACTTTTTATATTTACTTATGTGTTTCATTTTGTTATTATTATATGTATATATATATTTTTATGAATTGAATAAAAGTAGTTTAAAATATAATTCAACAAGGTAAAGTCGATCAGGCAACCAAAAAACGCTATCACCTCATCAATTAAAGGCATGTATCCACTAAGATTGATAAATTAAATCCAACTACAGGGGTGTTTGCAAATTTATATTGGGGAGGGGGGGGGGCGTCTTGGGTTTCAAATTATGTAGGAAAATAATTTAAATTTTTCAAAAAAGTCATTGCTATTCAGAAAAAAAAAAAAAAAATTCAGAGACATTTTTCAAATATTATTATTATTTTTTTTAATTTCAAAAATCAATACCTATTCAAATAAAAATAAATTTTCTAGAAACTAATTTCAAAAATTAGATTTGAAATGATAACTCTTTCTGTTCCTCACATGGCCTTTCAGTGGATTATTCTGTTTTTTTATGGAGTCATTATTTCTTATAGCAGTATTCGATTATTCCGTAGAAGATTTTGAGGAATTTATGTATTTTTGAAAATAAAGACAATGATTCACGAGGTCAGAAGTCACTATCACAGATCTTGAAAGGGAAGGAGCCTCAGTACAATGAACGATCTTTCCATTATAAAAAATGACATCTACTGAGTGAGGCACATAAAGACGAGATCCCTTGAACAGAACATGAATGGAGGATCAGAAGGCGTGTTGCTAGAATGTTCAAATGTAAAAATATGAATTCCGAGTGAAGATCCAATAAAATGCAATCCAGGCAGAAAGGAAACTTTTTAAAGGCTAATAAAATTAATTATATTAATGTTACTAATCTAAGCGGCAAATTTTAGTCTTTATTAAAGGGAGTTGTCCAAGAAATATTTATAAGTAATGAAGAAAAAATGAAGAAAGATAAATCTACCAACTGATTTCTTTTTCTAATCTCAAAATAGTAATTTATTTGACCAAACAGCCCATCTTTAGTTATATTATATATTATAAAATATTAGGAAGGGGAATTGAGTAATTCGTAGCATAAATAAACATTATAGTTTAACATTGTTCTCCTCCCGAAGAACTTTTCAGTACGTGGTGATAGAAAGTAATAAAATAATTTGGGCAATTTATAAAACATGATCAGATGTAGTAAAACAAATAAAAATAAAATTTGAAGAGTAAATATTATAATATGAATAATAAAACATTTAGAAAACAAAAAAGCGATTGAAGAGTCTAAAATTCACATTCAAAACAATTACTTTCCAAAACTTTCATAAGATTTTATAATTCCTTTCGAAGGTTTTTAATATTTTTCTGATATTTTCTTGTAGTTTCGTACCAAATCCGCTCCATAGTGCCATCCATAGACCGACATATTTAGAATCCTCAAAGAATAGGGCGAGAATATAAATTTTTTGCAATTTTTTAGCCTCTAGTGATTTATAGGTGTATAACTTGTTCGCAATAAGGGCTTTTAAATTAGATAAAGACAAATCCAACCCCTTAATATTAATAGAAGAAGTGCTACTATTTGATACTCCAAACAAAGACTTGAATGGTAGAATAGGGGGTTCCTGGAGAATTTTTAAGAAATATTATTTTGATGTGCTTTGGTGAATTATGTTATTCGATTCTATCAAGGATATAGTCTTGGAATAATCACAAGAGCCTTTTATCTAGGTACATGCGTGTCACGTATATCTATTTTCAAAAACCGGGAAAAATGTTTCTTAAATAATAGCACAAAAAAATATATACACATTACAATTTCCCTTCTCTTCAAATCGCAAACGAAATGTTAGTATGTCAGTATGTCCAAACCACTATCCTTCGTCCTTTTTTTTTTTGCTTTCCCTCGCATCATATAATATAGACACCACACCGTTACCTTTATTGTATCACGCAACCTTTACTCCAAAAAGAAACAGAAAAAAATCCCAAAATCATCTGGTAGTAAGCCAAATAAGTCATCCACACTAACTCCTACTTATATCTTAAGTACTATTAAAATCCTATATAGCCTTTTTTCAATACTGTACATAATATTGCTTTGTAATATCATATTAAAAGTGTAGCTATACATTAGTACTTCTGTATGATAGCCAAAATTTATTCATAAAAGAGAAGGGGCCAAGCTCCTCGGGATTTTTATTGTTTCGACCTCAAAAATAAGTGTAAAGGCCAATGAAGTTGAGCTTATCAATAGATAGTAAAAGTCTCCATCACATATGCAATATTTATGAATTTCCTATTCCTTACATATATACGACCGTTTTCCAGGCGTATTTAGTAAGTTCGATTTTTTCTTTTAATAGTTCTACCAACCTTTTCCAATAATTTTGTTGCTGGATTCTGTATCCCAACTCGTTTGTGTAATATATTTGGGACGTCATGAACTAATTTCTTCAGTACACTACTGCGTGCTGGAATTTTTGACCGTAGGTTTTGTGTATGAAATAAATAATTGGGAGAGTATCCGCCCTTGCGGGGTATATTTTATAATCTAATAGTCTGTCTCTAAACTATTCAAATAAATATTGTTGCTTCTATATTTAGTAAGGAGGTTCTTCGTATTTCTTATCGCTACCATCGCCGTTCTGTTGCTTTGAGGACTGTAACGACTAGATGGATAAAAAATGATGCACATATGGGACGAGAAGACTGAGCTATGACCTGATCTCAGATTCTCCGGATATTCAAACTTAATTTATCATTTTGAAAATGTCTGAATAATTTTCTCCGTATTTATATTTTTTTTGTATTCTTCAATTAACTGTACTCTGATAATGCATCCACACATAACAGTTAAGATTTTCTGTTTAACATGAACAATTCTGTAGACATGGATTCAAAAATTAGTTGTAGTATATCGTCAAGTTTCAAACTCTCTTGGCATTGTGGAGGTGCTTTTTTTAACAAGTTTCACAGTTCTCAATAATAATGTCAATTTCATTGTTCATTCCTGGCTAGAATATGGACTCTCTCGCTCTTCTTTTGGTTTTAGTCATTCCTTGGTGTGACAAATGTAGTTTATCAAGAATGTCTTTTTTGGCACGCATTAGGGAGTACAACTCGTGTTCCTTTCAATACTATACCGTCCTCAACACTGTAGTCTTCAATTATGTTCTTAAATAATCTTACGTAAAGATTTTTTAGACTCCCTTTTTCTTTCAGACCACATTCCACGAATTGCACGAGTGCTTGATAGTCTTCACACTTTCGCTAAACTTCAGATCTCTTCAATTATTGGATCGACCAAACCAATATTTCTGATTTTATTGCTGATCTAGTAGTGTCTTTCATTCCACTTTCTAATTCTTCTCTCTTTCAGGATCATCTACCGGAGCTTGTGATAAAGCATATGTTATAATTATAGTTGATAATATTGTAGAGAAAAACGCGTGCAAGGAGAAGGGGGGAAAAATACATATGGTATCATTGTTTAAAATACTGATGTGATTATCATCTGCCTGCTTTATTATGATTTTTGAGGGTATAACGAATGTATTTATTAGCAAAATGTTTAATGAAGATATACTACGTATAATTTACTTAGACGTTTTTTATCCGTGACAGTAGATTTGAAAACGTCACACTCCATGAAATTGTAATTCATTATGAACCTTATTCTCAGAATAATAGCTAAGGAAACGACAAAGTAGAGTATTTGAAATATATTTGAAGCTCAAAGTTTAAAAAAGAAGGCTTTAATTAAATATAATCTACATACTAAAAAATAAACCATTAAACATTTAAGTTAAATATACAAAATTAAACAATTAAAATCATATAACTATTAATAATAATAAATTATAAATACAGAATATTGAAATAATAGATTGATCCAGATAATTTTTTCTTGTTCTAACATCGGAATTCAGTTAAATATGTCATAACTTTAGGTTGTAATACACAAGCGAGACGTGGAGTTTAATCAAAAAGATAATCACCCCTCTTCTTCATGTGGAAGTTGCTATATAGATATATCTCTACCGATGAGATCTAACTAATTAATAATAATAAAGTAAATGTCAAAATCATAAAATTAGACAATAAATATATTAATAAAAAATGTTAGAAATAAATTCATAGTAAAGATTTAGAGCAAAAGCTAATTATGTAGTAATGTCCGGCGATATTACTCCCTATTAAGAGCATCAAAAAAAAGATTTTTCCCCGTTATTTAGGTATGCTTATATAACAACATACTATTATCATGAATGATATACACAATTATTAAATTATAATGCAACACCCAATGTAACTACCCTCGTTGTTGTGACCATTTAAACAGTTGTTTTTGCCTTTTATGAGTTTTCTGAACACCATTTCTTGGAGCCCATCAACCATAACTAAGCCTTAAGTGATAAAAAAGTAATATTTATTGACTATGTAATATTGGAAAACCTTATTATCATACCCAAGTCTTAAAGCGAAGTAAGTAGTCTCAGACAAACTAGTTGCAAACCATCCAAAGCTACTACCCCCGTTGTTGTGACCATTTAAGCAGTTGTTTTTGCCCTTTACTGAGTTGTGTATCATAATTCTTGATATGTTTAGCTAAAATAGAATCATATTTTATGGTTAGATTTAAAAAAAATTTGAATACTTACTGTAAGATATTCGTAAATACTTTTTACTGATAACTTGATCGTCATTTGGTGTGGATGACTCAAAACATTTTTATATGTATTTCTATAAATGACATCATTAACAACATCCTCTATTAATTTAATGATGGTTCCTCGGGAAGGGATATGTTTACCCTTGTATTTCTCCATAATTTTTTTTGAACGTAGATGATTAGCAATGCATAAGGTTATATTACATGCAATAAGCATCGTTGTGAGATCAAAGTTAAAGTCTGACTTGATGTATTCATCGTTAAATTGATTTTATAGATGAATATCCATACTCTTGTTATTAGATGAGGATAATGAGTGGCGTGTAATTCTAGACAGGGGACTAAAGGCACATTTATATCGACAAATCCGACAAACCATCTGTTTCTCATCTGGTAAGTATTTTCCAAATTCCTAGGCCTTCATTTTCAGAAATCCAGACAGAAGACGATGTTATTCAGTTCTCTATCGACTATCCCCATCTTATATTATTATTATATTAATATTGAATAATAAAGGCGGGAATGATAACGTTCATGATTGATAGAAGAAGGTGTATATTATTTAATCAATGATGCCATAAGTATTTCTTCTCTTCTCCTCGCACGCTTTTCTATTCTTACCAAAATTATCACCCTTAGTTATAATATCGTCCTTTCCTTTCTTCCTTGATACTTTGAAATGGTAATACTGAAGGCACATTCTAATCATCTGTATTTTGGTGTTTTCGATTTGGTTTAAATAATATTTATTAACTATAGTGGGGAGAGAATAATGATTGGTTATTTACTTCGAAGTGCAGTAGTTCACTAAGGTAGATATGACATTTTTTAATGATCCATTTGATGGGAAAGGCTTCTAACGTGATCATTGCATATCTTGATTTTGTTTCAGTGATAAATCTCGAACCAAAGTCAATTAGTCTCAATCTTTCTTCAGATCGATGTGATAAATTGAATACGAGATTTCTGATGCGTCCGTCTCTAAACGCGTTTCTCTCTACGAATCAAACAGTGCTAGGATTGATTCGTTATGTAAAATATCTCTAATATTGTCCATTTCTGGGAGCGAACAACTCCCATTTCAATTAATTCTTTCCCTTCAACAATTATCTCAATGGTCCCGCTACTTTACAAAATTTTGATGTAAAAGATAGTAATTGATTAGCCATAACCATATTTTATTCTGTTGGTAGGAGTGGGAAATTTGCAAATAATTTTTTATTTATTTTCGTTTACAGCATACCATTTTTTATCAATTTTGTAACCGTTAGAATCCATTTTTTCTTTTGTGCCATTTCTTAATGATAATCCAAATTCCTTGCATCTGTTTAGTATTTTTTACTCTCTTAATATGATTTTCAAGATCTTCGTCGTCAATGATATAATCGACTACTTTATGAACATTTGGAATGTCTTCTAGTGCTATGTCACACAAACTATTGTACGCGTCTCCTATAGAAATAAATCTAATTGTAGCTCTCTTAAAGTAATATCTTCCATATTGAGTTATAAAAGTTGTTAATTTCTGGCTTTCTTCTTTTTCATCTGCAAATAACCATGTACTGCGTGAAATTTTGTGAAAAACTGGGAATTTGGGTTGATTTCGGAAACCATTTCTTTTTGAGTTTGCATAGGATGAACTAATCTCTTAATCCGTGAGCTTAACTTGGGTAAGTCAACTGTTAATCTTATTCTACTCTTCTGTTTAGAAACAATATCACTGTGTGGCAATATTTTCTTATTTCTGTCTCTACTTTCATGATCAAAACCTTTTGACGATATCAAATAGCATGTTTTTCACCTGTGCACAATAGCAAAATGGTATTTGTCTTGCTCTATGCAGTGCAAATGACTTTATTTTTTCCGTAGTTCTATTTTCATTAGTGGGGAATTCCTTTCTTTTAATTTATGTTCGTATGAGAACACACGTGAAAATTCCTCAAATAACTGAATTTCCACTTTTTTAAATTTTACTGGGCATTATTGTACACACGCTTGTGATGCCTAACGGCTGAACAATCATTATTTTTTAGTTGTTGTGGGAAATTAGAATGGGAACGCCAAGAGGAATAAATACATTTTGAGATATGAAAAATTCAATCTCTGGAATATTCTTATATAATATAAACTGTATCTCTAATAGGTGCAACTGTAAGTTTCATGATAAGTTGTACAACACCAAGAATATGCAGTGAATATTCATTCACTCCATTAACCTTTTGATTATGAGTAAATTATTTAAGATCAATTTTTCACTATAGCACTTCTCCACTTCCTTTGTATGATTTACATAAACATCCATGATCTCAGTAGGTATTTTATTTGTTTTTAGTTTCTGAATGGAATTTCTTACTCTGACGGAGTTCTGCTTCGCTGATTTACATATTCTTGCAAGAAGTTCCTTTCTTTTACAATTCATATAGATATTTTCATGTCTCCTAAAAGAATATAAGCGACTGAGTCATTTTTTATATTGTTCAAAATTGATAGGTAAAAGGCATGATACTTTTTATTTGGTCCATACTCGAATGTTAGGGTTGAGTTTAATGAACCTTTTCATTAATGCATGCTTCTTTTATCGATCCAGTCCACTTCTTGTGTTGAATGAAAGCATTTTGAAACTATCCATGATGCAAAAGATTAATTTTAAAGGACCCTTCTTATGTTCCTCAAGGGTTGTCGCTTTCATCATTTGCTTAACAAACTTCCTTTATTGATTCTTTAGGAAATCAAACAACTTCTGATACTTATTTGGACATCTTTTGTCTTTAAAAAATTTCGCTCCAACTTCTAAAGTTTCGGATAAAAGGCGGTATTTAAACCACTTTTCAGGTGCTCTTAAGAATTCGTTTTGCACGGAATTGATGTTGTCTTTTGAGTGTTTCTTTTTTTTATGTTCGTTTTCTTCAAATAACTTTGAAACGATTTCATTGTTGGTTACTTTCCACATTTTCTCATATCTGCTGTTGATAGCAGACAGGCTGTCATTTCAAAATGGAGGCAAATACTTTTGAACTTATATGAAGATTCCGAATCTGGTTTTGAAGGCTTGCCTGGCTTTTCTGTCTATCAAGTTACCGGATAAAAATCTGCTGTAATATCAAAATTGACTGTTTGGATTTCAGATAGACTTATACTTTCTGGAACAAGGTATTCCCAACCAAGACATAACACTAGATGTTCAATGGTTCCTCTCGCGCCTTCACAAAAACCTTGCATACGCTCAGAGTATATTACTAGTTTTTCAATAACTTTTTGGTAACTATCATGAGGATTTTGATGAAAAGAGTCCTATTTTTCTTAAAAATCCATTAGCGTTTCACTCCAAACCTCATTATACATCAACCATTAAATATTTCAAATATAAAATTCTTTTAAAAAAATAATATGTAATTATGTCGAATGTCTAAAATTAAAATTACTCCAAAAAGGAATAGACATTTGCTAATCGGTGTCAGGGAAAAAATGTCAAGGAAAAGAGACGAAGTGGAAAAAATGGTAAGATTTTTGTAAATTGATATAATACTTTATATATAATAATATATTAAGATGGAATAAAAATAAACAAACATGACAGAGGTTTCTATGGAAGAAGTTCTAATCACCTTATTCTCCGTTATCAATTAAAATATCATTAGACATGCTGGATTATTCATATTGGAAAAGACTCAAAGATTGACAAACAAGCATTAAATAATTCAAAAAATATATTTCTTGACAAATTAATCAATGTAAATTTTATAATTTTTAAAATGTTTTTTTCAAGTTTATTTTCAGTTAATAGGTAAAAAAATTAATCACATCAAAACAACGATAATGTTCAAGTCTGTTTGTGATTTTTAAGGATCTTTACATTTAATATTTCAACTATTAGAAGCGAAATCTTATTTTTTATATGTTACTGCGGTACAAGTATGCTACTATTTAATTAATTATTTTTAATAAAAATAAAAATTAGTTATACTGCTCTAAACATTGTATTTTAAAATACTTTAATCTTCATATTATAGATGAATACAACTTAATAACTCAATAAACGTGAAATAAAATACTTGATGTGCGTATGTTAAAATAATAATGTAAAGATGGATATTATTAGAACATTAATAATATACATAAATATAGTCATGAAATTTAAATATATTAAAATAACTTACAAAAACAATTAAGTAAACGGAGAGACAGATTTTATATATTTTTCATTTTATTGTATATGTTATTTTCATTTGCTTAGATCGATCTTCATTCATGAAAGACATAAATACGTTAATGTTTTTTAAAGAATAAGCACAAAAGAGGAGATCCGAGATACTTTATCCTCAACATTAGATGCTCAATTTTTTATATCTACGAGGATGATGATTGGATGAAAATTTATCCAAAGAACATAACCTAACAAAGTTAAGCTTCATAAGAGAGTAGAGCCTACATAAGTAGAAATATATCCATCGATATTTTTTATTATTAAAACATTTAGTGCTACACATCATATAAAGAAATACAATCAGTAAGGACATATGTAATAATGACTTTAACTGGCTATGCCCTCGCTATAGTTTGCCAGATTAGGTATCCTACTACATTCTGTCCTGAACTTCTTCTAGGGATGGTAAATGGTTCAGCCAGCGCCCGACATCAGAATTCATTATGAAACTGGAGTTGCTGGAGACAAAATATCATTGGGAAGGTGAAAAATTGTCCAAAAGCTGTGTCCGCTGAACTATATAGGCTTATATTCATAAGCCTGATGAAGTGGTTCTTCATCTCCGTTTAACGTGATGACATAGAGGGCTAACTTTATGGTATATAAGGTGACAGTGTTGACACAGGAGGCAATGCCCAGTGGTAAACTGAATCACGAAGAACGGTTTTTCTTTCCAAAAATCCAAGAGATGCTTCCACCTCCCAATTCTAACTCTTGGGAGCATCACATGGTTTTGACGGCAATAGTAAAGTTTCTACGAAAGTGTCTGCCACTTTTCCATGTTATGGACAGATACCTTCTCCCTAAGAGATGACAGAGGGATACTAACCATTCTGGTAGGAGTTTGATCTTGAGCTCCATCTGTGGCTAGCATATCATTCCCCTCATTCCCAGTGACTTTACTGTGACCTCTTTTTCATTAGAGGGAGAGAAAGACCTCACTAACAAAATACATCAAAAGAGTTTTCGCTTCTAGGACAAGGAAACTCTTTGTATTTATCGACCCATTGCTGTTTGGGAGTCTAATCAGATGCAAAATCCCTTAGGAACCCATGTCTCACAATTTTCTCTAAACCAAGAAAGGGCCTCTTTTATCGGGACCCCTCGGCCTGGAAAACACTGCTTTGAGGAGTGAGGCATATGGGAGCATCCTGCACTACTTGATCAACTTTAGTGATTCCAAATCCCGAACCAATGATTTGGTTGCTTTTCGATCCATCTGTGAATATATGAGTTTGGTCTTCAATCTCATTATCAAGAAAGTTGCACTTCTACATTTTCATTCGATTTATTTCGAATTTTTGGAGGTTGGAACAGATTAAAGATAATTGTTTCCTTATCAAAACTGGATGCAACACTCATGGAATATTCCTTGAATACTGATTTTTGAATGTTGGCTGCTGCTAGATACACTGCTTTATCCTTAAGGACTCCCCCGTCGTAAGAACTCGTGGAACTATGGCGCCGAATTAGTTATATATTTTCTATTGATATATTTTCGTTATGAATGTACTTTTAGCATGATTACTTGGCGTCATAAGAAGTATAGGAAAGAAAATAGAGATTAATTTGGATTTTTCTTTTATTGTTTTATTTATTTGAGTTATTGTGCTGGGTTTTTATTTTCTGTTAAGTACGTTGGGTAACAGTATTTGATTATGTATATGTGATTATTCGAAAGGTTGTATTTATTAGTATGATTATTTGAATTTCTTCAGTTTTTAGGTAATTTAAAAGGAAATAGATTTTTAACTATAATGTTAAATGATATTTTATACAAATATTTTATGCAAATTTCGTTTTATGGTTATTTTTATTTTTGTAAATTTAAATATTTATAAATAAAGACCATTTCGGTTGAGCAAAAAAATGGACAGCTCATAAGTTTATTGTTTTTCCAACGTAATAATACCATCCAAATTATCAGAGTACTCAATCATACTCACTCAAATAATGGATATAAATTACGTTGAATAATATTAACAAAAGGATGTGCGTTAGGCGTTTAAGAGGCTATGTGGTGATTATCTAAACGTGGACATGGACTCAAGTATTTCTAGAGTTTGGGTTTAGCTCTGGCTTACTTATTACATTCTAGATCATTCCAGATCATATGCATGTGATGCAAGATACACGCACATGATAATACGGCCTCGATTTTAGATGTAATTAATTCACATGATGATACGAAACCTCTCACTCGGTCATAAACCGGCCTCCTTCACTGTAGTTATCATACATTTATATACAATCATGAATTATATGCATAAAATACCGTATTACTGTAATTAGCTTAGATAATTTATATATAGAAATAAAATTAATACCGTTACATGTAAACAACAATATAATATCGATGATCCCTATCACGACGATCCCCAATGCCACTATAGATGATCCTCCGTCCAGAAAAAGACGACCTCGTCTTTTCTTCCGTACTTCAAGGTCCATCAGGATTCAGCATCACCCCCATAAGGTATCAGGAAAATTCCTTCCTGAAGAATCCTCCCCGGTGAAGTCTTTCCTGGCGAATTCCCAACTAGATTAATAAACCAATTTAAAAAATTAAGTATTTTTTCTTTTTTTCTATTAACTTTGTATTTCTATATATTTTCAAAAATAACAGCAAATACAAACATGAGATAATAAAAAAAACTGAATATATATCAATTTTAAAAGAAAAAAATATTCAAAATGCAATATTCTGAGCAATATCTCCTAAATAATCTAAATTTTCACGATTCTCATAATTATTTAAATAGTGACAATACGTTGATATCAATTGCGATATTGTCTTCTTGGTGCAGGCGGAGAATGACTTGCAAGCTCTTAAATGATGTCTATGTAATTAATATACAAAATATCAATATTTTAATGAATAAAATAATTTTTCTTATATTTGTAGAATATGAGTGATCTTGATTTCTCATCTTTATTTTCTTATAGTTTTTTTCCCTCTATGATATGTAAAGAAATAATGTACTTCCTAAAACCGATTTCTAAGTTTCAACGTTAATCAATTTCATTAATTCCCATAGATAAAGTTGCAAATGGTTGTCTCTAAATTCTACATAGCCACTTTAAGTTTCTCATAAAATGGAGAATATATTTTTAGACTTCAGAAAAATGATTCAAATCATTTCTAGCTGTTAGTTTGAAATGGTTTATTAATATAGGTGGGAACTCATCAGGAGGGAATTCATTGGAGGAAATTCACCAGGTGGGACTTCATAAGGGGAGAATTAACTTGAATGAATTCTCAAGGGGGTATTTTTCTGGGAATCCTCCTCTACAACCCTACACATTTTTATCCAACAGAGTAATATAGCAATGAAATAATTACTAAAGGTTCGATTCCAACTATACTACAAATCCTGAAGTTTGAGACTGGTTATACGAATGATCCCCATTTCTTCTCGAACCTTGATTGTCCATAGTATAAATCCAACTCATGTAGATCGAAATTCACAATCCCATTTTTTTACTTAATCCAAAATCCTTACTTCCATAGTTCTCATCTTGACCTTGTTCCAATCAAATACCCTCCGTTGTATCATTGTACTTATTCATAAATATTATAGCCCATTTCCAAGTACTTCTTGACGCTTTCTGTAACATTTAAGAATTTGTACAGGACACTTTGATCCTGTATATCAACAATAATTTTTTATCATTTATTTAAGACACAACCCCCTCGTCCGATTTATATAACATCTTCCCGAGTCACTGAGCTAATTTAAAGTTTCTATGAATTAATGCTGGCAAACATCCTTTTTATCCCATTTTAAACAACCTTAATGTGGACAATTACGAATATCTTCGACATGAGTAAAATCCATCAATTCATCGGTCTCAATTTCTTTTGACTTATATAACTCGTACAGATTATATTTATTATACAAAGGTAATCGAATTAACTCATCTAATCCATTTGCCGCTCCCTCTAATTTAAAGGATAAAGAGAAATCCTTTCAATACTCTCACTTTCAACTGCACTGATTGATCCATAATGATTTATAACTTTCCCATGTCCAATATATTTTTCCCATTGTGAATTGAAAACAAATCTGGACGTTCATTCTGAACACATCTTATCCGTTTGTGGACCTATTTCGAAGTAATTGTTAATACCATTATAATTGTATCAATCTTTTCAACTTCCAAAAGTTGATTGTGAAGCACCATTGTAACATTTACAATAGCCAAATTCTTAACTGAATTCCGGATTGCTTTAAGTTTTTCTTCTTCCTGTATTGAAGTATTTAAAAATTCTGACCTTGAATATTCTTTCACCATTCCGCCTCTCAATAATTTAAGACATTATGTACTTGTATTTTCTTTTTGTTGGTCATCCCATACCCACATAATACTATTACTTCATTTAATTCTATGTGGATATTCTATATGGAACAGTTTCCTGAATTGTCAAGTAAAAAGCTAAGTAAACTCTTAGCTAAAGAGATTTCTTTAAACATAATCAAGGAGTTCTTTCTTTCCATTATAATCTCTTTACTGGATTAATTTGACAAACTCCCTGCACTAAGACAAGGGTATTTATATTATATTTCATAATATACAATATACCCATCGTTGAATTATATGAAAAATATTTAAAAATGGCATGAATGCACTTATACTTACACTTCCAAAAAAAATTATTTTAAAATCGACCAACAATTAGCAAGATATGGTCATTTTTAATAATCTTAACCACTAGGTGGCTCTCACACGTTGAAAAACTTTAATCACTGATTTTAGAGCGCATACTTATTTATGGGTGAGGACTGGTTGATTTTGTTTCAATAATTTAGGGGGGAGTGGGGTCTTGATGTCCAGCAATACTGCTTATTGATGAAAAGCGCTATTTAATTAATTTTCTTTGACTTTCTTTTCTTTTCAAGAGATTTTTGCATTTAATTAGGCAAATCACCATTACTCTGTTTCTTTTTCTTCTTGAACAGATATTTTCATTTCATTAAGCAAATTTTCATTATTCTAGGGGTTTTTTTTCTTCTTCCTATATTATTTTTCCCGTATTTATCTTCATCGAGTTCTTCTTATCATTTCATTTTAATGTCTTTTGATTTTTATTTAAAATTTATTGTTTTTCATTCTTTTCCTCAGCCCTGTTTTTTTTTTTTTTTTTTTTTTTTTGTATATAGATTTTCCTATTTCTGTATTTATTAAGATGTAGAAATTTCTGTTGATTTTTATATAAAAATAAATAAATGTAAATTGAGATACTTTATTTGCACCATTATCTTTCTGTTAGTTTAGGCTCTTTTCTTTTAGAATGATTCATTCTTCATATAACTCATTATCTATCCTTAGTTGTTGTCTTGGAAACTTTGTATAATTTAAATTTAAGTATTTTGTCCTTCATCACTCTTTATACCTTAACAAGTCCATTATGATAAATAACTAATTACGATTAATGTTAGTTTGTGGTACCCATAAAATACATGATTTAGAACACTAATATTTTGTAGCCTTGCCTTCTTATTACAAGCGTCTTCATTTATTGAGACGATTTTCTAACTATTTCACTCTAACATTATCCAACGCTCAAATAATTGCATAATTATAAAATTTTAAATTTATATATTTATCTATTGAATCTTATAACTTTCCACCTTAATATTTACTTCAGTCGTTTATTATTGGATTACCTTGATTCTTTCTTTTAATAAAGTATTTTCTAGGACCACATGCAATGGATTTTCCAAGGGTTTCGATAAATTTGAAATAAATTTTATTGGTTCCTTCGAATCTTCAATTTTTTTATTTTATTTTTCCTTCCTCTCTTGTCACAGCTGATTGTAACTGATCTATTGAAATAGCATGAGCATTATTCTTTGTCTCCTCCAAAAAATTCTTCAAATTGATAGGGATACTATGTTGATTTTGGTTTCTTTTTTTAACATGCCCATTCTACACTGGATGTCATCTTTGAACAATGTAGATGGGCGACTGATTTCAGCAGCTTTATTTTTAGTTAAAATTGATTCTGGTTTTCAAACCTTAAAAATATTTAACTCTACTTATAACTTTTTACGTCGTAGAATAATTTATCTGTGACTGATTAAGGCACTTTTACCATTCGCAATGGAATTTTCTTTAATATGATCCTTTATTTGCGTTAGCGTGGTCTCAATAGTAAACTTTGAAGCTTTTGTTTCAAATAATACATGATAAGAAAAAGCGTGGAGTGTCAAATAAAGATTATACCTCTGACTTTTCCTTTAACTATTTAAACACTTCTTCAGTCCATTGACATTCTAATTTTTTTCGGATAAGTTTGCAATTGGTTCGAATATTCTTGCATAATGTGAAATACATTTACTACAATAAAAAGTCTTGCCCAAGAAGGTTTTGAGTCTCATCTTGTAACAGGAACAGTTTTAATTGTTGAACAGCCTTTATTAATCTATAAGCCGAAGCAACATGTCCTCTCCCTATTTATTGTCCTAACCAATTTTTCAAAAGACATGATTTAATTTGTTTTTCTCACCTTTCCCCCGAGATTAGTATTCTCAGTCGTTTGAACACAAAATATAGCAAATTTACTTCCCATTTGCATGAACGTACACTCTACGATGAGATTGTCATTAAAGAATAATCACCGGTTGACTTATTGGCCAATTAATTGTGCATAAGTTTCGCTCATTTTGGGTCCAAACGTATCTGAAGGAATTTATAGCCATTAGAGGGTCCTATTGATTAACAGGAACTGTAAGGTATGCCAAGTCATATCTACTGTAACAAAATAGTTTGATTTACCATTTGTGGATCTATCTGCAATTTTATTAAATATGCCATAGGATCCGCATGAGATCTATCATATTATTCAGAGCTCAATCATTCGTAGTAACTTTAAGGTTTTTTTCTTCATTTTTACTTGAACAAACGTTGAACACCATTCACTTATAGTCGGTTTAATAGTTCCTTTCTGAATCTATTAATTGAACTTACTTGTTAGGCTTTCCTTTCACAACTGGATTCAAAGCTTTAACTCTCATCTCCCTCAGCAAAAAACTTGTACCTGTCGTAAATTTTATTTCAGTACGGCCCACATTGGACGATTATTTTGATAAAATAGTATAACATTCAAAAATTATTCTTTCACTAGTCTACATCCAATAACACAGGGGAACAATTAGAGGCCCGAAACTTCCCCAAATGAAATTAAAACAAGAATGTAATTTTTCTTTGAGTGCAAAATACAAAACTGATCTCAGATCTTCTCTGGGTCGTCAGGTTTCAAAAATATTTGAGATTATAGTAATTCGAGACTATTAACGTTCAAAGACGTTTGTCACGATCAATAGAATCACCAAATTGAAGTATAATGAATAAAACTGATATAAAATGTATTTTATGATTATTAATCTTTATATTGATTCTGTATGTATCCTCTTCTCAACTCGACAAATTTCCATTTTTATGCTGAAAAGGAGGAATAGAACTTAATCATCATTCATATTGACAAAGAGTAACATAGGTCATATTATATAGAAATATTCGATCGTTTATTTGAAAAATTACTTACATAAAAAATAAAGATATCCAGTTTAATTTGGTATTTTTTGAGTGATTCCATTTTTTTAGGGAGATGTACAAGGAAATATGCAACATTATCTTCTATTATTTACGATTTCAATGTCCTCATAATGACGTCATACCTCGTAATAAACATATACATAACAAAATGCCACACTTCCCACTAATTAAAATAAAATAATTATTAATTAGGTATATTTTTAACATTAAAATTCTTTACTCATCATGAGTGGATCAATTCATTGTTTCTACCCTGGAATTTCCTTTCCCAATAAAGGGGTCCACCCTACTCTCTTATGAAACCTTGTAGTTTTTGTCAGATGAAATTTCATCCCGTTATCCCTAGTAAAATATAGAGTTCCGAATAATACTATAGACATATCTTGAGAGGAATGATCAAGTTAGAAGTATTTTCCTTTGGTGCTAATTCTTGGATAACATAAAAGTTTAACTTCTTCAGGTATTCATGAATGAAAAATGATCTTAGGCTTTAAAAATTGTCAAAATAAAATTTCATTTAAATTTCAAATTGTTGTACATTTTAGTTGTATTGATATAACTTCTCATTGTTGTAGTACATATTTAAAATATTATTTCTAACATATTTCACATCTAAAGCATTTCATATGATTTTCAAAGTAAATGGATTTCGTCATAGTTCCAACTGTTGAATATGGATGGAACGATTCCCACAAAAGTAAAAAGTGGCCTTTACTCTAGTATGAAGCTTAATGTTGTTTAGTTTTCTTGTTCAGCCATTTTCATCCTGTTTGTGTTATCGGATTCTATCACATATATATTCTAGTGTTGTTTTAAGGCTCTTCATTAATTTGGAAGACCGTGCATTCCAAAGGAGGCCAATTGCCTGAACTATAAGAAAAAAAGGGCATTATCCTAGAATTTGTAGAGCCAAAAATATAAGTGCAGTCTTAATAATCAATTCTGTTCGTGAATGTGAGTTGAATTAAGTCCAAATTAACAAATTGGACGCACGCGGGAGTTCGTCGGAAACAAAATTGCAGTATATGATATTGGCTGTTCATAGTAGCTGTGTCTTTGATAGTCCGTGATGATTGGCTGATTCCTATTGAAGAGAATAGCAAGAAATTAACAAAAATTTCACTCCATATAGAAAATATTACTGCAAGAGAGCTCCTATGGGATTTATTTCTACGGTAGATGCATGTAATAGTTCGTGTGACATAGCACTAGAAGGCATCCCAAATGTCGATTAAATAGTCCATGATAAAATCTTGTTGACGACGATGATTTTAAGAACCATATTAAGAGCGTAAGAAAAGTCTTCTACATAGGTACTCCCTTATCACACACTTATATTACTCAGTGACACTACCGTAGATATTGAAATTTGAGCATCTTTTGTTGAGGATAAAGTATCTCAGGTCTCTTCTTTTGTCCTAATTCATACAAAAAAATTCTTTAATAAATGAAGATCAATCTAAGTAAATGAAAAACACTTTTATATTAGGATTTGTCCCTCTATTTACTCAAAATATTTTTTCTAGTTATTTTTAATATATTTAAATTTTATAATTGTAGCTTATGTCTAATATTCATGTTTAAATAACATCTACTATTTTACTTAATTATAATTACATATGTACATCAAGTATTTTATTTTATTCAATTAGAATTGTAGTGTCTCAAGGAGGATGTATGACTTAACATTAACCAATTCAGCATACACAATGGCTTTATTTTCTCGATTAAAAGTTTTGTAAATTTCGGTACAATGTATTTGAAGCATTTTCCATCATGGGGTAGAGCTTTGATAAATTTTTAATGAGCCTTACTTTTATATGGAGAGGTGGGAAAATAATTTTTCCCGTTCAACTACTAACTTATTAATGATATCTATACCTCCATGGATTTTTTTTTTTTTCCCTAATCAGAAATCAAATCATTTATTTCTGACTGGTCAAATTCTTTATGTTAACATGATGATTATTATAAAATTTCAGAGTTTGGATCATTTATTTCTTCAACGTCGCCTTGATTGTCTCAGCAAAAGGTGCTCGAATTCCAATATTTATAGAAGTGTAACAGGCTGGAAATGGCCGAAGAAGAAAACCAAACAAAACTAAGCTTCATACTAGAGTAGAATCGACTTTTTAGTTTGGTGTAATATGGTGTTCCCTGTGTAACCATTCTTTTTTAACCCTTTCTCATACATATAATGTCAATGTTTATCTTAATTTTCTCCGTCTCACTACCTACTCTATCAAGGGTTACCTATATACCGAAATAATTTATCTCTAGCTAGTTCATACTTAAGATTATGATGTAAACTTTTTAAGTTCTCCAGATAGAAAGCAGATTATCTTTTATCTCAATTGAAGGTAACCGTGTTCATGTGTTCGTGTTTACTGCTTCAATTTCCAATTAGTTCCTAATATTTACGCAGGGACTATTCACCGATGCTCTTCCAGAACAATTGAAATGACTAATGATACCCGACTGTTTCCTTGCCTTTTCTTCATTATTTCAGTTAATTGTGACTTTAAGATTAACTTTTCAATCGTTCTTTGTTACTGATAACCATAGAATATCTGATGTGCTGTTATCAGAAATATTGTACTATTTGGCTGTAGCCTCATTTCTACAAATACCTCAGTCATAATTACATGAACTAGCTCTTCACAGTCAAACCATTAAAGTGAAGACAAGTATTATTGCCTTAGCAGACCCAAAAAATTATGTTAACCAAATTTCTTCCCTCACATATCCGACCTATGCAATCACATCATCACCTAATTCCATTGATATGGTCAGTTCTTTCATTGCTTTTCAGTGATTCATTGAATAATACTCCTGAGCCATGAACTAATTGGGGATAGCTTCCCAATGGTTAATCTATATTGTAGACCATGTAATTCACCACTTCAATAAGAGTTACCATAACATTTTGCTTATTATCTCCTACTGAATTCACGACAATATTTGCCTTTTCCAGGCCATTCAGGTACATTACCTCCTCCATAACTCTGGATCAATAAGATAGAGCGTCTGATTCATAGGATCTATTATTTCTTTCACTCGTTTAAACCACCTTAATATACAGAAGCTCCACTTACTGATTTAAAATTTTACAAGGAGTTTTTAAGCTATCAAAAATTGAATCAGGAAGTTGCTATTGCTAAAGTCGATGCATTTCTAGGACACACATGGTACTTTACAAAAGAATTGGTTGTGTTACCTCTATTCAGCGTCCAGAAGCAGATTTAACAAATATATTTAGACGAAAAAGTTTAAATTATACAAAAATTAACCTAAAATATGAAAGAAAAATTAGTTTAAAACAATAAAATGTAAAATTGATTTTTAGTTCCACCAGAATAGAAATATAGGTAAAATAAAATAATATAATTAATAAAAGTAGTCATATTAACTGAAATATAAGTTATTCGTAAGCTGAAACTACAAAATTTGTAGCAATTTTTCACTACAAAGTCGAGTGTATATTTAAACCTCTAGCGATGGCTGAATTATTAAGATATCTGTATGATTTTAGTTATGTTATTTATACAATGAAAAACCTCATAATAAGACAGCCCAGTTTCATGATACCAAAACATTTTGTTTGTTGGGACACCTTAATGGGGCAATCTTGTCTGATATGCCTTATTTCCAGGCTGAATTTTTAAGATATCGGTATAATTTTTGTTATGTTAGTTATACATGAAAAACCTCATAATAAGACAGCAACATTTCATAATACCAATATATATTTATTTTTTTTGGAACACCTTAATGGGGCAATCTTGTCTGATATGCCTTATTTCCCATTAACAATAATACTTAGGTCTATGTTATACCCAAAATGTCCTAGTTTTTCTATTCGATTCTTCTTTCTTCTAAAGCTCTTCATAAAACAAAGTCATCTTTACCTCATGCCGGCCTTGGGGATGTATCACACAGTGGTTTTCCTTTATTGACAGAATCACTGCATCCAATTCTTTATCTTCATCATCATTATAGTGCCATCCAGCAACTTGTTGATGTTTTAATAATACTCCAATCGTCTTGCAATTTTGACTGTTTTTTTTACAGCAAACTCTAATCAAGTTATAGTTTTCCTAGATTGGATCCTTCACTTCCTCCCCAGAAAACTCATAACAAAATGGTCTCCTATCCATGGTAATGTACGTATCTAACACTATATGTCGTACTTTACAGGCGTATAGGGCCATTCATTGCTCCAGCTACTTTGTAAATATCTCACCTTCCCCCAACTTTCAATATTTTAAATAGACTAGTCTCAGCTCTACACAGATGGAAATATTCAGATCCATGAAATAGCATAACAGTGTTTCTCTTTTTAGCAAACTGCTCTTGTTGGAGTTTTAAGTTCTCGATTGTGTTCATTCTCCTTGAAGTCAATAAACCAATTACGTCAAGAAAACTTAATTCGGGAAGACAGCGCTTACTATTTATATTGACCTTGAACCGTCTCAAAATTGAATTCAGAATTAATACTCAAATTTAACGGTCACTATTCGACTCACCTCACCTTAATTAAAAAAAATATAAATATTTTTTTGTTTTATATTTCTATAACAACCCCTTTTATTTACTTAATTTCTATTTATTCTGTGAATCATTAGTACCTCTATCAAAGATTTATTCCTTCGCTCCATGTAATTAATTTTATATGTACTGTCTTCTCATTTTACTCTCAAATTTTAACTGATTCTAAAAGGAAGATACTATAAAATGCAGCCCATACGAAGTAAAACTCACGAGTCATTTTATGTTGATCAAATATCTTAATTATTTATATTTACTTAAAAATTAAATAATGTAATGTCCTATTCTATTCAAGCGAATTACAATCGTGGAAAAGGCTACTACAAAGTTACTTAAATTGTTTTAAAGGATATCTACTAACAAATGTCTGAGAAGTATTCTATCTTTGGATATATATTACGTTGGAGACTACTAACAATAGGATGTGTATTAGGTGCTTAGGACCTTACCTTATTGATTGTTTACATAGGTATCCAGTGAATAATACAAGGAGTTTCTTGTAGTTGTGCAATGTACTGTATATTATAATACTTAGGAGGTAATATGGTGATTACCTTAACATGGACATAGACTCAAATATTTCTAGAGCTTGGGTTAAACGCTGACTTACTTATTACATTCTAGATCATTCCAGATCATATTCATCATGTGATACGCGCACATGATAATATGGCCTCGATTCTAGATCCAATTCATCTACATGATGATACAAAAACATAAAAAAATAAATAGGTATATAATCATTAATAATATAGAAATTATTATAATACTTTCCCGTATTACTGAAATTAACTAGATAATATATGTATTTATAAACAAAATTAATACAAGAAAGATATACACAATAATATAATATCGATGATCTTGATAAGGACGATGAATGACACTAAAATACATAAACACAAAAAATATATCACATAAAATATATAAATTTAATTAGCACTGTTCCAATCGTTCTTGATTAATATTATCTCCCATATTTATTCTACTTCGACACCTTCAAACTTCTTCTTTTACCTACTGAATCAAACTAATCCTACTTTTCTTTGAAATTCTAATTTGGAACTAATTTGTTGACAAAATACAACTTGCCTGAAATAGAACCTGCTACGTTAGCCACAGTGAACGAAATAATTTAAATATAATATACTCCAACTATTCTTCTTCTCATTTGTCGCATGACAATTCAAATTGCCTACAATTATTCTTTTGTAACTCAAATAATGAATTTTCTGGATCTCCCAATATATATTTCTTTAGGAACATACAGACAGATCAAAGAACTATCCTCCGTAAGAACACAGAGCTAAACTGAAGAGTGGACAGTGATTTTGCAAAGTGATTCTACTCCAACAGAAATTTTTTGTCCCTTATCTTATACCTTATTCAGATTCCATAGATAATTTTTCTCCTCAGAATACTTTTTAAACATAAGGTACTATACCGTACTTACACCATTAAAATGTTTTACAAAATATACGTTTAAATTTACATTATGGCCTATACCAAAAAGAATTAGAAGCAAAAGTATCTTACCGTCTGCCAATTTGTAGTATCTTTTCTATTCAGGAGAAAGCTACTGCAAAGTTACATAGATTTAAAAAAAAAGGATATTGTTAGTTAAAAATTTATTTCTGTTTACAATAATACATATATACATTATAAAATAGTACACATACATTACAAAACTATACTTTAATACGAACATATAACGAAGTAGATGTGCTATTATAGTACAAATTGATGTTAAATCTGTTACATTTTGATGTAGCTCATACTTAAAGATACTTATTGTTACTATGTGTACCTATATTATATATATATATATGTATATTTGTCATGATCGCATAAAGGAATAATAAAGTGTACAGTTTAAATATAGACCACGATGGAGCAAGGTGAATAAGTTTTACTCTTAAAGATTATTATAAGGTGCAGTTGGTAGATTTAGAAGAACATTAAAGAGAACAGACCCGTGGATTCCTAAGAAGGCGACAAGATGTCAACTGAAGAGAACACTGCCACGTTATCCATAGTGAGCAGATCTGGAAGGGTCCAGAAAAAATCATTTTAGTTGCAATCTGAAAATTTAAAAGAATTATTATTATATGAAAATTTGTACCCTTATAAAATTAATCGTACTTTAATAGGTATAAAAATATAATTATTAAATATTATGAAAAAACTGAAGAAGTTGTTAGTCTTTTGGAAGAATCCTCGGAAGAGAATACGAAAGAGACAAACAATATAGTAACAATGGGAGAAAAGCTCATCAAAATTGAATCTCGAGTAGATATGTATTTTGAAAGACGTTTGAAAAATTCAACGGACCCTTCAGTAAAGAGTGTAAGACATCAAAATATTCAGGCAAAATTATCAAACCAAATTGAAGAAAATATCAAACAAGCAGACTTCCGGAAATGGATTGAGAGCTGCGATAATTATGTGAGGTTGACTCATTTGGAATTTGCCAAATGTTTCTAAAGGGCCTTGTTCCTTTCTGCATAATTTATAACGTGTTGCTGCAATTTGTCTCTTTTCTTTTAGGTATGTTCATATGTCTTCCAGGACTTTTTCAATGGATTTGCTTGTATTTGCTGGAATATCCATAATATATCGGATTTTTGTAATGAACTCTGATAAACACCAAGTCGAAAATATAGAAATTGGTTTTTCCCTTGTTTTTTTTTTTACACATGTGGGTAAAAAGAGCGTAATTATTACAAGTCTCCAACCAATTAAGGAAGTCAGAATATCTTATTCCATCTCCATCTCTGATTTACTTTCTAAATATACATCTATTTGAGCTTCAATATTAATTAGATCTCTTCTACGTCACTGGCCTTTTCGACTTCAAGTTTGTATTCCAGAGAAGATTCCTCAAGAAGCACAAATAATTCCTCTGTTTTCTCCTTAAATTTCTCGGTAGCTTTCCTTATTATTTCTAACGTCCTCCAAATTTTAAAAGTATTTGGGACATAATTCTCCATGAGCTTTTCGATGTTCTTTATTTGTGCATCAGACCATCTTATTTGCTTACCTCTAGATCTTTGAAGATTGATCAATGGAGATGTTTGATCTATTTTGATCATTTTTGGAATAATACCTTCATCTAGGAGTTCTTCTGTACTTCTGGTCTCACGTTGCCTACGACTTTTTCTTCTTTATAGTAAATCTTTGGAGTTCGATTAGGACTGCCAACTGCACCATGTGGTATCCGATCCTATCTCAGATATATTCTTAGAATAATCACGGAATAAATACGAAAAACTTCTACAAAGGTCCGTGCATATTACAAATCTATTTGTATTTTAAACTTGGTAAGAATTCACCCATAATAACAATAATAGATTGCATAGATACATATATATAACAATATTGTAATGCTTCATTTAATAGTAATTAAGACAAAATCCCAAAAAGTATAAAATGTATCATGGCCACTTAATACTCTTTTGCACTCTCCCCATTTTATTCATTCGACACTACGTATCAAGGAGTAATTCCTGAATGAAAATTATACTCCTTCACTTGGAAAATCATCCAAAACGATAAAAATCTCTTCACTTTCTTCATTAATCGTTCTTTAGTCACTAAGGAAACCTATTCCGAGGTTTGCAATTCTTTTACATTAACAAAAAGGGAAGATGATGAGATTCACTCGAAACTCAACTTGAAGTTCTTTCCGAAGAAATAGAAAAACTGAGACTAGGAGACCAATAGAGGGATTTTTCTTGGCAAACGAACGTTCCTCATGAATGCATGAGATATATTCCCAAATATGATGTCGTTTGGTCGAATAATTAATTAAATCACAACCGATAGCCATAATCTGATAAAATCAAGGAGTTTTTTAGCACCGTAGAAATATAAAAGAGGATTGTTAATGTCAATCCACGTATTTCCAGAAAATCCTTGAACTCTCCATCTATATATTGCCCGCGGGATGGATGTTACGAAGAGCGACGTAAAGTTTCCTTTAATTACCGGCGAAGAATCATAATTAAATTTCCATCGAACGAAGTAATCAGTAATATTTTTGTTTTTCTATGACGTACCCGTGGTAATACCCTTATAACGATATGGTACGAACTTCTAAATAAATTACACTGATTCAAACATCAAACCAATTAACCGTTCCAATTTTATCCGTATCTTCTTTTTTATCTAATTTAATTATGTTTTTTTTTTTTTTTTTTTCATGTTGTAGATGAAAAAACTAGAAATTATTTACCAAAGGAGATGTTTTGTCAAAAGGTCCTCAAAATATAGGAGGAGCTATTGTAAAAAAAGTGGACTGAAGGATCATAGTAATAAAAAGGTGTAACATTGATTTGGTGATAAACAAAGGATCATTACTCTGATAGTTATTTCTGCATGGTAAAGGTATCTGGATTTACCAATAAATTTATAGGTCATATCATGTATCCAAATTTGTATTCATCAACAAGACCCATATCTCCTTGTATGAAATTCAGGAAACAATATATGAACTGTCCCTAGAAAATGATGCAACTTTGAAGGTAGAAATGATCCAGATTTTGAAATTTCAAAAGATGCATATGCTATAACAAAAATATATAAATGATTTAATGTAAAAATATTACCGTTGCATCAATTAATTAGTGATAAAATAAATCGAAGGGAATAGTCTATTGAAAGAAAGCATCGAACATTAAAGGAAGCAATTCGTAGAAGATGATGATGGATGAAAATTTATTCTAAGAAGAGAACCTTACCAAGTTAGGCTTCTAATGAGAGTAGAGTCTACTCCTTCTTTGGGTAGGAATCTATCTATCCCTTTATAATAATGAATATATTGAAGGTTGAAACGATGACGAAATCCATTCATTATAAGGTTCAGGTATAAGGGTCTGGATATGAAATAAAAAAAATAGTATGTGGTAAGTCAACTGAAAATGAAACTTGAGTAAAAATCAAGTTATTGAGCAACTCCCCTTTTATTTATTTACTTAATAAATATTAACTGCTAAATAGCTTGTAGTTATCTCTGGTCCATTACATGATTTAACATTCAAATTTGAGGGATGAGATGATATACCCCAGAATATTAGCTATAGTTTAGAGTCTTAAATTAATTAGTGTGAGTCTAATTGTTCCCGTTACAAACTTTCAAAAATAATTGGTCATATTCATAGCCTCAAATTTTGTTAATATTTATTAAAACGTACTTGTCATAAAATGAAGCAAGGTGATCCATTAACTTTACTCGGAGATATTATATACTATTAGGGGCCGTTATTATTAAGTTGTCAAACGTTATAAATTATGCACGAAGACATTTTTTCCTCCTCCTATGTCGATATTGGACCTTTTCATCATGAGTTGACATATTGGGGTGTGGACAAGGAATAGTAAAAAATGGCTCTTAAGTTTTGCGAATTAGGATGCAGTTGTAAATAGGGCCTCAAAAATCATTTGAAAAGAGAAGGCCATCCTGTAAATAGTTTTCACTAGAATAACTTAAATTTTGTAGGTGTTAGTGCTTGGAAATGGTACCAATTTCTATAGATTCTCTCGAAGTCTGTGACTTGAACATATTCCTTTAATGGACAAAACAGACGACAGGATGAATCTATTATTGAAACAACTGAAGCGTGTGTACTAGTAAGGTAAATTATCATTAGGACTTCAGGGTTTTAGGTTTTTTAAGTACTTGGAGTAAATACATCTTATACACGAAATATGTGTGATCATGCTAGGATTTTTGGTTATGAAAAATTTTGTTGGAAAAATACATTTATAAATTATTGGAAGACAGCGTGTCCACAAAGAGAAACTATGGTGAGAAGAAGTGACGTTTACCAGACATGTTACATCTCTTATGAAAACTTTAGTGTCCTTATTTAGGGAGTCCATCATAAAGAATCATTTAGGCGATTAGAAATTAAAAATTGCTAGTTCCATAATAATCATTTGATTGTGTTCAACATACGAGCCAATTATGTTTAATATAATAATAATGATGTTTTGGACAATTAATTTTGGGAAGGTAAGTCCATTCCATATTCTCCTATTGAAAGAGGAAAGACTCATTTCTTATCTTGATATTAAATCAATTTATTGGCTATTGAAGATGAAGGAGCAGGGGATTTCACATATACATATATTTAATGAAGCAGAACAATTAAATTTACATATTGAAATTGTTTTAAATATTTAAAATTAAAAATTTCTTTTGAAGAGCTGTAAGCTTATTCTTCTGTGTAAAATAAAAAAAATATTTCTGAGTGACTTAAGCTAGTTAAGTTAATTTGGATTTTTTTATTGATGTGCTTGCTTTCAAGTAAGGAATTTATCTGAACTATTCTGAACTTCGGAGGACTACACAAAAGTATTGTTTTTTTAATAGTTTAAATTGGTTCTCTAACAACCTATTTTTAAAAAAATCTTCTTAAAGCAGGTCAAGTGCATATCATTGTTTACTCGCAGAGTGTTTATATTAAAGATGTCCGGGCTCCCGCCTGTTATATCACCAGAAGAGGAAGCAACAAAAGATTCTTCTGACTTATTTCTTCGTATACTATATTCGAGGGCAGTGAAACAAGGAAACAAGAGTCAATGACGGAAAGTTTATTTACTGGGATAAGAGATTTAAAGACAATTAATTTATTATTTATTTGAAGGGAGTAATTGAAAAACCTATCGTATTGAAAGACTGAGGCATATTGACATTTATGGTATTTTATTATCATATGCTTTTAAAGAGAATGAATTAGTGGAAGCAAATCCGTACTTTGGTATTAACAAAGCGGGGTTTTACTCCAAATTTCCAATTATAAGAGGAAAATTAGCAGACCGCAAAATGGTATACCCATTTAGGGTTGGAAATGTAAATGGAAGTTGTATCAATGTGAACTTAAAATGAAAGGCATTGACAAAATTAATTTTAATAAAGAGAAAAAAATTACTGTCACAATGGTTAAGATATTCAAACGAATCGATGAGTTAAGGGCTATTAATTGGTTGAACCAACAAAGATGTGAGGAGAGATGGAGATTACATTGTAGAAACAGTTGCAGATCCAGTAAAAATTCTACAGCTAATTGTTTTTCATGGATACCTTGTTGAGCTCAAATTTAAGGGATCCAGACTGCAATGTCGGAACTATTTTGAGCTAGGTTACACAAACCATGTCTGCATAAATAGTATAGTTAAGTTTCATGAATGAGAACGAATTGTGGTCGAAATGTAAATAAATCAAATTGTTAAGAGTATTTAAGAATAGTATTTCTTCTGAAAAATTATTAATTTTGATCCTTGAAAATTATCTATGTATTATCGATTTATAAAAAAATGTTCAGATACATTGATTATTTAACTTCTTGAATAGATAAATAATGTCAAAACTTTAATAAACACACAATGGATGAATATCAATAATTTCCTGTGCAAAAAATTTAATTCACCTATAGCTCCCTGGGTTACTTTTCTTAAGTTCAGCCATCCCAAGGATGCCCTCATCACCACCATCGTCTGAAATTTTGTCACTGCTTTGGACACTTTCCTCAAAGCCACATTTTGGCTCTCCGGCAAGAAGCCGTATAGTAATTCGTACTGCGTTGGTGCTCTCCCAATATTTTGAAGAATACCCTTCGTCAGGACTCCCACCGCGTTCTCTATTATTTTGCTCACTCTGAAGTCGTATTGCCTTGTCTGCATCTCATTACAGTGACTACAGAGGCTCCGCTCAGCGTTAAATACTATCGGCGTGAAGTAGAAGCCAGATGTTATTCTTTACTTTATATACCTTTGTTTGGCTATTAGTATAGAGACTCATATTGTTCAATCATATTCTTTTGTCTTCTCTTTTTCCATTGCAGCCCTCATAAAAATGTTGAGTTGGTACACACTTGGATCTTGCAAACACAGTCTTCTTATGATGGAGCAATTTGGAACATTCATAACAACATTCATGGGGTGAGGTCTTTTGGTCAGCCTGAAGGGACTTTTTTTATCATCGCTATTGTAGGTTCAGTAGTTTCATTGCAGTTTAAAACATCAGTTATATTATGTAAGCCTAAATTTCTTCATATTTCCCTAGATATATATATTTTTACTTCCTTATTTCATTGAAGTGGTTCACTTGCTCCTCCCATTATCTTCCAATATGTGTTCTTTATCTCAGTTTCCGGTACCAGCCTTTTCCATGGCGTTTGAGTAGTAGTACAGACGAAGTTTCGCTTACAGTCTACATACAAAGACTTTTTTTTACAGAAAATTGACCTAAAATACTCTCTTATACAAGGATAACAAAAGAAGTTTCCAATGAAGCATCACATCTATCAAACCTAAACCACCTCCCCACTTCTCAATTTGCATTCTCCTATGTATTTTAGTAGATTTACGTAATCAATACCCATCTTATTCCATTTATTGGAACACTCCTTTTTATATGGGACACATCTCATAATATATGTTATACTAGGAATTATCGTTGTATTCCAATATTTGATTCGATCAAGTATTTCCAGCTTATGTTTTCTAATTAATAAGATCATCAATCATATTTTATTGTCTATTTTTTTAGAATTATTTATTGTCATTTACCATAGCGATGATATTTCACTATATTGTTTCCTCTTTTAACAGACAGGACTCCTCTTATAGTTTCTCTGGTGTTCTCATATTCGTCTGGACTTTTTCTTCTTAATTTTCTAGCCCAATCTTTCTTAAAATGATTTAAAGACTCTCCTGAGGTATCTCCAGCCTGACTTAAATGACTGATCACTCATCAAGATAGTCACATCATCTGCAAATAATAGATTTTTATCCTTTTTTCTTTCTATTTTTGTTCTTAATATTGTTGTTACTATTTTTGTTCTTCTTATGTAGGGGGCTGATCACTATAAAGAAGAGAAATAGGCTGATAGGATCCCTTGGTTTGCGCCTCTCTCAATATCAACATGGATATCTATTACTGATTTCGCTGCTGTTATTATATTCTTTACTGCATCTATAAATACAGGAGAAAATTTCAAAAATTCAATTTCCCTCAACAATGCCAGATGCTCAAAGGAATCGAATTCTTTTTGGAAACCAAATAGAGTATTGGCCGAAGCATTTGTTTCATCTATTGCTATTGATCATCCGTTCTCCTACCTGGTCTGAATCCAAATTGTGTATCTGGAAGAATGTTATCTAAGAATGGCCTTATTCATTCTGTTAAGATCACAGAGTATATTTTGTTTTCTACTTCCAGGATTGCTACTAGTTTCCAGTTTTTACTTTTCTTCGAAACAAAGATATTCTTCCACTCTTTTTCTATACTATTCTATGAATGTGGTTCCTGAAAATATTCCTGTGCGTACTTTGTAATTTCTTTCTCACAATTTCTCTTTCCAATCCACCTCTAATGATCTCATTTTTGTTGTTCCTATTTTTCTTCATCAACATCTAAGTAAGTTATAATTTTTTAAATTTATATCACGTAAATGACATTGTATCCTTTTTTGAGCTCTTCTTACTTTTATATCCATCGAGTTTTCCAACTACTGATTACACTCGGTGTCTTCTTTACAGCAAGTTCCTTCCTAACTTCCTTTTCTATTTGCCTTCTTTAATCCACCTCACGTTTTGCAACTACAATTACTATTTTCTTGGTCCTCTAGTAAAACCTATCCATTGCCTCTCTTACTTCATAACCACCATTTATATCCCTTTGAACCCAATCTATGACCTCCCTAATTACTTCCATCCTTTCTGTTTGTTTGAACAGTTCATTATTTAGTTTCCATATTGTTTTCTTAAATGAAGATTTTGTTGAAGATATGCTTCCCAGCAAAAAGAAGTGATCCGACAATCCATTTAAAAAAATTCTTTTTATTATATATCTGACGAAAGTATCTTATCTCAAGCAATAATGTAGTCTAGTCTACTCTCTGTGACTTGATCCTTACATTTTCGGCTTGCTTGTAGTAACATCTGTCAGATCCTTCATACTACTATTTTCTTTTCATGCTACGTTTTGAATTTGTGAAACCATTTAATGATGTGTAATCTCTTCCATAAATTTCAGATACATTAAAATCTCCAACCATCACTTTCTTTCTCCTGGTTTCACTCCGAACTCCTTCATATATCCCGCGAGCATTTTTGTGTCTATTGTAATAGATAACTTCTGTACCATATCTTCTATATCCAAGATCTTCGTACTTCCATCTTGGTCTCTGAAAATTTCCTTAGTTTCTGATATTTAGGGTTAAGATTACTCCTCTTGCCGGGTTTCGTATGGCCGTTTTTTTTCGTATCTGATTTGTATACCTGATAATTTCTTGAGACAAACGACCAAACCTCGTTGATCTTCATTCGAGTATCACATAGGCATACAATGTCCAGCAATTCTAAGACTTTTAAATATTTAATCAAATTATATTTATTCTTTCTATCAAAGAAACCATTGATATTCATTTGAATGATACGAAGCTTCTTCATGTATAATGAAATAATCATGTACTGTTAATCACTTTTAATTTTTTTTATTGTGTGAAATCTCTTAATTTCATAAGGAATACTTAATTCTGGCTGAAGATGGTTCTATTTTGGGTTTTCTTGAGTGTGAGTATGTATGATTTAAATTCTTATCCATTTCTTCTATGTCATTAATTTCGTTTTTCAGAATCCAAGCTCGGAAAATACCTGTGATGGAATATTTATTTGCATAGTTACGCGTTTCTTCTTTTCCAAATCTTGAAACACTGAAGTCCCTTACAATGATGTTGGAAGTTGCTCCTCTTTGGGTCTCATTTTTAAGAACATTTCCATATGACTTTCTTGACGATGTATGGACTGACTTAATTAATTATTTAGATCCAAAAACGTCAAGGGATACCTTTATAAAATTTTCTCATGCAAGTATATAATTTTTTGTGAAATTATTTTTTTATCTATTAGAGGGTCGACCCCTCTGCAAGGATTACTCTCCTTACCCTTAATTGTCCATGTAAAATAAAGTTTATGTTCTTTACCGAAAATTTCGTTATTTACCTCGCTTATTATTCTATTACCACAGCAAGTAACAGTGTTTGGATGAACCAAGGTTCTTCAAAAACTTTGTCACGTTTGTAATTTTGAGATTACATTGACCTTTGCACTTATTATTATTATAGTCCTTGTCATTGTTCAAATGTGTTCTGGTATATTTATTGATCTTTTGTATCCTCTGGACTTTTAACATATGTAGTAAAAAAAAAATTTAATTGCTCTTCATCCATTTTTTTTCTCCTCCCTTACCACAATTGGACTATATTCTTAAATTATTTGGCGTTAAATTGGGATTTGGTGGCGCTACTTTTCATTGTCTACATTGGTGCAAACATTCCCCAATCGTTTCACAGACAGAAGACTTATGTCTTTTTCTGCTCACGCATCCCCTATTTTCCCACAGCTATTGAGTGAAGGGTTAACCTCAATCAAGTCTCCAGCTCTCACGGGAAGTTGATTCTCTCTTTTCTGAATTGTTGTTTTTCTAACAATTGTATGTTGAAATCTAAATATTTCGTCCACTTTCCCTTCATTTGTACTCTGGTTATGTGTTCTAGTCATAGTTGGGATTATTTCTGGTATAATTATACTTTTTTGCTGTTGTTCTCAATTTTTTGTACAAAAGTGATATCAGATTCTTCCTCTTTCAGAGCATTAACATCTTCGCTTACTTTTTGCATTCTACACTAACAGTGTTATTTTCTTTCAGAATTTTGACATCAACTATCTTATTTATTGTTTCTTCTATCACAAATGGTTAGCTTCCATCTTCATTAATTCTTTTCTGTCTTAGTCCCATTCACTGTATGTATTGTGATCTTGGAACTCTTTCGATTTTGATTACCTATCCACGAATTTTTCCAGATATTTTTTTAAATAGTTGGGGATTGAGGAAATTAACAACATTTCTTATTTTAATCTTAAATTGTTTTTCATTCTTGGTTTTAGTAAACTATTTGCAATCTATGATGGCGTTGTATGTTTTTCTGTTACGGTCTTTCAGTTTTATTACCTTTGGCAAAAATAATTCTCTCATGCATTTTCGCTAGATTGTGTGAGGTTTTTGTTATAAATTCGGGTCAAATGGCTTATGTTTACCAAAGTTAATTACTTAGGACGTATCTATTCCAAATCCGTGTCTCGCTTTATAAAATATATTAATGAGGTGGATTTTTTTTTCTCCTCACCATTGTCTTCTCAGACCATCTTCTCCAGTACATGCTGGTTTTCGACTTTATGAATGTTGTGCTATTATCTTCTAGAGTGCGTGCTGGTCTTCTTCTTTTCGAATGTTGCGTCATCCTCTCTAATGTATTCTTCTTTTTTCCTCCTTTTTCTCTTCTCCTGTTCTCCCGTCAATACATTCAAATATTTATTGATTCTAACTGCAGAATTTGACCAAATTTTCCGTCTTTCTCCCCCAATGTCTTCAACCCTGGAAATCCTTTCAGGTTGTTCAAAGTTTTCAATATTATCTTCTATTTTTTCAATTCTCCTTCTCATACTTGGCAACTTTGGAGATGACAGGCATTGCCTCTTTTTACTTTCATCCATCCCTTTTCTGTGAGCTTTGGATTCTGATGATCCTTTTTTGGGGGTTCGTCTCATCCCCCAAGGATGAGAAGAGAGACTTAACTGAATAAGTTTATCACCCCTTTGTATAGTTATATAAGTATACACAGCAATAAACAAAAACTTAGCCTTAAATTATTGGTAATTATATATAATTATTGTCACTCCTAAACCTACAAGTTTTTATTTACTCGACGTTGTGTTCTGCAGAAGTTTCGCCCTAATACATATTTAATGGTAGGTGCAGCGATAATTTTTTCACACTTTCAATCTAGAACTTTATCAAGGTGTATTTCAGCGATCAGTTGTAATGGGGTTTGTCAATAAACTAAAAATATATAATAAGATGTCTTGGATACAGTAATCATCGGTGTAGCCCCTTGGTAGCTTCCAGGCGTCCACAGAAGGCATTGCATTACACGGATGTAGCCCACAGACATGACATCCCGGTGCTGGTTGACAGTGTTCTTGAGATTAATTATCTTTCAGTGACGGAGGATGCAGGCTTTGGACTCAACATGCACCCAAACAGTGAAGTCCAATGGGTTTACATCTGGTGATAAGGGGGCTCATTTTCATTGACCGGAAAAGCAAGTTGTCCTTGAAGCACTTTTGGGCCTTTTTTGACGTGTATGCAGGCACACCATCCAGGTGGAACACCATGTTCATGTAAGGGTAGTTCTGGACTAATGGTAGCAACTTCTTCTGCCAGTCTTGTACATAGTGGGCGTATTTGTGACCTTTCCATCTGAGGCTTCATATCCCAAAGACATAACAGGTGCTTTGTGTTAGTAAGAGTCTGTATAGACTCATCAACCTCCCCAAAGGACATATACCTGTCATTTTGACAGTTTTGCACGAGATCTATTATCCATGTCTTCTCATCACTCAAGAGCCCAACACGACTATCCTTGGCCTTCTTGAGGTCATTCAACAGAGCTTTACAACGTTGCAGATAGGTGTATTTTATGGCTGGTGTTATAAGGGCCTCTCCACCGTTGCAAGGCTGTGGCTGCAAGCCTTTTAGAATGTCCTGTGGACGTTTTGGTCTGAAATGCCAAAGTCCTTGTCGTGCTATCACATCTACTTCAAAGGGTTGGCGTTGGCAGCCTCCTTGTATTCTTTCATATTCAATTTCATTTTCCCTGATGAACCAAGCTTCCTGTCCACCTTTTTTGTACTTCATAACAGCATAAACGGTGGGCTTGGAGATCCCCAACTACTTAGCAATATCTGTTGTCTATATGTGTATGTTATATATTACTTGTATTTAATATTGACTAGTTCAGTCTTAAGAGAATAGCAAAAGAGAATAAACACGAAAACGCTACAAGTTTATTAAGAAGTTACCTTCCTTCTTTTAATAATTAGTGTATCCATTTATTTATCAATTATAGAATATATGTACTCATAGATCATCAGAATAATAAAAGAAATAGGAGTGACGAGTGTAGTTTTTTTAATTGTGTGTGGGTTGCATCAATATCGGTGGATATATATGTATATATATATGTTTTCTTAATAATGGTAACTCCAGGAGAAGAGAACGAAAAGAGGAAAGTGGGGATCAAAGCCCCTGAATTTGACGCAGATGACTCAGGAGTATTTTTGACATACTGGAGGCCCAATTTAAACTAACGAATATAAGGACGGATTCAACAAAATTATTTTATACCATAAACGGCTTACCAGCTAACGAAAAATCAAAAGACAGCTCAAAAAGGCGAATCATACGACAAGTTCAAGGCTGCAGTTCTGCCTCACAAAAAAAACCACCCCCCAAATGATCGATGAGCTGATTGCGTTCATAGTTATGGTTGGCTGTCCATTCAACTACTTAAAGTAACTACCATAAACTGTAGAGAGACTGAAACTTCCTGAAGAGATAATCCGCCATAAATTCATATCGGCATGTTCTTCAGATATTTATTCTGTTTTAATTTCCAGATAATACGATTCCTTAGAGGACCTGGGAGAGCTTGCTGATCCACTTTAACATATAACTAAAAAGTCTAAAAAAAAACATTTACAGTTCAATCGTCCCCATCACAGCAAGAATTAAATCGAAAATTCATTATCATCGCCGTATGTCGGTCTTGTGCTGAGGATGTCTACCACTCCATTGATATAGGAGATGATCTTTCTAAAGTTGGACATTTGTATCTATAAAAGCTCGATATCAGTAAGAAAAAATGAGAGTGGGGAATGGTATGTGATTTTCGGGCAATGTCTCCGATAAATATCCACCTCTATTCATACAAACCTATCTCACAGGCTTAATGATATGAAAGTAATTACGAAAATTGATATGCACCGAGCGTATTATAATATTCCTGAAATGATCATCAACTTAAGACTACTATTACAACTCTTTCGGACTCTTTGAATTACGTTACATGTTTTTCGGCCAGAAAAATGCTGGTGCAACTTTTCAACGATTCATGGATACATTATATCGTTATTGTCTGTTTGTCTTCGTTTATTTGGACGATATTCTCATTTTAAGTCCATCTGAATCGGAGCACAACCATCATGTTAGTCAAGTTTTGGTACTCTTAGCCAAGTATAACCTTAGATTTGCTACTGAGAAAGATCAATTTCATATCGTCCCAAAAGCTTTTCATAGGTTCCTCGTATTTATTTGTTATTATCGAAATGTTATCCCTAACTTTCCTCAAATAGTTTTTCTTTTTACCTTAAATGATAAAGTTGGTTGACATAAAGACATGATTCACTTGGTCCAAAGACCAATATAGATCCTTTGATAAAATCAAACTTGCTTTACAAAATACATAAGACCTTCCTTTCTTAAATGCATAATCTCATATTTTACATTTATTTACAGACACTACACAGGCTGGTGCTAAAGCAGCTCTTCCTCAAATCGTGGATGAATAATCTATTCTGGGTGCATTCTTCTCGAAGAAGATCAATGACATGCAACGACGATATTTTAACGCTTGATCGTGAGGTATTGTTGGGTTTTTTGTTTGTACTACACTTTAAGCACTTACTTGAGGATCAAATGTCACAATTTTTACCGATCCCAAGCAAAAATTGTGACATATTTGCCTTTCTGCAATCGAATGAATACAAACGCAAATATTTCGACAGACATCATATATTTTCCTCTTCTTAAAAAACGCTTCTCTTGAACCCCAATCCTTTTAATGAGAATCTCCTTCACAAGTTCATCCATAACCTGGACATAATTATATATAAACGTTGAGTACTGTAATAGGTCTCCAGTGACTAAAATTGGAATTGTCTCCCTGCTACAGAATTGGAGCTATTCTTCCCTTTTCCAGTGAACTAGGCATCTTGTCTTTTATTTTCCATCGCTTTACCGATTTTAACAGAAAAGGAAAAACTTCCCTTGTAAAAGTTGAGTAAATATTGCCAATAATTCCATTTAGAGCTTTACTATCTTCATATTTTCGAGTAATATATCGAGTGGTATTCTACTCAGTAAACAGTTTTTGTTCATGATTCAGGGCCATTTTTCTCCTTTTTGGAGAAATGTCCTCCAGACCAAACAACTGCCTGGAATCCAGAATAGAAGTAGCTTATGGTATCTTCAGTTTTAGTTAGGATTTTTCTATCCAAAAAATTTATTCTTGACATTAAGTGCTAATATTATTTTCAGACAGATAATTTAATCTTCTCGACATATTGTTTTTTACAATAACTTTATCCTCCATTCAACCTTCCACAAGCTCTTCCACTCTTAAAGAATTACTTGAGTCTGCCATAATCGAACGGGCAAAAATGAAATTGCTTTCAAGATTTTTATTTTATTTGAACTTGGTTATTCGTAGAATTCTTTTGTTTTTGTGATGTCACTGTCCGGATTATTTTGTAAAAACATCGACTGTGGTATAGAACTACCCACGTGATTATCCATAATTTATTGAAGTGAATCCATCGTTCATTAGACCCATACGCATTTATTAAATAAAATACGATATCATTGTTACAATTATTAATTCTGTGCTACTCACTAAGAAAAGAATATTCTTTGATACAAGATGTTACTTTAACATTTTTTTATTATTAAAGTTAAGACTCCTCTTCTTAACTCATTACCCGTAAAATAGTGAAATAAATTTGTCGGTAGGCACCAAGGACAATCTTTTCTACATGAGGAGGAAATGGTCGATCACATATATATCCTGTAAGCAGATTATATCAGCATCAACTGATAAAATGTGTTTTATGAATGCATGACTTTCTGTCCAGTCCCATCCTCCCCTGACGTTGAGGGATATTATTTTTTTACTAGATAAGTTCATTTTTATTGATAAATGATCCTATGCATTTGTCTTCTTTGATGGAGTTTTATCTTTGTTCGGCGAATATTCCGAGTCTGATTGATTTCTTTTCACGGAACATTGTGAGAAGTTTAGGTTCTGAGGTTAATTGCTCCCTATCTTCGACTCTAGCATCTCTTTTTTTCTCCAGCAGATTCATCCTGGATTTGAGGACTGTTGCTCTCAACCATACGGTATTTAGCAGGATAATACGGTTTCGAGTTGCTAAAAGATACTCATAAATTTAAAAATACCTTTTTTAATTCTTGAGACAGAAACGAAGTCCCTCTGTTGGGATGGATATATCTCAGAATTCCAAAAATTAATCGATAACAGTAATCATATATACATTTTTAGAACGAGTAGGTAGTGAAACCTTAAAATCGATACTTAAATGTACTATAGTTGTTTTAATGAGAGTTCCCAAGGGAGGTCTAGCAAATCTTTGCTTGAGTTCAGCACATATTCTACAAGATGAACCAACATTACTAATATTACTCGTTGAAAACGGTAAATTCTTTGCTCGCACATATTTCAACAACTTTGATACTCCAGTATGGCACAACCTACCATAAAGATCCTGGAGAACTGACTTTTCATTTTCCTTAATGAGACATATACATTTTTCTCACTTGGACGAAAAATTTTCACTCCTACTGTTATATTTTCAAGGTAAGGGAACATATCCAACAATTTTTCACTTAAATCAAAAGCAATGTCTATGATTAAAATCCCAGCTATTTCAAGCCTCTCAATGATGGAAAACAACAATTCATTTTCCATATGTCTGTCAAATTTCACAGACATTGGTTGCTTTCATTGCAACAAAGGTCCAAATATTTGCTAAGTATATAGCATATTTCAAACGTTCTTCTAGCTTCCATCTCATCGAAACCCAGAACCACAATACACTCTTGATAAGGAAAGTAGGGTTTAGTAATCTCAATTTTGATTTACTTAAAATTAAAAACTAATTATAAACGTTCAATACATTGACTAATGATAAATGTTAAACATATGGACTAATGATAAACATGAAATATATTAACTAATGATAAACGTAAAATATATTAACAAATGATAAAATAGACATGTTGATTTGAACAATTAAACAATATCAAGCCATACTCCCCCTCCAGACACTAGAATTCTAATAAAATAAAATAAGAGATATTATTTCAAGTTGAAACATATCAAACATAATACACACTAACATTTGTATAAATAAACCGACCCATTTTTAATTTAGATGTGCTTTTCATATACTTAGATCGATGTTCATTCATTAAAGTTAGAAATACTTCCATGTTCTCTAAGAATTAGGACAAAAGAAGAAATTCGAGATAGTTTATCCTCAACAAGAGATGCTCGATTTCAGATATATATTGGGGTGAAGAGGGGATGACAATCTATCCTAAGAAGTTAACCAAACCAGGCTAAGGTTTATAAGGGAGTAGCGTGGATTTTTTCTTAGTATGGGAATCTATTCATCTATATATCACAATGAATATATTGAAGTGTTGAAACTATAATGGGATCCATTCACTTTGTGATTCAGATAAAAGGCTCTGGATGATAAATATCAAATAAGATATGTTAATTAATAATTACAAATACTTATACCTAGTGCAACAAATTGAAGTTATTACCATAAAACGAACATATATAAAATACAAAACATTTAAACAATTGAATAACTCTAACAGAGACAAATTTGATATTTAAATGTGCTTTTAATTTGACAATTGCTAAGGCCTAAGACAATTCTTTGATCCTTAAGAGTGAAAGAAGTGGACTTCTATGTTCTTAAAGAGTTAGGATCATAATAAGATAGATGGAATCTAAAGAAGATACTTCTAACTTGATGATTTATCTCAAGAAAGGTTCGGATTCCCAATTCTGCGAGGAACAACAAGATAAATATTCATCCAATGAAATCTTCCAGGCTTCATTATGGAGTAGTGTGAATTCCTTTCTTAGGACAGAAATTCTAGCCTTCAAAAATTTTAGGTGCTTAGTATTTTCTATATATTACATAATGCTTGTTTGTCAAACAATAAGTAACAGGATAATTAAGTGATTAGCACTTCTTTTATTCGAACAGCTGTCGTGTATGTTTATTTTCCTTTTATCGTAAAATATAATATTTTGGTGATAGGTATAATATCAATTTAAAATAATCTTGCAATTTTTTTGCATTAAGACACTTTTACTTTTTGATTTCTCCTACCTTTTTCCCCACAAATAATCAAAATTTTTTTTGGGGAAATCCAGATCTTAGATATGTACATTAAGATTGGGAGACATAATTTATTGGAAGGAATACATTACAACATTCCACATTCCATTAAATATCCTTTATTGAATATTTTTTATTCAAGTTATCTTTCAGAGTTTGGCTCAAATAAATTGCTATGCAATGGTGCCTTTTTGAAATTTGTGTGTATCGTATATAAATATACAGAGATGCATAAAATATGAACTAGAACGAGTACGATACTTTTTTTGTTACAGCATGAATAAAATATTTTATTCTAATTCTTTTGGTTCTATGACGTTTTTAAAATAAAGCTTCTTTTTGCAGTTCTGTCGCACCACAACCATAGTAGAGGTGGATGAATATGAAGGTGTTCCTTTCCAAATAATCCTAGGTACTGCCACTAAAGATGGAGATAATGCCCCAAGGAATCATTTATAAAATATGTTCCTAGTATAATCCTTGATAGACCAGATATGAGGAAATAGTAGCTTGCCACTTAGTCTTTGGAGGTATTGAAAGGTCAATTATAAATTTTTAATAGGCTTTGGGCAGTGTTATTGATAGCAGAAATAATCCTCCTCCCACAAGAAAATTTAGGTAGTTTGATTGAGAGTAAAGATATTACCATTTTAGATTTGTTCAGTTTGACCTTACCTCAAACACGGAGAGAGTTACATTGATATGCAATGATCTGAGCATGTATATCTTTGCCAATGTTTCCTGTAACCCTTTTGTTGATGGCGGTAAGCCTTTTCTTGGCATTTTTTTCCTCCCTCATTTCCTCCACCTCTCCCCACGAGGGCAGCAAGATTGTTGTATAAAGGACTACTGCTGAAGAAAACGTGACACACTTGCGTCCTCAACTTGATTGTCTAAACTCCTTTGACTTTCAGGTAAATTTTAGAATGAAACTCCTCTAAAACATGAGACGGGAATGTTTTAGTAGGTGTCATGCGACAGTGAGCAGCAGGGCTATACAGTCCTTGGGGGGGGGGGTGATTTTACTAAAAAGTTGTAAAAACTTTGTCAAAGTCGACCATTCTCAGAAGACCCCAATACATTATTCTTATCACTAAACATAAGTTTCACTAATATAATTCATCTCTAGCCATACATTAATTAATAGACCACTATATTCTAGTTTCTAGGTGGTAGATACATTTGTTATTCTCCCGAAGGTAGAAATAATAAAAAAATACAGCCTTTAGTGCACAAAAAAAGTAATTTTTGACCAAAATATTTTTTTGGCTATTTATGACGTTGGACTTCGATGAGCAACTTAGTTTAATACTTTAGTTTTAACCATTTCTTAATATCTAAGTTCATTTCAACACTATAAATCGTTTACATGGATATTTATTTTATCATCTTTATACATTGATGTCTTCCTTTTCGAAATACCAATCTATTACCATATAATACAAGATAATTTTCATAAGTTAACTTATTTCTTAAATTGCCAAATGGTTGTACTGAATTGTTTTATATGTTTGATCTCTCATTACCTCTCTAAATCTTCTAAATGTGTATCTCGCATAACAACAATACTAATAACTTGACATCTATGATATACAACCTCTGTATCCAATTTCTTATCTTTCTCAGAGTGAAAAATCATTGATCTTCATAATTCATCTGGTACTTTATGTTCTTTTCCCCTACTCCACTCCGTTTAAAATTGATACTTTCAATTGATATGTAATTAGTTTTTCGTTATCTTGGTCATATATAAGTAACTATTGAGAATAGGAACAATCAGTTTATGATCTAAAATTACAATAAATATAGTTAAGGCTGCTAAATATATATGAGATTTCTTTATGCCACAAACTAAATCCATGCATTTTAATTATATCTTGGAGCACCTTATTGAACAGTAGTAGTGTTATTGGTGAAGTTAAACTTCTTTAATTTCCCTCATTGCTAAAGAATGCTTTTTGTTCCGCACATATTCTGTTTTTGACGTAAACGCTCTCAGTTTTCATACGACTTCAACAATTCTTAGCGAAAACTGTCCAAATTGATTCACCGATACCAAAAAACTTCTTAATTTCTTTTTAGATGATGGCTGTTCAAAATCTTTAATAAAACTCAATTTACTTGTATTCGCTTCAATACACTTTTGGATGGGATATAACCATAATTTTTAATATAGGTTGTTTGCGTTACAAATTTTGGTGAATTGGTTTTGTTTACTCTACACCTTTGTTGGACTCTACGAACATTATCATTATGGTCGTTGAAATTGAGTGTTATAGTAAGAATGTCGTCTATTGCTTTGTGAGTGGTTGATAAACACCCCTATGCCTTATCTTCAAGTTGACAATATTCCCTTGCTATGAATCTCATCACGGCTCTATTAAAAAAAAATACCTTCCTCATTTATTTTGATTTTTCTTTCAGCTCCACAGATGATCAGCTCTTTTGTATCGAATGTTGTAAAAAATGTTTATATGGGCAAATGTTATGCTTCTTGCAATATGAATTGCATATGTCTTTTTAATATTACCCCCCCCCCTTTAATTCGGTATTGACCTTGTTTTCTATTGATAAAAGAGACTCACAAGTAATAAAGAAATCAGGCAGATTGACATGACTAATTTTTGCGTTATATACATCAAGGACTCTTATCAACAAAATAGGTTTTTTTTAATATGAGACGAAACAAAGTTGACTTAAGGATGAATGGATTCAATAATTTCAATTAAGGATATGTGGATGGAGGATGATATTCTCTTTTTTAGTCACTAATACATTGAGTCAATTATACTGTCTTTTGGCGGAACTCTTTAATTCTTATCGAAGTTTACGATAATTTTCTAGAAGATCTGGAGAAATGAAATTATTGAGACAATTATTAACAAGGTCTGAAGTCACTTTCACAAGACTTCAATTAAAGTTGAATCTGCACAATGAACTATCCTTCAATTAAAGAAGATGATGCCTGCTATTGAAACACAAACAGGTGAGATCCCTTGAACTGAACATGATATTGAAGAGTTGGATTGGAAGGCGTGTAGCTAGGATGGCCAGATGGAAAAATATAAGCTCATAGGAACAGGAAATGAGGGTTTAAATCCATTTATCGAGTGTATCGTTCAAAAGATCCATATAAATTAGTATGATTGAAATGGTTTTCGACGCAGTTCCGACTCTTCTCATATTTCTCCTGCCTTATTCGGCGGATTAGAATAAAGGTAATGAAAGACTGAAGTCATTGGTCTTTTACCCGGATTATATTACTCATAACAGCTGACTTAATTCTGTCTCCAATATCTAGTCCTTCTCCCTAGTAGCTCTTGCTATATTTCATACACATTTGTTTCTCTCCATTCCGCATACCCTTAATTTTTTCTTTTCTAGACTTGTTTCTACTTACATTAACATTATATACAATTTAATCATCTACGAGTCGTAAGATATTTTTATTCATGTCTGACTTGAGTCACAAGTCATTCTAGTCAAGTCACGAGTCATTTCAATTCAAGTCAAACTCGAGTCACAAGTCGTTATATTAATTACTCGAGTCTGGCTTAAGTCTAAATCATGTGACTCAAGCCCACAGCTCTGGTTCAAATCAACTCAAATCTAACACGACTTGCTGTTCAGCTATACCAACCATTATAGCTACATTATTTTTAAGTATTATTTTGATGATGATTAACCCTAATCTGTGAACGCTACAGAGCGTTTGTTGAAATATTTATAAAATATAAATTTAAGAGCATTATGGAAAGAATAGTAAACTGGATTTATCTCCATTTTAAGAAAAACAATCGTATATTGTTTTAGTGATTACCTCACATACGTCATCTTGCAATATTACTATATTTTTATGACATTTACCTAGCTGATATTTTTACACTAATCCCAATTTTGTAAATATTCACTTCCTTAGATAACATGTAATACATCAAAAGGAGAACATAATACTTCTCTAGAGTGCTCCTTATTCTAATTATTTTTATTAATATTTACAGGTATCTATATTGGGCTGTTATATGCAATCAAATGTAATATAAGCTAACTTATTAAAATCAAGTTTTTAATCAGTTTTACAGGTTGAAAATCTAAATTTTTGTAGAAAATTATTGAATCATGTAGCAAATTACTTTGCTTTAAAAATTGGAAATGTTATATAAATTATGGGAATATAGCTTTCTTTATTTTCAATTATAAATGTATTAAATTAGGATGCCAAATATCATTTATGTAAGTATTTGACAAAAGAAAGTTATTTTCAATATATTGTTCATACACCCAATGTGAATATATTTTACTCTGATTTTTTTTAGAGTAGTATTTTAATGAGCAATTTTATACTTAAGCACTTTAATCAAAATTTTATTATAGGTAAGCTTTAGTATCAATAAAATTAACATAAACATACCATAATTTTATATTTATATTTATTTAATGACATTATAGTAATTAAAATTAAATTTAAAAGATAATGCGATTAATCAATTATCGTGTTATTGTCATAATACCGATATCTAAAATATCATGGTTTTACAATGTTCCTAAATTTACTCTTAAGAAATTTTTCCTCATAATAAGAATTCCTTATTAATAAGAAGAATAACTCTTGTATCTCGCTTCCACATAAGTTTTATTTATCCATGCAAATTAAGCATTATAATTTTATTAAGATCGTTAATGTGATTAAGTATTTACTTTATTTATATTGACAAGTACATAAGAAGAGCTTAATAAATGACTAATATTATACCGAATTTGCTAACTCTTTCTCATTGATTGTCGAGAATACTAATTAGTTATTTTGGGCGGAATTTCTTTTTTCCTTATGTCTATATATTTCCTACAAAATATTTCCTATATTATTATAACATAGTTTTATTTCCTTAGTCAGAAATAAGCCTAGCAAACACTTTTAGTTCAATTCTTACACCTGAACGACACGGCCGACGGACCCTATAAATGAATTAAACAAGCCGTACTAGTTAAATATTCCCCAGAATTTGAAGATATTTCATTTTATTTATCTTTCCTAATGTAAGCATCACAAAAACAAAATAAAATCTATCAAGAAACACTAATATGAAACAATAAAGTAATCTCATTTGTAAAATTAAACATAAATTTAAGTGAAGTTATAGATAGATAAAAACAGAATATAATAAGTTAAAAATAGTTTTTAAAAGTATAAGTAAATACAGATAGAGTAATTTTCAAGAGGTTGTTCGATCGCTGTCAAAACCACCAATTTATTTAAAAAATCGTTTGAACGAGCAATGTCACTCATATTATCAATCAAACGTAAAATGTATTTCTTATCTCATTGTAGATCCGGCTGAACCACATATACTTCTTCTTATGCTTTCTAAGGTATCATACCTTGTTAGTAAATCTACATGATAATATGGTTCGTCTCCACATAAACCTATATTAGTCTTTATCTGTCTTCTTGACATGTTTCTTAAAAGGAATAAAGCAGGTAGAAATAACCTCCTCAATACGCCCTTAACTCATTTTTCAACTCTGGCAACAAATATATATATCCCTAGGGTATAAGATAACTCATGCTACGTTAAATCATCAATTTAGTAGAACATTTTATTTGCCATCCAAAATATTCAATAAAAGCACGCCTTACTTCCTCACAATGGGTTGATCAACTTCTTTGGGCACTTTTAGGTACCAGTAGAGCCCCTAAAGAGGGTTTCCCTTCTTTGTCTATGGAAATTCTTTATGGCTAACCTCTCTCTCCATTCCTGGTGTAATTATAGATATTCCGTCATATTTCAGGGGAAAACACCTGCCAACCTTCAGACAAATGTGAAAATACTCCTGATCCCACAGTCCATCATTCATCACGTCAAATCGATTATATACCAACAAATCATTGTATACTCAATTCGTTTTTGTTTGCCATAGGTCTACTATTAAAGATTTACTGTCTCCTTAAAAAGGCCTGTGTAAATTTATAAAAATACAAATATTAGAAAAATATTGCAATATTGAACGGGTTTTCCAACTATAATCGATCTTCATTGACAGATTAAAGCTTGGAATAGTTCTAAGTTACTTTTTGACAGCTATTTTCTTTCTCAAGGAAAACTCAGAAATCATTTATCACTAATCCTTACATCAAAGAGTCCTCGACCGGAAATTTAAGCACAAGCATTGATGATCATTGTTTGTGTTTATAAATAAAAAATATTTTATTGTTATGTGCTAAATACTAGGGGCAGCAAACTTCTTATGATTCGTTATCTGTTGGGAGATAGGCTCTGTGGCGAAGTCCAAATGTACACAGTAGTGTAAACTTTATCAATGAAGAATCATCCATCTCATTTATATGTAAGATAAACAAGCTAATAATAAAATATACTAGAATATACTATTGGAAAAGAATAAGATATCCCTAAACTGCTATAATATATTTATTAACCCTTTTATTGTATATAATATATATATTTTTTTTTCAATAGTAGATTGAGGGTAAAGAGGCAAACATTATATAGGTCGACTTTTTTTGGTTTTGGAAACTGGAACAGTGTTTTTATTTTTATGTTTAAGCCCGACAAGGAATACTAGAACTACTGGAAAGGAAACAAAAATATTTCGCTCACAAAAAGAGGCTGACTATCTCTTTTCTTGTAACTACAAAGAGGCGAAATAACTAATATGATTTATGTACATTGATAAATTTATCAGACTCGTAACAATTTATCACAATCATAAATTAATCAATTTCTTAACCCATCCTAAATTATATTTATCCCTTAACTTAATAATTTCATTTTATACCCAGACAGATTAAAACTTAACTTATATGACTTTGGACATTCATTTATCATATATTATTTCTTATATAAATATAAAAATAGTTTTTATATGGTATTTAATAATAAAAATACAATATTGGAAGTACAATCAGTTAGTTCGAATGCAGTTTGGCAATATTTTTGTTGTTGTATTGAAGATGGCAAATATTTTATCTTCAGTAAGCAACACAAAATTCTTGACCACAACATTGAAAAGTTTATCGATATTTTAGCAATATAGGTAGAAAAACAGTGACCAGATTTGCAAGTTGTTGATGGTTTTTCATAGGATATTGGATAAAATACAGGGTAAATACTCAATTACTCTTACCTATTGAAGACTATAATACTACCCTCAACTAAAAGTAAAGTGATTCTAGAACATGACTACACATAGTATAAATAAAACTGCAGACATAATGGGAATGCCTGACCGTTGCTAAGATACTTTCAAAAAGTTTCTAAGAAGTTCATTTCTAGTTGAAAGTATTATGATAACTAACCGTAGTTGAGTATTTACTTTTATTATTTTCCTGATTTAAGGTCATATCATAGTTGTATATTTTTAGAGATGTGTAGATATAGCAAGTTTTGTATATTGACTGTGATATATATCTGGCAATATATATACTATTCCTTGCTGGTGCTGAAGATCCTCTAGGGAAAGTTATATAACAGGAATATTTCCCCATAATGTTATAAATTTGTATATCATATTGATGTACTTTCAGGGATATAATTTTAGAAATGATTCTTTCTTCGGCTTTGTATGGATCGACTTGAACAAGTTGAATTGTGTCAAATAAGGAAACTATTTACTTTTTAGTAGTATCCTTCGGATATTTCTTGAATAAACAATGTTTCACTGAAGTACAACTAAGTATATTCACAAATTTATTTTTGTTCATATAGGCATCACAGATTGATATAACGAGAAAAATTGTCTTTTTTGTACTAGCTAGAATCATTTTGTTTTATTTTGGAGGCAGATAACTTAAATTGATATGTATGCCATGCTAATTATTTCTTTAACAGCCATTCTTGTTGTTTTAAATCATAAAACCGTTTATAAGTTTGATTTTCCTTTCCGTAGAATTTTCCATTAGAATATTAAAAATAATTGTGATATATATAAAATACTATACTGGTGTTGAAGATCTTCTAGATAAAGTTATATATCAGGGAGATTTCCCCATAATGTTCTCAATTTGCAAATCATATTTATCTACTTTCAGGGATAAGATTTTAGAAATGTTTCTTTCTTTGGCTTTGTATGGATTGACTTGAACAAGTTGAATTGTGTCAAATAAAGAAACTATTGACGTCTCATTAGCATCCTTTGGATATTAGTTTAATAAACAATTTTTCACATGAGTACAACTAAGTTATTTTTCTTGATATATGTATCACAGATTGATCAGACGAGAAGAATTCCTTTTTTTTGTACTATCTAGAATCATTTTTTTATTTTAGAGGCAGATATCTTAAATTGATTTTTGTACAATGCTCACTATTTCAATTTCAGTGTTACATTTTTTTCTCTACTCTTCAATCCTCTAATTTGTGCTTTTAAGTACTTTGTTGTGCATGAAGGTAATCCTGCTTCTACTGTAATCACACTGGATACGGTCCTAAGATACTTGGGAGACGGAAGTGACAGAGCATTGGACATATATATTTGCTCATACAGGCCAGAACTGACATTGTGCCATATCAAAACAAAGGAAAGGAGTCCAGAAGAATATCTTCAACCTTTAGGCCGTTTGAAGAGGTGATACATTTGATCTATTATGAATGCGAGCTTGGATGATTGAATTTGGCCTATTTCTGCCGAGTTAGAAAAATTAAGGAGCTGTTCACAAATGTCTCTTTCTCTGTCTGACCGTCCGTGGAACCCAGAAAAGCGGCAATGTTGATGGGCTCAGTGATAGAGTTAACTTTATTTTCTAAATTTATGCAATGTGATACTAAGATCTTATTTAGCTCAACTTCGTTACAGAAAATTCTGAAGGAGATGTTTTCGTCTACCTTTACGCAAACAACAATGCATAGCCCTTCCATATCTCAATGAATGATTTTGAAAAGTGCAACTTTTGGAGTTTTAAGCAACAAGAACCCCCGAGGGCAATGATTTCCGAAGAGAGTTTGTCATAGAGATCTTGTGCCGAAAGAACGGTGTTATCCATAAACGTTGGATATTCCATAGCTTCTTGGCTTTCATTCTCCAAACGCACTCTATTGGTGCTAGCTGATGCCTCTTTTGGTCTTGGATGTGGTGATGGTGATGAGTGGTAGCTTGCCAGATTAGGCCACTTTGATGGGATGGCTTCCTCTTTCAATCGTTTAATTTGAACATAATTTTTAGAACACTTTTAAGTAACCTGTACAGCTGTTTGTACTACACTTCTGAAACTCTTTTTAAATTCTTTTACGTTTGAACACTGTTCAAGAACCTATCGAAGTATAAACCATTACTATTCAGCAACTGGGATGCCTACGCAAAAGAAATAAAAATTATCAATTCATGTAAAGTTTTTTTTTCTTTTCCTATATATTGTGTTGTTCCACATTTTTTGTTGTTTATAATATACACTTGTTGACTTTTGAAATTAAAATCTAAAAAATTGATAACTCTGAATACTCAAAATGGCTCAAAAAAAATTATTTTTCATTTCTGGCCCAAGAGGTCAAAAATTAAAATTGCGGGGGTCTTGTAACTATGGTTTCCTGAATTATCTAAATCAGATCTAGAAAATAGTTTCTGGGGGATCAAGTTAGACTTTATAATTAAACAGATGTTGAAATCAAGTAAAAAATAGTTTTATGGCATAAGCTTTTATATTTAGAGGGTTTTGTTGCCACCTTGGTCAAGAAAGCAACTTAAAAAAATATGGATTCTTACCCAAGGCCGGAGAAAGGATTATGGGTCCCAGTAACACATTTGGCTTAAGGGCCCTGTAATGATCTTGAAGAGTAAAAGTGATCGTTCTATTGTGCTCTATATAAAACTTTGCACTTCATAACAACTCCATACGATTATCCTGAATCATGTACATATTATATAAGTACAAAAAATTATAATGTGTATTTACAATATTAAATACATCAATACATAACAGACCCCGTCGTCACACTCGATTTACCCCTCCACCCTAGATCAACATGTATCTATTTATCATGTATTCTATTATGTATCATGATTTCACCATTTAGGTGGTTTTCTGCATAGATAAAGATATATCATGAGAAGAAAATGCAAAAGTTAAAGTTATAACAATCTATCAGATTGACTTTTTATTGTTCAAATTTTTTGCTGTTTCCAGGCCATCAAGGAAGTAAGCTAGAAGCTTGGTACGTCGACATCAGTTCAGTGAGATACATGCTTTGTGCAATTAGTACAGGAGTTAAAATACAAGCATTGTAATTCAAAGATTCTCAGCCCACCATATCTTCCAATTAAAGTGTGATGCCTCACAACTTTAAATTTCTACATTCAATTACAATAACAGGAAAATGTAATTGAATATCAAATGCATAACACTTTCTGAAAGTTATATCCATACACATCTATCATCTAAAGCAATTTCTATTCTTTCTGCTTTCTAATTATTATTAATTAATTTGTTCAGTACTATGAACCCGTGCTGATTTTAACTACCAACTTTGTGTCTTAAACAGCAAATATAGTTCTTCTTTGACATTCTTGAATGGCAAAGCTTCCCAAATAATATATATCATGGATTTTCTACAATAGCTAATCCATAACCTTTTATACAAAAAAAAATAAAAAATCATGGATTACATCAGTATGAAAAAAGAAAGCTTTATGATTAACTGTATGGTCTGTAAGACACACTAAATAATCAGATAGGGACCCTTATTAATCTATACATGGAAAAGATGTTAATGACGTCATTAAAATCAATTTCCTATGCAAGACTGATTTCAATTCCAAGACTTCATCAGTCAACATTAACCTCCTGCTTCATTGTTGAACTTATGTCATTTTTGAGCAACTTGCTGAAAAACCTTTCAGCAGTTGTAATAGTAACAAGAAGCGTCCGAAAAATTCACAAAGCAATGCAAATGTTTCGGAAGATAGACTCAAGGGTCACGATTGTTATTTTTTAAAGATAAATAATGGGTTTAGTCGAGTTATCTGGTTAATGCAAATGCATGACTAGTGTTGTGTCGGTCCCTATTTATTCGGTCCAGTCCAGTCTTAGGAGTGGTCCTTTTGGTTCTTAGTACACTCAGTCCTTAGGATCGGTCCTTGCAGATTTTCATACAAATATTAATGCTTTATAATGACAAATAAGATACATCAAATATGTATTTAGATTATTGCACAAATCTTGCAAACATTTTTATTATAACACAATATACTACGAACATATTTTATTGTTAATTAGTTATATAGTTTAGTCTATTATATAATGGAATAATTTTAAAAAAAGAGGAAAAATATCCTCAATGACGTCACAAGGGATCGATTTTAACTACTGTAAGGACCGACAAATGGGCATGGACTAGACTGCAGTCCTCGGTCCTAGATTAGAACGGACACAACACTGGCTATGACTCCTATTTTCTCACTTCAAAGCCTTGGGGCCAGTAAAAAAGTACTTTTGTTCCCCACTATTTCTGCCCCTGATCCCATCTACTCGGTAATTAAAAGATTGTCTGAAATCTTATACGAATCATACATACTTTATCTGAGGGAATAAAATTATCTCTAAATATTTACCAATCATTAATTACAATCATTAATAATTTTCGAAATATGTTTTTTCTAAAATCAACGTTCCTTTCATATTTACTCATTGGAGAGAAGTAACTGGTAGCTGCTTTGTTTCGAACAGTTGATCCTTTTATCCATCATTTCTAGCATTGGAGGTGGGGGGAGTAAATAAACACTTATTTATTACTGGTTAGTGATAGGTACAGGATAATTATTGAAGTGCAGGGTCCCAAACCAGATGGAACCCACTGTAGATACTTGAAGAAACTACTTAGAGGTCCTAACAACCCCCCAATTGTGCCCCGAACATATAGCAGATTATAAATATAAGCGAACAATAGTTAAGAACTATTAAGCTCCGAAAACATCCGAACATTCGTTTACAATTGTGGGTTTGTGAGGGGCTCTTATTAGTTTCTTCAAATATCGTCAGTGAGTTGCATCCTTTTTTGGGATCTGGTGGTACCCGAAAACATTCGCAACATGTGGGTACAATTCGGAAGGGGATTCCGCAGGGCTCTTAGTTGTTTCTTTAAGTATCGCCAGTAAGTTGCATCCCGTGTTAGGACCCGGTGGTACCCAAAAACACATACAACATTCGGCGTACAATTGGGGGGAGTGGGAAGGTGAACTTATTAGTTGCTTCAAGTATCGGTGGTAGGTTGCATCCCATTTTCGGGACCTGATGGTACCCGAGAACACTCCTAACATTCGGGATACAATTAGGGGTGGGGTGAAGCTTTTAGTTAATTTTAAGTATTGGGGGTAAGTTGCATTCCGTGGTTGGAGCTGGCGTGGCTAGAAAGAACCCCCAAACATTTGCAATACAGTTCTATTTTGAAATATGGTTCTGAATAGAAATTATACTCTAACTTTATACTCTTGCTTTAAAAAAAGTATTTAAAAGTCAGACCAACTTTAATTAAATATTCTAAAGATCTTTTTCCAGATGATTATCATGCCACCTTTTGTGATTTTTGGATACAAGCCTTAAGAAAATTCAAATTCCCACAGTATAATAATTTTCATATTCATGATAATAATTTGAAGCTTTATCCCAAGAATGTAATTGAATCGAGTCCTGATGCTTTGAATTTGATCTCGGATATGACCATTTGCATCACTCCATTTGAGATCAATCCAAATCTTGTTAAATTCATGGAATTTTATACGGATAAAGTATCTCTGGCTTCGTCATCACAAAATCAATTAAGTCCCTTAGTAAAGAAGTGTTTTCAAAAATTAAGAAAGAACTTTTAGGAAATGATAAGCTTCTTGATTTAGACGGAACCTAGGTTAATAGAAATACAAGGTTAGACTATCATATAATCGGGGTTGCTAAGAATTTTGGAATTTGATGTATCGCACCGACTTTTGGGTAAGATAGGCAGATTTTGACAAAATAAGCAACCACTGATAGTATATGACGTCACTATTACTAAAAATTTTATTTTAATGTATTGTACCGCATGATCAGCCAGAAATACAGATTTTGAAAAAACACACAGCTCCACATACACTATGACTATGAATTCAAACATCAATCGAACACGCATTATAGTATAAACTTGTATTTCAGTTAACCTTGGATGCAACTACAATCCATGACTGCAGAGTTGATTGCCCTTCTGTATGGTTGAAATAATAAAATAACTTAAAATACTAATGTCGGCTTTATTAAACATAAAAAGGACGGAAGTATATATCACAACAATGATCATGTATAAATAAAACGAGAAAACTAGGGTTGTGGGGTGCCTGAACGTTGGTGTGTACACTCATAAGCTACACAAATTAATTAAATTTCATTCATCCCTGATCTCAAAAGTTCATACATAATTATATAAGTATACAGATTACTTCACATACGACTAGATCTCCAAATTTCTGGGGTCGACCTTTCCGTGGATGTTCCTGCTCCTTTTTTCAGTTCAAAAGAATTACCGAATGCATCAGTTACATTGTTTTGAGGGGTTACAGTCGTGAAGTCACCTTGAGAGGGTCTAAACCATTCACAGAAATGTTTCTGTCGTATACAGGGTGTCCACGATAAATTGGAACTACTTTAAACTTCATCCAGATCCATAATGTGGATTTTGGGGGTTAAATGATACTAATATAAAAGGTTGCGTGAACAACACACTATAACTTCCACCACATTTGTTTTGACAACAAACAATAGTCATCATGGAACAAGCAAGGAGAAACGTCATCCTCGAATTGGCTCGCCGCGGGACACAAGCCCTCTGCTATCTACAAGCTTCTTAACTACCCCAAGACCACGGTGTACCGGGTCTTCAATGCCTGGGAGGTTGAAAAGAAGGTCTGCAAGACCTACAACGTGAGAAGTTACCGAATCCGCACTCGCCGCTTCCTTGAAGGCCTCCGGAAGTCCATGAAAGCTTCACCGGGGACTTCCTTGTCCAGGTTGGCCAAGAGCCGTGGAGTGAGAAAGCAGCTGGTCTTTAAGGCTGTGAATGAGGACCTCGGGTACAGGTCATACTGAATGGCCAAACAACACATCTTCACAGCATCCATGAAGGCCACCAGGATCACCAACGGTAAGCGTCTCCTCAATGACGTGAAGAGCCATGGAGGAAGAATCATCTTTTTCTCCGACGAGAAGAACTAGACTGTCGACAGAAGCTACAGCGTCCAGAATGACAGGTGGCTTGATAAGGAGAGAGAAGATGTCCCTGCAGTCTTCACCACAAAGTTTCTGGCCTCCATGATGACCCTGGCTGTCATCTGCAGCACCAGTGAGGTGATGCCTCCTTTCTTCTTCAATCCCAAGGAAAGGGTTAACGCGATAAGGTACTGCTAAGTCATGGAGGAGTTCGTCATTCCCTGGATGAAGGATACGGCCGCTGTGAGGGAGTTCATATTCCAACAAGACTCCGCGACCGCACACATAGCCTTTAGGACCACTAACCTCTTTAACTCCCACAACATCACTTTTTGGGATCGCCACACCTGCCCCTCCAACTCCTCCGACCTCAATCCGTGTGATTACTACTGGTAGGGTAGTTGGAAAGGGAGGTGTGCAAGGTCAGCCACAAGAGCATCGCAGCCCTGAAGGGCTCCATTACGAGGGAGTTGAATGCTGTTGATTCCGCGGAAGTCATGAGGACATGCAATCCTTTAGGGGCAGGATGGAGAAAATGGTGGCTGCTGAGGGAGGTCATGTTGAGTAAATTTATTTTTTAATATCATGTCTAACTTTTTCAGATCAACAAATACACTCCAAATTCCATTTTTATCAAGCAGGTTGAATTTTAAGATAGTTCCAATTTATCGTGGACACCCTGTATGCCAACAGCTTAAATGCTGAGATGACTTTGAAATAGGTTACCGGACCCATCGTGTTGCACAGCTAAATATTCTTCTTCATTGTTAATGATGACGTATTTTTCTTTTAGTAGTGTCAGTATAGGACAAAATGTTTTCAACTTCAGTTCTTCTTCCTCACAATGGATCAGTAAATGTAATGCATGTATTAATTTATTGTCGTGATCCCTGTAGAAGTCACATTACAACTAGAACATTTGAGATTCTTCTTTTTGCAATTGTTCTTTATCCGTTTCTTCCATTTTTCTGTTCTGAATTCCGGTACGTTTGATGAATTCTCCATCGACTTCTTAAATCTTCCTCTACTACAAGTTTTACTCGTTGGATATTGTATCGGAGTTTGCCCGGGGTTTCTTATACATTCATTACCATGTTTTTTTTTCGTAATTTCTGAATTATTTGAGTCTCTTCCACATTTGAGATTTTCTTCATCCTAGTATGGCTGTCTCTGAGAAATATCATGATCTGTCGATCGTTATTATCCAAATTATTTATATTCACTATTTTCACTTTTGTTTGGGTCGTAGTTGCTTCAGAAATGCCAAATATTAGTGGATTTTATAATATCAATCGTAGCTGATCTTTGTCCCCGTGTAATCTCTGTTCTTATATTCTTTGTTCTTTTTAATAAATATGAAGTTAATTTATATTCTTTTTTATAGATGTTCAGGTGTTTCCAGCATAGGATTTGAACCTTTTTAAATTTATTTTTGAACGTTTAAATCTGCTTAGCAATTGAGATTGAGTTAATCAGTTATTTGAATTTGGGGAAGGCTATTTTGATGTTAGCATGTACATGAGAGAATCCAGTTATTATTTTCTTATTTTTGGTAAATTTGCCAAAGTTTGTGTCTTTTTTATCTTTAAACTGAACCATGTCTGGAAACTGAGGTATTACATTCACGGCCAATAGTAATGCAATTTGTAATAACATTCTACATAAAAATTAAAATGTATTTATTCATGATTTGAGGAAATTTTCGTAATAGTCTATGGTTTTGTGATAGGTGATCGTGTAAATCACAATTTGGAGGATTTTGGACCAATGGCAGTTGAATTTTGATTCCTGCCGGAATCACTGTCGGATTTTGTCTCTATTTTGGGGTCCTCTATATCTCCAGTCTCCTACTTTTCTGTGGAGCTATAATTAGTTTTCCCCAGTTCACATAAGTAATTATTTATAAACATAATAGTTTAAAACGATTGAAGCACCCTCAATTTTCCCTCAATGAAAGCATGACATTTTTATAATCGATACCATAGTCCAGGTGAAGTATAAAATACAGATAACTTCACCGTGATGACTGCATCAGTGTTTAGATGAACCTGAGTTGACGGTGGCATAGCCACAACTCAATCTTCTTGTCCTAGTTATTTTCCAAGTGCATCTGTAATTTTCTGTTGCACGAATTTTCTAATAGATATCCCTTTATTACATTCATAAAAAATGGAAGGATTACTCCGTCAGATTCTTGCAGAAAGAGCGAAGCCTCTCTGTTGTATCTTTTTTCGACTTATTTGTGAAGACTGTTGACGGAGCGATACGATATCGTAGCCATATCTCTCTTGAATCGGTGAATAGATATCTCCATCCCACTTTCTCGATCCTCTTGTCTCTTCTATTCAGCATTCAGAGTCGTTTGGGAACTAAAAGAATTTGGGGTTGTATACTTTCATTTTCACGAGCTCTTTTCGAAAATGTTGTATATTGAGAACCTACAACGCAGTGTAAAACAGGATGTATAGAATCCTACTTTATTTTTTGTTTTGTTTTAATATGTTTCATAGAAATGATACGGTCGGCTGTTACAAAATTTAAAGAAATCAGGCATAGGAAGGAGTTTATTTGACCTAAGGAGACCATTCCCAAGTGCTACATTAGCTCATATCTACTTTTGAAGAGGTCATTAAAATTTACAGCTTTTTTTTGTCTCAACAGTGGAAGACCAGCCTACAAAAAGGAATTCCAAGAAGGCAGTAGCCCCTTCCAGTAAGCCTCATTCTTAGGTAAAGCTAAAAAAAACTCTCCTGGGCCCATGGTAATTCTATCCTCAAAATAGTAGCCTGTGTTTGTCTTAACATACTTTCTTATTAGCCAAGAATCTGGACACAGCCTTAGTTATCTAAACCAGAAATTGTTTCTGGACTTAATTGAATCTTTTTCGTATTGAAATCTTTGCTTCTTGCTTTAACAATACAAATATATCGTATGGTGAGTTCAGGTTTCTAATAAATACTGCATAATGCAGTGATGTAGTTGTACGTTGCCAATTCGTGTTATATTCTATTTGAGCACACATCAAAGCATCAAACCAATTTGCTTTACCATTAATCGTGATCGTCTTTTTATAAGGATAAAGAGACTGGTTCAATTTTTTATGATTGACCATTTGATTGAGGATAGTATAAGGTAATATTAATGAGAGAAATACCAATAGCTTTATAAATAATCTTTACAACTTTATTAATATATTCAGGACCGTTGTTGGTAACTATTATGGAAGGAGGATGACTTATCAATTTTGACAGGATCACATTGGCTATTTCTTCAGTCGTTTTCACTTTATTTTGAATATACGTCAAAATGTCTATGACATACTGTCCCTTCAGTATTTTAATTAGCTTTCTCCAATAGATATCGTTTTTCGGAACATCTCTCAACTCTTCTTCGTTACGGTTTGGAGTTGAGTATCTCCACCATCAATGCTCTCGATTTCTTTTGTAATGATTTTCTCAATCATATTTCTTAACAGGGAATCTGGAGCTCCCATATCCTGGCCCCTCATATAGTGAGACTCGAAATTATACACAAGAGTCTTATCTTTGAGGCGTTGTAATGTTTTTGCATTCAGGGTAGTTAACTCTCTCGTGATTTTAAAGTCACTGAAAGGTTTGAAAGCAAGGGTTGACCGTATAACTTTTACTTAATCTTCAACAAACTAAATGTTTTCATGATTAAGATGATATATTGAAATTCCACCAAAGCTGCAGTCTGGTAAAAACATTGCATTATTTTAAGCATGAAAGTGTATAGAAACTTCCTTAAATGTATCATAAATATCCATGTATGCTATAAAAGCCAAAATGATATTTTAAAAAATCTGGCCTTTGTAAAGAAAATGATAATTCATGAGGTACTCTAGCAAATGCTCAATATATTTTCTTCTTTCACTAATAGTTCGATAATGTGGGTTATTAGAGGGAGCTCCAATCAACAAATGTTATTTATGTGTGGATTTATTTTCCAAATAAGAAGCATGTAGTCTCTTAATTGTGGATTTTCCCATACTGAAGCAAGAAAAAGTTGTCGAACAAACTCTTCCTCCTCCTAGTTTAAACTTTTTCTTTGGATCTTCTATATCGAGTGCAGAAAAATTGTATGACGTCATATCATTTCTTTTCTTATGGTACAAAAATAGCTTACAAAGAAACACCTGTTTTTCTACTTTCCTTCTATTTTTTTCCAGAACCCGTTCTATTGTTCACTTCACATGTATCATTTTTAAAGACGCCTCTATACTTTGCAAATACAGCGAACTGCAAAACACTCACTGCAAAGTATGGCTGATCTCTATTAAAGCTTCTTTCACATTGTATATGGCGAGAGAGAAGAAATTGATATTATGTTTATTAATATTAACTATCTATAGGAATTATAGAATGTTTTAGATATAGTTGGGAGAGCGAGTTTTTTAGTCAACTGTATTTGCAGAGTCTTAGCATAGAGACACCCTTGATCTGATCATTAGGCATTTGAAACGCAAATACTACAGATAAAATATGAAGTTTTTTAATAAAAGATTATTGATGTCTTAAACAATATGGATTTCACTTTAGATCTTGTTAAAATGTTTGTGTGTTACATTTTCCCATTTACCATAGTGGGAAACCCGATTTTTGTCAAATTTGTTGCTAAAAACACGGAAACCCCACCCTTCTTATTATTTAATAACCAAGCCACTTAAGTTGGAATGAAAATTTGTCTTCTCTTGGGTAAGGAAATAGAATTGTTTTCACAGACGACGAGAATAGAGACACCAAGAATCGTGTTATGGCTGCAGTTTGGATTGAACTTCTTGATACGCTTTTCTGAGTTATCCTTTATAGCTGACGATTGTAGAAGTGAGTGTCAATAGTCTAAATGCTGAGGCGGAGACTTGGATTCGAGTCTTGCAACTGGACATGTATTTCATTCCATATTTTGAAGACTTGCGACTCAACTTGGTCACACAATCAATCACACACAATTTGACTTGGACTCGATAACTTTACTTGTACTTATCAACAAAGACATGGTACTCGAATTAGACTTGCATCATAAGAACTTTTTCACATATCAGGTTTTGATATTTATGAGTCTTAATTTTGTAAAGAATCAGTTAAAAGGAATTATAACCGATAAAATATCTTATTATAACATAACAGCTGAAAAAAATTGATCAATGAGTACATTAATGATTAAAATTATATGTTCGACATTAAAAGTCTGCAGAATATCAGAGATCTGTCGTCAACAATTTGAAAACGTAATGTTCTTATATCTCACATAAAGAAACTCTTTTTGCAGTCTGGTACTAGAACAGGTAGATTCACTGCTTCTTGTAAAATTTAATTACCCCTTCCACTCATTATTACATGTTATGGAACTTGAGTGAAAGTAAGAACATACTAAATCGAACATTTTATCTCAATTAAAAATATACATAATATTAGTTCCAATGTAGGAAATCTCAATAAGAATTTCAGGGAATCGGAATCAATATTCATCAATTCCAAATTTAATAACATAGTAATGACTTTGCAATGCAACCGTTTCTAACTAAATTAATGAAGGTGATGGGGGGAAAACGTCTGGTACAATAAAATGAAAAATCATGATTCAAAAATAGTTGGAGGAGATAAAGATTATGATAATTAAAAAAAAAACCACTGCTATGAATTAGGAGTCATAAAGAACATTAAGCTTTTGTACGGACGTTAACTCTTCATTATTGAATAAATTGTCATGTTCTCAAAATATTTTTGTTATGTTTTGAAAGCTTGAGCTAATAAAATTGTAATAAAATTAAGCATCTCTTCAGTTTTGAAAATAGTTCTATATTCACATAAATGGTTAGTATTTATTTACTTTTAGTAGTATAAATATGAGAAGAGCCGCCAACTATGAAGCAACTAGACTATGGCAGCCACATCCATAGCATTACGTTGATAGCAATCAATACTACTTTCATGCCTACTACATTTTTTTTTAGTATCATGAGGAGAAGGTCTTCATTTTTACACAGAAAATATACTAATTATTCCGTCTTTAGATAAACGGGTATAAAGAAAAGTGTAGTTTTTTCTAACTTTTCAATTTAAAAAAATATCACAATTTGAGAAATAGATAAAGAGGCAGTAAAAAAAAATTATAAATCAAAGAAACGTTTTGACATAAGTTGTATTAATCGTCTTTTTAATTTGATTATTGTTTTTCTGCTAAAAAAGGAGAATGACAATCACTATAAAGGTAATTCCATAAAATTTTGACCACCCTTAATCTCACAGCTTTTGATGAAATTATATCTCATATTTGATACTTATCATATTTGCTTCATTTTAAAATTTGAGGACTTAATTTGATCCACTGCAAGAGTAATGCACATCTGAGGTTTAGACCAAATTTTCTGCCAAATATTAACAAATATATATGACAATTCCAATTTTACTAGAATATTACTCTCTATTTATTCAATACAACCTAATAAATGTTGACTTATGTGAACTTAGATATACTATAGTTACTATATACAAATTTGTTTAAAGAAATTCCTAAGAAAAGTAATAAATATGTGATTTTAAATATTATGTTTCAGTGTTTCTCAAATATATTTAATCTTAGTTGGAATCTTATTTCTAAAAAGAAGTTGAAATTTTTTGCCTTGATTAGCTAAATAAAACTTAATACAGAGTGTCTAGAGTGAACGTAAGGATAATAGTAAATTTATAAATAAAAAAAGGAAAAATAGTCGTTGTGCATCCTCTTTCTTCCTTTTTGTTCATTATTTACTTGGTCGTCGTGGTGCTAACTTCTCCTTCTAAAGTAAGCATTTTCACTTATATTTGGTGTAAAGTGTTTTAAAAATGAAAATAAAATAAATTTATATTTATGGTATTTTTCCTGCACTAATGCTATTTTAAATATAGAATGTTCTTCCTTTTGTAAAGCAGTATTTTATTTTCTCCCCCAAAATCATTTAACAGGCAGAAGACATTAATAACAGTCTAAATTAAGTAGTAACATATGTCTTGCTCCCCCCTTCTCCTATCTCTTTTTCTTCGTTACATAAATGACCACTTTAGTGATGTCATCAGTCGGTAAACTTTTCTGAATTATTATAATGAAAGGTTACGGAAGCTTACAAAAAAATAAAAAATTATTACCAACACTATCACTAGTCATAAAATCTTGGTTAAATTGAAATGCTAATATTTCTCCTTAAAGGAATCAAATATGGGAATGAGATTCACGTATTTACTTATAACATCTGGACAATTTCAATTGATATAATAACTATAGGGTATTTAGTTTAATATAAGTAAGTATTTCTTGTATTGTATCGAATATATTTTAAATTCTATAAAAATAATCAGATTGAAATTTATTATTAATATATAGTGTTGTAAATTTTGTTTACGTTAGTTATTACGCCTACAATTGGAATATGGTTCCTCTGTTTAATTATATTACCCACTTGTTATTGTTCATCAATAATAACCAATACTGATAGTTCTGCTCAATGTACGAGTCCCTACAGTTCTCTTTCATTCCTAAAACTCAACTTTATCTCCATTTTTCTCCCAATATTAAATTTAGATATATGTTCTAACATTTTCTGCATTGGAGGAAGGTTTCAAATTTGACGTTTAACGATCAAATACAAGTTTTGAAATTATCAAGTAAAGTATGTGTCTTCTATTTGGCATAATTTTTGAAAATTGGTTAAGGAACCATTTTGGAATAATTTAGTGAAAAGTGTTTCAACTGTCCCTTGTCCCCACTACTGAATACTTTTAGAAATAGATATTATGCTCAATTGTGATGGTTGCCAATTTAAATATTTGATTGAAGAAGATATAATTTGATTGTATGTATATATACACTTGTATTGTATATGTATATATATTCGTATTTAGCATATATTTAATTACGAAATATTTATTTTTAGGATAATTTGGATATCGAAGTAAAAAAATGTCAAAGTATTAAGAATTGTCTTTATACTACTTAATGGATACAAAAAAAAAAAAAAGATCATATGAAAAATGGAATCACGTTTTGAAAGAGAACGGCGATTAATAATTGGTTCAATTTGTCAATACAAGCCAAAAGTTCAAAAATATGTCATAGGAAAATATCAAAAACAATTTAGTGGTAAAAATATTTCTCACGATACATTCAAAAGTAGAAGGTCACCTATCCATGATGATACTCAAAATTGTTCAATAGAGTTTAATGATCACTCTTTCTTAGAAAATAATGGGCGCGTGAGTATTTGTATTACAATATTATAATTAGTGTTGTGTTGGTCCAAAAATCTTCAGTTCATTCCGCTCTAAACAATCTTTGGGCAATTGAGCCTGAAAACTGACACTTTAAATTCTATGATCCTCAATATCTTAAATTAACTACCTGACTCTTAGTTTTTTTAAAATTTAATAGTGATTTGGAACCCATTTAATATTACATAAGTGATTACTTGATCGAATAATTGGTTATTCAACTTATCCTAATTTATTTCACTCAAAGTGGTTTACCAAATCTGTCTTGCGTGTAAACGTATATATAGTGATGGAAATCCGATGTACAATGGGCATGTTAAAAAAGAAACTGAAAATCAATATGGTAATCCTGACAATTTTAAGATTTTTTTTGGTGGAGCAAAAGAATAATTATCATGATGTTTTATTAGAGGATATACAATCAGCTGGGACAAGGGAGAAAGAAGAAAAGGATATAAAAAAGGACATTTGCAAGAATTACTTCGATATCGTTTCCCAATTATGCTCACTCAGAGTCCAACAAGGACATGCAACTATATTTTTGCAACAAATTATGAGGGTTATATTTCGTATTTTATGAGCACATACGAATTTTCAATCAGTGTTTGAATATAATAAAAGTTATTTAGGAAAAGATGTTCACTACTCAGGAATTAAATAATAACGACAACTGCTAAGGCAAAGAAAATTTATTTTTTGAAATTACCGATACTAAAAAATGGACCTGCTAAAAAATTCACCGGATTTACAACACTGCGTATATACGTGTAAAATGTTTGGGAACGGGCGAATTCATACTTTTTTCTAAAAACTTTGCATATTATGATTTTCAAACTTAAATAGCTATAAATACTTTTACCATATATATAAACGAAACAATAATCATTTGTGAAAAATTAAAAACTTTCACTTAACTAATTAGTCCCATGAAACCATAATTTGGAAGAACTAAATTTTTTGGCATTTATGTCCCTACTTGCAAGGTCTGCTGGAATATATTCACAGTTAACATATCTTCAAATTATGGTCTTATTATGTCTTGTATAAACTCAATACAGTATTCAATAAAATCTTTCCGTCTCTTGGAGTGAAAATTAATCAAATATCACAGGATCGTTAAGTTTATACAAACGTAAACATTTTTTATGCAAATTGCGTAATATCCAAAAAAATGTACAGTAATTTTAGCAGCCAATATAGCACCTTCTAAATATATTCTTGGAATACAAATTTTCCTTAGAGGTATTACTGTAGACAAGAAGCCAAAACTTCCACGCTAACTTTATATTTATTTTGAATTCGCAAGTACAACACGGGTGGGTACACATATCTTTCACGACACAACTCAAAAAAATATAATACAAATAGTAGCATTTTATTACACAACTGTGATGGAAGAATTCGTTGAACTTGCAATTACAAATATAGACAACTATGGTTTGATCTAACAAATGTTGTAGTATGCTTTTAACTAATGATGGACAAGTTCATTCGAGAGAAAAAATATCTTTGTTTCTTATTTGTATTTCTACGTTGTGACATTGTGGGGGAAAACTGAACAGGAGCAAACAAAAAATCTTAAATGTTGCCTGAAGACAATAGAAAGAGTTTCAATTACAATTAATTTAGACTAGGGATCTTTTTCAGAAAAATCAATTAAATTTCCAATGTATTTGGTCGAGAAGGCATGATTCGTAAATGACTTATTGAATTTTGCTGATCCCAATAGTTTCATGAGCATGCAAACTATTATAGAAAATAAAATTTGATATATAACTGCATCCTAAAGTTTTCAAATAAATACTGTGTCTGTACATTGCCCAAATTTCTTTGAGTAATGAAGTGCATGTTGGGTTCGTAATTAAGTATTTGCTTCAGAGTCCAAGAGTAAAATGCTTAATTTAGAAACTGCTCCATTAAAAAATCTAATTGCTGCAGTGTTATCTCACGAAAGTCGTGCCTTTCAATTTTTCTCAAAACCTTTGAATGATTCTGGGACAAAATTTAGTCACAAAGAAAAGGATGCACAAGCTATCTTTGAAAAGGTACGAAGACGTTCACACTTTCTTATGGGAAGAAGGTTCATCATTAATACTGATTAAAATAGTTGGTCTTTCATTTTTGACAAAGATCAAAGATATAATTTGAAGAATTCGAACTTGTTCGCATAAAAGGATGTTTATTCATACCTGTAGACCATCTAGTGGTTTTTCAATACAATCACAGCTTTTAGAATCTAGTGAAGCATTGCTTTGTAAATTTGATAAGAAACAAATCGTATCTTGTAAAAAAAGAAAAAATTATAGGAATCAATCTAAGTTATGTGCACATTAAATTTCCCAAAGAGGAATAAATACTGTGCCAATTTGTAATTTTTCCTCATGTACCAAGGATGAATTAAAAACGTCAACTAATGTAGAGAATGAATATACTGGAAGCAACGACGATTTTTCAACAAGAACAACTTATTAATGCAATCTTGGTCGGTATTCGAGGGAGAAAAAGATAGACGGAGCTATTTCATTTGTTTAATAGATTTTCATTTTATTTAGAAGGGATGAATGACATGATCCTAGATATTTAGCTAGTTTATATCATTAATACATTTGTGTAGCTATGTATGAGGAGTTAGGCGTCTCTCAAGAACCAAAGATAATGAGATTTATGGACTGTATTACTTATAAGAACACACGTATATTGGTAAAGAGTTCTACATTTCGAATGAATAATAATGTAATACTAAGAATTTTGAAAAAATCCTTAGTTTAGGAGGGATAAAAATAGCTGAACATAATTAAGGTTGCCAATAGGGGGAATATATAGCCAGATATGCAAAACACTCAGATTCTAACAGACCCCCAGGAAATAACAGGTTCGTCAGAATACGACATTTTCTGTCTCTACGTATTTGTATATCCTTCTCAATTTCGACAGGAATTGATAGACTTCCAGGCTGTAAAGCTGTAGATCTTTCCAGGAAGTCTGACCAAGTGAGGGAAGTGTAACTTCAGAGAAACAATACGTTAATGTTTGTAATATGTACCTTGTATTGCCAAACTATGCCCGAGATATCTTTATCATTTGTTGGGTGTCTAAATTACTTTCTTTTCACAACATCATTCGGGTGTATAGTAAAAGGATTCTTTTTTTTTTTATTCATCGTTCCTTTTATATGTACAAAGCAATTACGTAAATAAATGAACATCAATAAACATTGGAGTTTAAAGTTATTGCTTTATATTAGAGCTTTCAAAAATTTATATCAAACAGGCCATTTGAAAAATAAAACACAAAATATCTTATTCCAAGCAAGCAGTGGGGGAAGTTAAGTGTCAATGGTTTTAAAAAAAAAAATTGACGCTCATCAATAATGATAATAAAAAAAAACATCCTTTATAAAACACATCGATAATTGTTACTATATACAAATAATTGAAACCAAAATATATTCTAGCAATCAAGAGTGCGTGTTAGAAATTCTAAAAATTCTGAAGATTGACTTTAGTATCTTCCTATGCTGGAGTGATACTGATGGATATAATTTTACTTCTTTTGCCGCCGGGATCCAGGACATGTCATCAGCATAGGGGATTTTCAAGGAAAGGGTAATATATATAGTAACGGATGCCAAATAAATTGCTCTAAGTTCGTAACGGTATATTGGTTCATCGGATGTAAGTATTCCAGCAATTAATGCCTTAGAGTGTAATAAAGCATAAACAATGGCTTTATACTTCTGTAGAGACTCATTCTTCCTTTGAAATAATCCGAAAGGTATAGGAGCTTTGATTAAATTCAAAGGTCCTTTTGCCAGTACCTTGATGTTGATGGCGACGAATATTTGCAGAATTTTGACAGCCCTATAATCTACAAAAGGCATGCAGTATATTGTTAAAATAAATCCACAATCTTTGGATGGTTAGAAAAGTTTGATACAATAGGCAGATATCTGAAATTGTTCAGTAAATTTCCTTTTATGCAAAATATACATGAGGGAAGATAAAATTATTTTTCTCCAATTTTCTCGAGTCCTAACATATTCAAATAATAATCACAAAAAGATTGAGCTTCGTTTGTTTCTTTAATAAAAGTCATTTTCATATGCCAGGGTCTAGGAACAATAAAATCTCTTGTCACTCTTTTTAAAGGGAAGTAAAACCGAACATCACGAGAGGGGTTTTACACATTTATGTCATGAAAAGTTAAAATATTTTTTTAGGGCTTCTTCCTCTAATTTCTTTGGACTGTAAAGATTTCTAAGAAGACAAGCTTCTTAATCTTGCCTCGGATCATATCCAGAATAGAATCCCCATTGAATAAAAGAACAGCTGACCAAATAATGAGTTGAGCTGCAGTACATACCGGGGAGCGAGCAGCAGTTCTTTCGTTGGTGAGGGCAGTACCAATCATGAGCCTATGGTAGAACTCGCTGTATGAAACCTGTCTCCTCCATTCAATGTCCTGGACATATCCATAAAAATTTATATATATATTTTTTTCAGAATTATATTCACTAGAAATGCAATTCTGCCTCCAATCGTGATTTAGGCCTTTTTATGGGGGTCAAATAGCATGGGTAAAATAGTTTTTTAGCCACTTTTGATCTTTTTTGATCACCTTCAACAAATTGAGGGGAAGCAGTGGCTTTGTATATACCTAGGGAACTATTTTTCTATTATATAGATCAATCCTTCTCTGAAGATTAAAATTTCTCCACCTTGTGATGTTTCGGTAAATATCACAATTTATAGAATGCCCATTTCAAACATGAACTCCCAATTCATGCACAATATCTCAATTTTATTTTTTCCTGCACAATTTCTTATTTTTTTATTCTCACTTTGCTTCAAAGCATTCAGAGGAAGAATGGAGGTTTTGCCTTTTGATATTTAAGCCAGATCTTTCCTCATACTTTTCCAAGAAGTACAGCAGGATATTGATTCTTTTAAGAAGCTGTGACTCTGAATTAGGTTCTACTGTTAAAGTGACATCATCTGCATAAGCATCGATCAGATGCGAGTTGCCATTAAAATAATCACCAAACCCACCGTACTTTTTTAAAATATGTAGAATTAATTATTCTATGGATGCAATGAATAAAAGAGGCGCAGTCAGGCAGCCTTGTCTGCAACTTTTTTCAGAATTATTTTTCACTTTCTACTCCATTTAACAAAATAGTATATGAACCATTATATGAAAATGCCCTCACACGATTAGAAAAAACTGTTAGAATCACTTTCATCTACAACTTTGTCATTCATCTACTTTTCGGCTATTTCTGCTATTCTTAATGAATTAACAGCATTTGCAGTAAAGGTTGATGTAAATAGTGAGCTAGAACTCAATGATTTTTTACTTCGTTTTGATATATCGGTTTCTTCCTTTTCCTTTCCCAAAAAATTCTGAGACAAAAGTTTGAATAGCTCAAGATAGAACATGTATTAATTGTTTAGTGTTGAATTTTGACTTATGACATTGAATAAGACTTTTTTAACTTTTACTCTAAATTTTTCTTCACCAAGAATCCATCCTGATAAAATTAATAAATGCCATTTCAATTGACAATAGAAGCTGATTTCTATTTGTTTATATATATATGGCACTGTCTACAGTTTTGTTTAGGTTGTATGACATCAATACCAGGTCAATCCGGGAAGGCTCTTTGTTTCTTTGCTAGGATACTTCCTCTTCTGGACAGTGCTTTTTTAAGATGTCCTCCAAATTCAACCTCACACAAAGCTCACCTAAGACTTTTGAATTGGGATATTGATTTGACGACCTGTCAAGGTCAACATTCAAGTCTGCAATCGATATAAAGAGAAACGGGTCTTTCTTTTGAATATTGATGATAGATTGGAAGAAGAAAGTGGGTAGCTCATTTGGTTCATATGCATTTATTACCGAAGACGTCTTTCTATTGTTGGTCATACATATTTTATTCCAGTCACTCTAGCTGCAGTAACGCTTTACAAAAATAACATCGCTAACTTTTTTCGTGACTAGTGTCACAACACCTCTACTGTCGTTATCTCTACTAGAAAAGGCAAGAAACTTTTTTGGAAGGCAGAGAGGACAACTTGGATTATAAGAAGAATATAGTTTTTATTTTATGTCCTGAAGACACATAATGTCTGGATCCATACACAGAAGATGGTTCATTAAAGCATGCCTTGATTTCCTATCTTTTCTGCCCCAAGTTTTTGAAGAAAGTATTTTTTTTAATGCCCATATTCGATTTAAAATCATTGGGTAATGGTTCCAAGTGAAAATCAGTGATTTTTGTCTGTTTTTCGATTAAGAGAATATAAAGGCTCCAGATCTTTATTCATATGGATAGATTTATAAATAAAGTTTTGTTTGACATTGTTTGAGGGCATTATCTTATTTAAAGAAAAGTAACAAAAAAAATAAAAACACATTTTAATGAACATAAAAAATTTAAAAACATAAAATGGAATTTGGGCTTCCATATTCTCTTCAATTTGTACTTTTGATGGAAGACGTTGTTGAAGAACCTTTTAGAGTGCCCTTTCATATTCAAATGTTGAATTTGTTTTTCCATACAATAATGTTTCATGTGTCCAAAATGAAAGCATCTTTGACATTAAAGTTTCACTCCAGAAAACTTCAGCTTAACTAGACTTCCTTGAACCAGTAAAATTTGAGGGATAGACGAAGGATTAGTTACAATTTTCACAAGGTAGTCACTGTCTTGCCAAATTTTCTTATTACTTTTATGTTTTCCCTCTGCTTTTTTATCTAGATGGTTTTTTTTTTAAGGATAGTGTTCCATAAACTCCCCAAGTTGCTTCAACCATTTAATAATGGTTGCCTCATTTGTTCTTTTGCAAGTATTTTTAAGCGTCACAATCATTTTTTTCTTTTTATTAATATTAACATTATCAATACCTTTTACTTAAGTGACTTCCTCTAAAGAACCGTCTCCATTTTTTATTTTCGCCTTTTTGTGTTTTTTCAAGTCATCAATTCGATACCTAATGTCTATAGGGAATCTAGTATAAAAACAAGCTTGACCTAGGCAAAATCTAGCATTAGCACCCGCACTTTTACGCATATTAAAACCATATTTCATTGCTATATCATAAATATCAATGTGTTTAACATTTTGTCCTCTAAAGCCCACACCTTTTGCATTTTCCATTGTGAGCACAAAAGTCTCCCATTTATAATTATTATCCAGGTTAACACGAACTGCTGCATCTCTATGATTGCTCTTATTTTCCTTGAGGATATTTGAGTAACCTATTCCAGTAATCCTCGATTATTTTCCGATTTTATCGTTGAAAGGTTAATCGGGAGGGTAAACATTTTTTTTTTAAGTTCCAATTATTTTTTTAATCAAATAAAGACAGTTATGTAATATGTATATGTAGGAGTTCGACTTGTATAGATGATATTAAATATTCATCACAGTATCTTGTATATTTTTTTCCTTTTTACTTTCGTATAAAAGAATGATCATTGTTCCGCAGTTAAAATAAAGATGTTTAAATACTAACATTGGTGACCCCCGATGTGATATCATGCTTCCTAAAAAATCTCATTCTGATGGGCAAGACCATGGGGACAATGTCCCTCCGATCGAACAAAATTACGCAGCGGAAGAGGGCACCAACTTGACTCTTGCCGTAGCAGAACTACATCTTCCAAAATTCTCGGGGATGGACCTTGAAAATTGGTTTCGAAAAATTGAGCTGGACTTTTGGATGAGGAAGATCAATGAAGATCAGACCAAATGTTGTTTAATGGCTTCAACATAGTTTTTAGCTCTATTCCTATTAACAAGGAAAGACTCATGTATGATTGTGCAAAAAAGGCGGTTTACAGAAATATTGTCTCTCACCTTCAGATAGAATTAAAGAAAATTCTGATATACTGTACGATTCATGGGGATTCTTCCCTGGGGAAGTTATAGATGGAGTTAAGCATCTCCTTGCCGAAGAATACATCCATGATTTGCAACATCATTTACTACAGGAGGCCCTCATCAGAAATTTGCCTAAAGACCAGCAAGGGTACTTGAGAGCACAGTCCCATTCAGTTGAAGCAAATGTGTGTTGAAGCCAAAGAACTTAGCAATTCACATATTTTCACTGTGGAAGACTATTCCACTTCGCCTCCTATCAATCATGTTTTCAAAAAACCTCTTCATAACACGTCCAAATTTAAGGAGAAAAAGATATCTGCTATTATCACTCCAAATTGGGAATGAACACAACTACCTGTTCAAGAGTTCGTGGGCATTTTTTTTTGTACTTGTTTCAAAAAACAAAATTGCCCTCGGTTGCGCGGGACCGAGGTTGTTAATAAATCATCAAACTTCTTTTTTATCAAAGACAATTATAATTTGATTAACTTTTTGCTAGATACAGGAGTGCAAGTGTCTGTTACTCCATTTAATAAATGTAATAGTATTTTTCGAAAAAAAACTCTCATCTATTATTGGATATGGAGGAACCCTTATTGATGTAACTGTTACAACAACTTTAACTCTCAATCTAGAAAATCTAGGAGATTTCCAATGGAAATTTATTGTGGTACAAAGTGGTATCCAATTTAGGGAGCAGATTTTTTAATATAATTTCGGATTTGGAGTTGATATTTTCAATAAAAAGTTATTCCGAGATTAACTGTGCTTCATTTCAGAACTATCGAAAAGTCAAGAAATCAAATTGAATTATAATTATTTCTTTGATAATAAAAGTTATAAAGTTATATAGAAACTTATCCAGCTCACGGAGTTGAACACCATATCGAAAAGAAAGGTCCTCCTTGCTTTGCGAAATTGCACAAGTTAGATGGTGAGAAGTTAAATTTTGTAGGAGACGTAATCAACCATTTGTTGAAGAAAGGAATCCTACGCTCGTCTTCTTCTAATTTTTCTTCTGCTATTCACGTCATTCTAAAACCCAAAGGAAGCTGGCGAATGTTTGGCAACTATTGTCAATTAAATAGGATGACGGACCTTTATGGGTATCCCCTCCCATATCTATCAGATTAGTATGCTAATCTAAAAATTATGACTGTTTTTAGTAAAATAGATTTACACAGAGCATATAACCAAATATCTATGAATAGCACTTCTATAAATAAAACTGTAATCATTATACCATTTCGTTAAATATGAACATTTGAGGATCCCTTTTGGTCTTAAAAATATATACTCAGACATTTCAGAGAATATCAATTCAATTCTACGAGGAATTCCAAATGTGTTTGTGGACATTGATGATATCCTTGTCGCTTCGGAGTTGATGGATGAGCATTGAAAAACATTGAACGAGGTGTTATAAAGTCTTGAAACAGCTTGTATGATCATCTTGCCTGAAAAATGTGAATTTTTCATGAAATCAGTAGAGTTCCTTGGACATTCTATTTCATCAAAAGGTTTTAGGCCTGTAAAATGTAAGGTAAATGCAATAAAAAAAGTACCAACTCCCAAATCCAAAGATGAACTGTATAGATTTTTGAGAACGGCAAAATATTACTCTCAGTTCATCGAAAGATTGTCTCAATGGACAATTCATTTGAACCCCCTGTTATAGAAGAATGTAAAGTTTAATTGGAATACAAAACATGAACATGCCTTTCAAGGTATTGAAAATAGTTTGTCTAAAATAACTCAACTTGCATTCAGAGATAGTTCTTTGCCTTTAGCACTGACAACTGATTCATCTGATACAGGGATGGGAGCTGTTCTCAAGCTAAAGGTAAATGGATACTGGCAACCTCTAAATTTTTGATATCGGGCTCTTTCAACGACACAACAGAAATATTGAACGTTTGATAGGGAATTATTAAGGGTTAAGGAGAGCATCCAACATTTTGCATGGGCTTTGGATGGACAAGTTTTTAAAGTTTTCACGGACCACCAACCTTCAGTCACAGCGATTAACATTCACAATCCCTTTTGGACACCAAGATAGTTCTGTACTTTTGCATTCATAGCAGAATTCCATTGTGATATCGAACATGTTTCTGGAAAATTAAATCATACTCCAGACATTCTTTCTAAAAGTATAAATAACACCACAATAGGCCCAAACTTCATCGAAGATGTAATTGAGGATCAAAAGAAACAGGGTCCTTATTTACTTAAGTTTAAAATTAAACTTTCTGTTAAATACATTGCAGGAACCCTACTTGCTGGTTTTGACAATACTGACGCATTCTGTGTTATCTCCAGAATTGCGTCAAAGGATCGTGCATTCTGTACACAAGGAAAATTGTCCGGGATTTAAAGAAACGTTTAGGAAGATTCCACTTTTTTACGCTTGTCCTAATTTGTGTGGAGACGTCAGGAACTTCACTAGAGTGTGTTTAGCGTGTCAGAAAACCTAACTTTTCAGGAGCTCAAAACCAATGTCATCTTTCGATCCTCCATCTGAAAGACTTTCCTTTATTCACGTCGACAAAATCGGTCCATTTCCACGGATTCAGGGACAGTGCTATGCCGTAACTATTATGGATCGTTTCACAAAGTGGCCAGAAGTGATACCTATTCCAGATATAACTTTCAAGACAATAGTCAATAATTTTTTGAGTGCTTGGATTTTGAGGTTTCGAGTTCCAGGAATCATTGTGTCTGACTGAGGAACTCAGTTCACAAGTTCATTATTGATGGGGGTTTGCAGGACACATGGGATTGCAAGCAAAAACACAACCTCGTATCATCCAGAGTCCAACGGACTCATAGAAAGTTTCCACAGATCGTTTAAGACCGGGCTAGTAGCACGAATTCTGGAAGAAAAACAAGAGTAGATCAATGCACTACCTGTAGTTTTATGGGGACTGAGGAACTCAGTACCAATATACTCGGGTTCTAAATATTCACCTTTTCAATTAATCACAGGCCGCTCAGGATCCATGGCATTTAATTTATTTAACGCGTACACCTATACTTCTGGCAACCTCGACGTCGAAAGTTTCTTAAAAATAATGGAGAAATAATACATGTTCTTCCTGAACACTTGAATAAAGGACCCATTAACAAACAATTTAAAAAAACCGAATTATTTTATTTTGTGCTATAACTAGACGATCTGTTGATTCACTATGTCGTCTAGGGGGAGTAGTGTAGGAGTTCTACTTGTTTAGATGATATTAAATATTCATCATAGTACCTTGTATATTTTTTTCCTTTTTATTTTTATAAAAAAGAATGATCATTGTTCTGCAGTTAAAATAAATATATTGAAATCTTAACTTATATATGAAATTAAATGTAAACACCCTCACAAGGAAGAGAAGAAAAAAACAACAACAACAATGACTTGCTTAATCCTCTGGATCTCAAGATACAACAGTCGACTCTCAAAAACTGACCTTGAGTATACTGTGGTCCATAAAAAATAAAAATGAAAGACGGAAAAATGGACTAGTAGCACTTTTCACATATATGTATAGAAAGGCCAAAATACATTTTGAACTCACTAATTCCGATTTTAATTTATACATCACACAAAAAGACGTCTGCACAATATACATAACAAACAAGTGTTTGTTTGTTTTTTTGGCGTCTATTTCTCCTGTACTAATTACTTGAGTTTGTAATAGACAGAAAAATTATAAGATAGTCCACTTGCCCATGATAATTTTACCAAGTTGTATAATTTTATGATATTGTTATTTTATAGATTTATATTAAACAATTGTTTTTCATAATCTTTCCATGCATGGTTTGAAATATTTAATGCTTGCTCAAATAATTTTATTTGATATCTTTTACGTTGTCTATTCTTCTTCAATTCATATTGATGAACATCAGCAACATGATTCTCTAATTTATATTTTGAATTGTAAGGAACTAGTTCTCCAGACATGGTAGCTGTTTTCCCAGGAATTACTTTATCCTCTTTGACTTTTTCTTTGTGGTAGGGTTGATCTTGAACACAAGATTGGTTCTCGGGAGTCGATTGTACACACCACTGAGGGACCTTAAACATCTTCTCTTGTTTGGTCAACTTAGATTCCACCATTTCTTTTCCAGCAACGTTAGACTCTAATAGCGGATTTTATTTTATTTGACGTCAAATTTTTTTGCCATTTGTTAAGCTTAGTGTTGTTTATCATTTATAATAATTTTTATTTTTTAAATTAAAGTTTCCAATTCTCCAACTGTCAGCAAATTTTGTTATGCTGCCATTCTAAATTCTCCTTTAAATATACCAGCCATTCTCTCCGTGACACCGTTTGTCGTGAGTCCCTCGGTTGGAAGAATTCCCAATCTATTGGGAAATCACAATGAAAGATTATTCCTTGAATATTATCAAACTTTACTTAGAAAAAAGTTCCTTTAAATGGTTGTTAGCTTTTTGAAATTTTATTGCGCTGTCTGAATACAATTTGGATTGTCTACCACAATTTCCAACAAAACGTCGAAATACTTCAAGGAAATATAATGTTTAGCATGACTTTGCAACTTGTATAGCTTTAGTGTGGAAACAGGTGAAGAGTACAAGCCCGAATCTTTTGAGGTTCGATATGCATTTTATAATCTTTTATTTATGATAAGGGTCCCAAATAGTCAATTTCAACATTAAACCATAGAATTGGATTAACAATTTTCATATTTCGTAATGGAGACATTTTTGGTTACTCAAACTTTATGCATCTGCGTCGCGAAAGATAGCAAGGAATTCAAGCAGATTCCCAGTCCATCTTGGAAACGAGAGTTCTTTTAATTTTGGAAATTTGAATGATCCAATCTTTAAACAGTTTTACAGATTCTTGAGCGACAGGATCCAATATGATAACCCCATTATCATATCTTATTGTTTTTGTTAAAAGGCTCTCATCTCAAGAATTCTTATTGTACCATAACATAAGAAGGTTTTGTTTGAATTTCATTACAAACAGTGATACATATCCTTGTGTGTCAAATTGCTATTGATATTACCTAGAGGTTATCTTTTTTGAATTTGGGACAAATTGTTTAAATTTTGAATCAAGATCAAATTTATATTCGTTTGATTTTTGATCTAATGTATGACCAAAATCGAAATTAAATCAATTTGAACCAGTGTTTTTTTTAACAATGGCATTTAATATGACTTAGCCATTTACCGTAATTTTGTGACCTTGAAATCAACCACTTTCAAGAATGATAAGGATTTCTTTTATAAATTTAATTCTTTCTTTTTCAGTATTACCTCCACTCAGAATTTCATCCATATAAGTCTTTATTACTATAATATCTACTGCTTTTGGATATTCTTTTCTTCAAAGTTTTGCAGTAGCTTAAATACAATAACTTGCTATATATGGACTACTTACTCATCCAAATGGGAGTCTGGTAAATTGATACATCTCAGTAGGATTTTTATCAAAATTACTATTAATAAATATTAACATATCCATATCTTATTCCTTTTTTAGTCGTTTGGAAAGGAACGTTTGTGTAAAATCTATTGTTGCAATATACTTGTGCATTTTTGAATGCAAAATTAATTGAAAATTTGTGGTAATAAATTTGGACAGGTAAAAGTAATGTGTTTAATGTAAGTTTTCTCTTTTTCTGGTCAGGCATGGATATATTTATCAAAATCCTGTATTTTGTTGTTGATCGTTCAGGTTTTAATACAAGACGACTCATCAAAATATAAGTTGGGTGACTTTTTTTTTTTTTGTGTTTGCGTTGGAATTTTTTCAGCAAATCCGTTTTCAAAAATTCAAAATAAACGTAATCTAAAAATGACAGATGATCCGATTTAACTTTGTTCAGAACGGTTTTCCACATGGCTAATGTGGTATTATTATTATCTGTCATTAAATGTCTTTCTGTATTAGGATCTTTCATGGGCATTTAACAAACCAGGTTTCTTTTGTATAGAATCATACACTGCTTTTTCCTTATGTGTTGTTCTACTTAGAAGTACATAGCTGTGAGTGATTACAATCAGGTTCATGAGGTCATATATATACATTTTTAGTTTTAAGTGTCTCTTTTTGTTAGGGTAGTAATTTTAAAAAGGTAGTACTTTAGAGAGCTCCCTGCTTTGTCTGGAAAGATATTTTCGTTTTCTTATTGTTTGTAAGTTATCTAATGATATTACAGGAACAGTGAATAAGAAAAAGTACATAATAGGATTCATCTGGAACAAGCAGACTGCCAAGTGATATTGTCATTGTAATAGGTTATTCTATAATTATGTTCCGTTTCCCAATGGACATAAATACATTTTTTGGTCAATACATCGTCTTATATATACATAAACTGGCCATCTTATTATTTTAATGAAGACATTATGGTTATCATATAGGAATATATATGTATAGCTAAGCTTTTAATAAAATAAATAGTATCGAATAAAATACTATGTAGGATTTTACAGGATATTATTAAGTATATCAATGAATTCTTAGATAAAGAAAGGAAGTTTCAGCTGTCAATCTACAACCTAGGAGGTAAACAAAAAACAAGAGGAGAGAAATTTGTAGTTCCATGTTTTTGTGAACTGAGTAGAAAGATCCTTGAATATTGTGATTGTATATTAGAAATCATTGGAACTGGAATGACCCATATCGATAAAACCTCTATTAGATATGAGGTCCAGTACCTGGACGGATCTGATACAGTGAAGTCGTTTGATAGATTCAATGCAGTTCACAGATTTTTTAATACTTAGCATTCTCTAAATCTTCATTTCTAGACCAGGATTTTAAGGACGAATTATATTATGATAACTTATCCTAGAATCGATACTACGTTAATTCAATTGTTTTACAAGAACTCATTAACCTGGTGCTATGCGGATCTATTTGGACTTGAGGCTATAATAACTGTGTGGCGATAACATAAAAGCAAGTTGGTATACTTTTTCTCAATATTGTTACAGTATGATAAATTTATTCATTGATATGAGTGCTATAATTTATATTAATTCAAAAAAGTGATAAAGTAGTTAGGAGCTGTGGTTTTTAGGTTTAACTGAGTCTGATAAAAATTGGATATTAGATAACACTAATCATAAAAGATACTGTAAAAGTTATAATTTATAATTATATAATAATACTAGCAAGGAGTTACTCGGTGTTGCTCAGCTAAGGATTAAGCGGGACATCACAGTGACAAAGGTCGAAATAATTGAAAAATTGTTCAGAAAATAATCTATAAACAGAAATAATCTATTCTACTAATATAGTTTTAATATGAATGTTTCGCTGTTGTCAAGAAAGATCCTGATAATTCTAATTATTTTTCTATGATAATAACGACGGAGCAAGAAATTGACTATATTTTATACTACATATACTAATTACACTATATCAATTCGTTTAATCCACATAGTCTCATCATAGCGCCCCCCCCAAATACTCTTACCACTGGCTCTTGTAACCTTAGAGGTATTATAATATTTGTACATAAAATAATTGTCGAGATGAGACGTCCATTTTTATTTTTGTCAAAAATTGCCATCCAAAAATTAGCATAAAACTTTTTTGCACTAACTTAGCCCAAAATTATTGATTATTTTACTTAGTGGGTGGTGACCCGGCCATTATCTGGATCGTAGGGGAAAACTCGTTGGCTGCTATAGTCAGGGCCCTGAATAGTACATGTTAACCCCTGCGTGTAGATCTTGTCGTGGAGGCCACGTTTGTATAACTCACCAGTTTGGTCACTGGAGGAGCAGGAGAGTCCTCCAATTTGGATATCCATTATTTCTGCCAACCCCTTGTTGAATTTTATGGCCTCTTTCACAATGGGATCAGGACTATCTCTAAGTGATCGATCCCTACCATTAGCTAAAGTACGGTGAGCGAAAAGGAGCTTTCTAATACCGAGTTCTATATCTGCCACACTATCATGGTAGAACTCTTTGGGGGTGTTGTGTGAAAGCTTTACCCATTCCCTTATCGAGCTCCTTACAAACAAGTCGCAGACCTTGATGTCTTTAAAGGAACATTTGGCAAATTTTAAAAAGTAAAGGAGTCGAGAGATAAGATGATCCCAGAGGCCAATATATCTATTAAAGATAGAAAGTTTACTGTCCTACAGGCTCATAATCCCATCCCTCATCTTCTCATAGATTTTGGCTAACAAAACCCTGGTGATGAGTTTTGTACACCTATTGTTAATAATATTTATGTGTTTTGTAAAGAGAAACACAAAACTAACAATATTTTTTTCGTACTTGCAAAAACAAAAAAAGTTATAGACAATAATGTTATCGATAAAAATAATCAAAGATAACTGGTTCATTTGTACAAATATTGCAATAAATATTTGATAAAATGTTCCGGAAATTGAAAATACTCCTTGTAATGTTAAATTCTTTTTTTTTTTTTTTTTTTTTTTTTTTTTTTGTACAAAATGCATCGTTTTGTGGTATTTCTCCTTAAGAATTGATGTTTGATGAAAAAAAAAAAAAACTGAAAAAAAAAAATATTCTGAAAATGAGGGATATTTAAGTTAAGCATCAATTTTCATGTGTCAAATTAATATGCAAACAAATTTTCAGACAAATTTCTATAAACTTTATTATTTTTACAAATCCTCCATTATTTATTGGAAGTTCATTGTTTTTGCAATTTTCACCAATTTTTTTTTCCAATAATTTTTTAGATTAGGAATACATTTATAAAATGTAGTTATTAGTACAGCTGTTTTTGAAAGGCCAATCACTTTTTGGATTTATAACTCAACCCTTTACCAAGTCTCCATGAGCTACAAAAAACGGTTTTTGTGTTTTGAGTATAACATACGCCCCGTTATATGACCTCTCCCAAAATCGGAACTACTGCCTTAGCCTAACCACGCTCGAAACAGGCACCCATGGAAAATTTCAGCCTCTTGTATTTAAAAGTGTAAGCAGTCATAAACGACAGACATACGTAAACTCTATTTTATATATATATATACATACAGAAAATTATTATTTCAAAACACTTACAACTCAACTTTTTGACAAATACATTTAGATTAAACGCATCGATCCATTTAAAATTTTGTCAGGTTTTCAACAAATAAAATAGTATAAAAGTTGAAATATTCAATGGCACTAACAATAAATACTGTGACTTTATAATTTTATAGTCCCTTTGGAGGAACAAAACACTACTGGGGATGTGAAAATTGTCCAAATTATCGTGATCATACATTTAAAAAAAGTATGTTGGTAACCAGGAAAATGTCAGTGCTCTTATTAATTATTTTTCCAGATTTTGAAAATTCAAACGTATTAGCAAGTAAACAGCACTATACTTTTTTTTTGATATTTTTAAGTAGATTTGTCATTGTTCAAAGTTGCCAAGATATAATTTTCTTTTTAATTTACGCTCATGAGGATTTAAACAATTTCCACCTTTGACTAAGACATTATCAATAAGGATTTTTTTTTTTGAAAATTACCACAATGTATGCATTTCATATTCGTTGTCGTTGCGATATACAAATATTGATATTTTTGAACGCTGCTTTGGGATCAAAACAGCAAATAATAGCATGTTTTTAAATTCCTTTTTTATTTTTACATATTTATATTAGTAAGTCTAAAGTTCTCTATAGCAGGTAGTCCAATAATAGTAAGAAAAAATAATTAGATTGTTTAATCAAATTAGTAATTAAGTTTTTTCCCGCTTTATTTAATAACATTTTGAAAGCAAAATATTAGATTTCAGAAATTTAAAGAATGATTGTTTTTGCTTGACTGTTAATAACAAAAAACGTATTGATAACATCATTAATGGCATTTCCTTTGTGATCAACATGTGTTACTTGATTATGAATAAACTGAACTGTGGTATGGAGTTTTGAATTAGGTCCAACAAAGCACTATAAATAATAGTTTACTAATATGTCTAAAATATTTATATTTCATGTTAAGTTTGGATGTAATATCACACGATATTCAAATAAACATATATATTCTCCATTAACGTGCTCTGCATCAAAATTAAATTTTACAACTTATAAGGTAGGTTTTTCAAATATTTTTTTTAATTTTCATTTTTGCGCATCTTTTTATTTATTGTAGACAGCAACACCTACATCAATTCATTATATAAAAAATAGGAGACATGAATCCACAGATAATTCAAAATTAAGATCATTCTTTAAAGTTGTTGAGAAATCAAGCAATTTAAAACATCCTACAATCGACTTATCGAATAAAAATAATAGTAATGATAGAAATTCAACCTCTAAATGTAATATCTATAAAGGTAAGTATATTTATGCTAGAGTTAAAATTGTAACTTTTTAACATAAATAATATTTGTGTCTATAAATATAATTTTCTTTCAATTTTGAACATAAATTCCATTGTAATATAAAACAAAAAAAGTATAGACTCTTTGTAGCTAAAAAGATAGCATAACGGAGTAACCATATGATCAAATTGTTATTTTTCCATTTTTGAGAGTCCAGAACTCAAATTTTCATAAATATTGTGATATTTTGTTATTTTTTTTGTACCGCAGTAAAACTATATTACAGCTTATTATCTAATTTAACAACTAAATATTAATTTACTAATAACTACCACTAATTTTCCTATATATAATAAATATACTTTGTAGTAAAAAGTAAATAAATTGCATGAAAGGGAAATCCTCATTCACTGATTGGAACTGTTTGCCGTTGTAAACTTCCGTTTGCGATCAACATCATTCTTAAATGTTTTCTTGATTTAAAAGATTACAATGTTATTATTTGTAACTTTATCAGGGCTAAGTATTGTGATACTGTTTATACCATGAGTAAGACAAGTGGTATGTACTATCCCTTTAATATATTTCTTAAAGTTTTCGGCTGATTTATACAATAAGTTGTTAAATTTTTTTTTAGTCTTTCGCCTTTTTAAATTGGAGCCGAAAAAGTTGTTAATACTTTCGACTACAACATTTTCGTTGTCGGCTCTCATATCCTCCTCAAAAGTATAAATATAATGTGGATTGTCATAGATCGCCTGTAGATTTGTAGGAAGAAAAATATTCTATCTCTTAAGTTCTAAATTTATCTTGGACAACACTACTTAAAGTTGTAGCAAGTTGGAATGACTTTTCCGTTATTTATTTCTTCTAATTTTACAAAATTGTAATGAATACCTATATGGAATGGAACATTGCATGAAATAATAATTTTGGTAATATCATTTATAAAACTATTGGTTTTAGGATTTGCTTCAATTAAATTTCTTAATTAATTTTGAAGTGCCTCTCATGAAAAATATTTTTAGTTTCCAATATGGGTCCTAGTTTATTCTATATGGAATATATCTCTTAAAGTGTTTTGTTACAAAATAAACAGTTTTTAAAAGTATTTTGCAACGGAAAATCATCAAAATAATAAAAATGAGGCTATATATTTCTAATAGAAGTGGTATTTTATTAGTACTTAAATGAAAATAAACATTAAAAACAAATAAAAAAGAAAAGGCAATATCAAAAAGTACAAAGTTGGTCCAAGTCTACAAGTCAGAAGATTTTGAATGAAGTTTAGCTTTTTTTCTATAAGCTTCTGAATTCTTAGCTGCCATTCTCTTTTTGTTAAAAATTGGATGTCATCATTCAGTTTAGCATTTAAATTTTTACCCATGACATTAAACAAAGCAATTATAATTATTTAAAGAAAAGCTGACCAGAAGTGTCCTTCCTCGAACTTTACTCCCACAACGGCGATAATATCGGAGTTTAAACTGCCCTGCATCCTGTCAATGAATGGGGAACAAATGAAGCTCTAGGATTGGGGGTGCCAAGTAAATTGTCTTTCTCTTCAGGAGTAGCTTTGATGTAAGAGAATTTGGAGTGAGCATAAAGACAGGAGAGGTAGAGAAGTTAGGATGGAGTCAATATCCCCCTCTGCTCATTATGTCACCGAACTTTTTCAGGTCTAATTGCTGATTGGTTGGGCTATCGAAGGTTTTTGAGTATAAAGATGTGTCACTGATGACCATTATTCTTGGCATGATGTACAGCTGATCTTTATCATCAAAGAAAAATCAATATACACGGCAACAAAGTAGAGAACATTACTCTCTCCCTTGGAAGCTAGTTCCTGGAGGTCATTTGGTTGCCAGTTAGTCAAAATGAGCTCATCTTATACCAGGTCTTTATTCAGCATAGCTTTAATTTCTAAAGTAGTCATACCTGAAAATTTAAAAAAGTAAAATATTGTGATAATATTATTATATTGTAAAAATAAGTAATACCTAAATAAGGAAGCTTACTATTGACAAATATCTTATTTACCTGAGAATTTGACAAGACTTAGAATATAAATCTTTTTCTCTGCTTCCAGTATATGTCTCACGCTGATGTAGTAGATATCATCACTTAGTTGTCTGTACCAGACAAACCTTCTTTCAATGGGATCAGACTGGAACATGCCGGGGAGTACATAGGAGAAGACTTCATGTAGGAGAAGATATTCTACCAGATCTACTGCGTTAAGATGCGTCTGCTTTGTTGCTAGGAAGGTTTCTGTTGTGAGGCCAAGGGCTTTACTATTTTGCCAACCGATGAGAAAGTCGACAAAATCTCTCAAGAAAGAGAGGCCAAGTTTGTTCTTCTCAGATATTGGCTTCCGAAGCTCATCTCTCTTCTTGTAGCCAACTCCAGGTATCTTGACGCTTAGGATATTCCACATAGTTCTAACTAACTCTGAAAATTCGGCTGTGTCTTTAAACTCCGGTCAGTTATCTTCTTTGGAGTATTACTTAAGTGCTCCAATTGATGATTTGTGAAACACAGCATCAGCCTATTTCCCATTGGTCTTCTTCAGGTTTGCAGGGTTCAATGCTTTGAGGGTCAATTTGTGGGCCTGTTTGATTTCGAAGTGAGACTCCTTGAAGTGAATCTACCTGAGTTGGGCAAAATTTGGTCCAAGAGTATCGTATCTTCCAAGTGTTGAAGGGCACTCGAGCACTTCCAACCTTTGGGAGCTGTTGTAGACGTTTTTGAAGTTGTGCAATGGGTCAAACAGCAGGTGAATTTTCTTTTTTTCTTCCTTAGGCTGAGAGATGGAAATCTTCGATTCATCATTCCAAAGCAGTTTCTCGTAAAATTTGAGGTTGGTGGTGTGGTTATCTACTATGAGTTCCGCTACCGTGAATCCCACTTCCCAGAATGCTTTAATGACCACTTGATACTGGATATAGAGAAACTCAGTTGTCAAATTGGACACGGATACCAGTGCAACAACATCAATGTACTTGCCTCCAGCTGATTTAATGATGAAGGTAACAACTGTTTTGGTGGCTTGATTGTTCTCACAGTTCACAGTCAACTTTCCCTTCACGAATTTCACTTCATCTATCATCAGGGTGACATTCCTCTCTGTTCTGCTTAGGCCTTTCATTCTGACTTTTAGATAAGTGATTGAGGATGACGGTAGACCAGATTGGGTGTCTTGGGATTGGTAGGGTCACCAAATTAGATGAGCAGATCTACAGATAAAGTCTCGAGCTCACATTCTCCCACATGAGTACAGTTGAAAGAAGACAAGGTGAATATTTTCTAGCTGTATATTTGGTGAAGAGGAGAGCCATTTGCTCACGAATGAAAGAGAGCTTAAGAGGTTGTGTAGGTTCAATCTCTGCGATGGTGATAAACTTCACTAAGTTATTTAGAATGTCTTAGCAGGTTTTTCTTTGATTCCATTCTTCTTTTGCTCCCAGAAAGGAAGCCAAATTGATGGCTTGAATCACAGTGTTGACCTTGCCTTCTGAAGTGATGTGTGACACTGTCTTTTTGTCAATCGACACACCAAAGTGGTATATTTTGAATGGCATATCTGTCTCGAACTGGATACGGGCTACTACTTGGGGGCCCAATTTCTCATCATGGGATAGCTTCAAAAGGGCAACACTTGGTTTTGTAATGAGGATGAAGTCTGATAAAGTGTTTACCTTGCCAATTTGTCACCAAGTTCTTCCACAGAGAGGACTGACTCCTCAATCAACAGTTCAAATTCCAGATGCTGTTGTAGGTCATTGAAATGAGCACTTTTACACACACTCTCAGTACTACGTTATAATATAAAATGATGGAAGAATGAAAAAAAATCAGTCTTAATGGTATGGTTGAAAACAGTAATGTAATCGATAAACCAACAGTGATAATGTTTTTCAATCATGGCATATAAGACCCTTGATATAAGGAAATTTATTTGCACAACTTAAATGAATAAGGCCTTTAGACATTTTGTACATAGTGCAATCAATAAAAGAAACCAAATATTAAGATATATTTTTAATATTATACTCGTATCTACCTAGATTAATAATCTGTACTAATTATTTTAAATCTTAATCATAGATCCTTTTTATATTCCATAAATCCTTCTATAGAGTAAATATAATTAAATGAAGTAGTAAAGATCTATTCTATGCAATATCCAGAGTTGTATTTGAGTGTACTTTTTCAGTGTCCAGGTCAAGTCCAATTGCTCAAGCTCCGTGTCTTTCTGGTCCGAGTTCAATATCTCATGCTCCATGTCCATGGAAAAATAAGTAATGCCCAAATCTACCAGTTCTTAGGCAAGAAAAATATCCTTTCCTACAAGTTATTTCTTAATCTTTGACAAAACAACTTTGATTTGGTACTCCATTGACTTTGTGATGGCCTAGTGATAATAAAAAAGAATATTGAAGACAGATTTTGAAATTATAAAATATATATTCAGTTAGCAACTGCAAAAAACAGCCCTCTTGTAAAATAGGAGCTTTTTTCATCTATGCTCATCATCAATGATGTAAATCCGGTATGTTTTTTTAGCTGTGCAGTTAATTTGTAATTGGTAGTATAAAGAATGTTTTTTCTTATCCTTAGCAGTGGTCTATATTATTTGATTCCTGATTAGTGAATGTCCTTTCCTAAATCGATTCAATTATATTCAAAACCTATTTAAACGTTTGTGTCTGCTCATAAAAGACTAAGTGTAGCCCTGAGGACTTGTTGCAGGGTAATAGCGTAGTTTTTAATAAAAACAGCTTTTTACCTTTTCTGAAGATTTTAAAAGGAGATCAATTTTGACAAAAAAAAATTTAATAAGAGGAAATTGGGGTCAAGAGATAGTTTTTTTTAATGACGTGAAAGGAACAAAGAACAAAACAATCCGATAATTACTTATGGGGGAAATCGATAAAAATACTTCTTAAAGTTGATTGAAAATATCGAATTATTACGAGCACTCTCCCTTTTGGTAGTACTCAGGCAATCTATTGAAAGAAGGATTTGCTTCTTCTGTGAGAACAATATCGAGACATCCAGCAATTTTTTGTTTTAGTGTAAAATAATGAGTAATATATCGGACAACTTAAGATGTGAATTTTTTTCAAAATCCTGCATGGTTTTAAGACCCGAAGGTTTTATTTATATTGATCTTGGGTAGGATTTTTTTCTATGGTTACCATAATAGAGCTTAATTTATATAAATTAAGAAGTACGAGAACCCCCCTGTCTCTATGTTTGTTAATGTGTGTATTTAAAATTATTGAATTTTTTATTGAATAGATGTATGAATTATGTTAGTGATGACAATTCTGTGTATAATGGATATGTTAAAAAAAAGAAACCGAAAATCAATATAGTAACTCTAACTATTTGAGGAATGTTTTGGAGGAGATTAGATACAATCAGCTGTGCAAGGGGGATAAATAAATTAACATGGGCATTGGCAAGAATACTCTGATATCGATACCTAATTCCACTCTGAGCCCAACAAGGACTTACAATTATAGCTAAGCAACAAATCCTCAAGGTTATGCTCTGTCTTTTATGAGTACTCACGAACGTTTAATGAAGTTTGGAATATAATTGAATTCATTCACCAAAGTGTGTTACACTACTCTGGAATCAAACTATATTGACAACAGCTAAGCAAAAGAAAATTCGTTCTTCAGATTACCAGTTCCAAAAAACCAAAAAGGGCCAACTAAAAAAATGACAGGATATGCATCATTATCACTCATCTTGTTAATGTAATTTAACAATGTTTTTACTAACGAAGGCGTGGAATTGCTACTAATCTGTTTATGTGGATAAATTAAAATTTATAGTAAATAATCTGTTATTATGCAATCGGACTCCATATTTCCATCCCTTGCTGTGTCCATCATCAGTTTATTGCATTGTATGTTTCGATAGACCTAGAAACATAATTTATTAGAACACACAGAACAGGACTAAGCCTAACCCTTGCATAATAAAATAAACCCTTTACTTCGAATATAAGGGCCTCAATCTTGCCTGACTCCACGTATCTTAGAGATGTAGCGATGAGGCAGTCGGAGCGAGTAAGATTTTGGTTGTGTTCTTTCTTATTTAACACTAATAGTTATATTACAGGAGTAACTTTATGACAATTATAAGATACATCTAAGGAAGTCTCAACTTCTCTTCGACAGAAGGAATCTAGTGTATCGACAGGGTTGAGTAATCAAATTGTCTAAAATGCAATCAAAAAGGTTAAAGTCTTAAAATTATGTATCTTAAGTGTTTTAATGCTTCTCCTTGTCATGTTTTGAAATAAAATTGAAGAGCAAATATACATACAGGCATGAAATGAATAGTATGTCCCAAGGAGTCGAAAGACTTCCTCGACATAAAATTTCAATGAACTTTAGTTGTTCAACCTTTTCTTCATAGGATTCTGCAATAAGTTTTATGTTATACGGAGGATAATCTTTTTGAGCTAAGGATACCCTGCATGACATACATTGCACTTTTTACGGAGAGAAAATAAGCATATCCTTTAATGAAGTCAAGGGCATTGCTCTTTCAAATTTTTGTGATAGTCTCCGACTCTTTTTCTTTTTGACTGGGTGAGACTGAAACATTGCTAGGACAACATACTCAACTTGCTTCATTTCCAAAAAATACTCAGTGTGTTCAGCTATCGCCAGAAAGATATGTTTGACACGAGGTTGACATTCAGTCCTTTTGATCCAAACTTTTTTCACTCATCAAGAAATATTGCGAACTCTTTAAGAAATCCTAATTGTCCCATGTTTTTCTTGGAAATGGGTTATCTGAGAATATCCCGCTTCCTGTATCCACCTTTTGGTCTTTTAACGTTTAAAATTTTCCAATGATTTTATACAAACTCAAGAAGCTTGGCAGTTCCAAGAAATTCAGGGGTTGTTCTGGAATAAAACTTAATAGCCCCGATCGTAGACTCACGAAAAATTGAATCTGCAAATTTTATACTCTTCTTTTTCTTGATGCCTGTAGAATTTAAAACTTTTCAAATTATCTTGTAAACTAATTTTGATTGAAAACTGGATTCCATAGAATACATTTGTCGAAAATAAGCAAAGTTGGGAGGTAGGAAAGAAAATCAAGGAAGGTAAATATTGGGAACAACAAAGTAATATTTTCGTAGAAAGCATTTATATACATTCTTAAAAATATGCTCTGTATCGATTAAGTGAAATAACCTCTTCGTGTCGTCTTGAGGATGCCGGATTTATTTTTTCAGAACTTTATCATATAGATACTCAGTATAAAATTCCTATCGACAGTATGATTATCGACAGACAATGCAGCGACTGTGAACCCAATTTCCTATAATGACGACATGACATAGTTATACTGGCGAAACATAAATCAAGTTGTCCAGTTTGTCACCGTTACAAGAATAACAATGTATATATATTTTCCTTTTGTAGACTTGATCATGAAAGGGGGGCTGTTTCAATTGCCTGGTTGGTTTCCTATCCAAAAAAAAAAAAAAAATCCGCTTACAAATTCATTTCTTTAGACGAATATATTTCATCAATGATGAGAGTTACGTGTTTTTCATGTCTTTTTAAGCTTTTGATCCTTGCTTTGAGATATTTGACAGTAGAACTGGGAAGTTCTGTTTCAATTGTCGAAGCACTGGATATTGACTTAAGATATCTTGCCGATGGAATTCAAAAATGTTGAAGGCAAAAATTTTCTTTTAAAGAGCAGGTCTAACATTTTGCCACATCAGGGCAATGTTTTGGCCTTGGGAAACTGCAAGACGGGGTTCATTTTTTGAAAAATAAATGAAAGCTTCGAATATTGTAGATAGTTCATGTCTACAGAGTTAAATAATTAATAGTTTTTTTTACAAATATTATCATATGTGTCGGTGTTTAGCTCATTTGATCCCAAAAAAGCTGCAACGTGTATGACTTCTGTAACATTTTTGAGTTTTTCATAAAATTATAGACAGTGGGATACTCTCTAATTTTGAGTTAAGTATGGTTATGATATATTTTGAATGATAAGTCATCTTCCACTTCGAGGGCGATATAAATATGAAATCCTTTGTCATCTGAATAGATTATTTTGATCAGAACAACATTTGGAACTTCCACTAAAACAAATCCTAAAGACAATGTTTGAGATGAGAGCTCAATGTAGAGATTTTTTGGCGAGTGGACTGTCTCTTGCAAAAGCATATAATTCCTGAATGCTTTGAACCGTTCGTTTAGTAACATTTGTCTTTGTGTTGTAGTTGTAGTTGTAATTCTGACAATTAGCGGTCATGGTGTTTCATTATATTAGCTGCAAGTAGCTATGTGAAGAAAAAAATATACACAAATCCATCTCTGTATTTAGCAAGGACATTTGCAGGAATTGCTCGGATGTCGATCCTCCATTCTACTTTGATTCTAACAGGACTTAGAATTTTAACTCTCTAATAACTCTTTTGTGTTACTCTCCGTCATTCATGAGCACACGTATTAGTGATTACTTTAAACATAGATGTTCTCTCTTCCAAAATTAAATAGTGGTGATAAAAAATAAAATAATCTTGTTCAGGTTACAACTACAAAAAGTATGTGTTTTAGGTCATATTTTATAGAACTCTATATATAAAGGTCTGATATACAAGAAAGAGCTATGTTTTTGATAAACGGTAGAAGTGTATGTCCTTATCTTTCGTAGTCCTATTATACATCCAAATACAGAGCAATAATTTACTATTTTCCTTAATAAAAAAGAAACAAGAGTATTTTATCCTTATAAAATTGGTTTGTTTATCCCTACAGTAGTAAAAAGATGCTCCACTGATTTGTAAAAATACTAAAAAATGACGTGATAACTGTGAAGATTTGGGAATGTTTGAAAAGAGAGCAACTTAATTGGCATGAGGCTTTATTAGATTAGATACAGCCAGGTAGGCGAGGGAGAGGGATGGAAATATAGACAAAATGTAACTTCTCTATCTAGCAAGGACAAAAGCAGGAATTACTTTGGTATTCGTTAATTATAATCTGAGTCAAACAAGGACTTACACGTATAATTCTACAACAAATCATCCGGCTTTCTTTCGTATTTTATGAGCACACCCACACGTGGTTACTTTACATTGAAATATTCTCTTCTTAAAGAAGAATGATATCCCTTTTGAAGAAAATAATAAAACTATTTAGATAGCCAATTTTTAAAAATTTAATACATGAGTAAAGGGTTAAGATTTACAAGTCTATTTATGTATCTAAAGATGATTCACTGATGTGCTTACGCATGCATATATTATTCGTTTTTGTTATACTTATTATCTTATGTAAAAACTATAAGATTTTCTATGAAGTGAAGTATAATAATAATAAGAAATAGGGAGAATATATGTATGAGTAAGCAAATCAGTACATCCACTTTAAGCTGGCCAACCCCCACAATGATGAAGACGAATTAATACGCTCTAATATCATAGTTTTTTCTCTTTATATTCAAAAATGATTATGTGTCTTTAATATACACCAAAAAATCAAAATTGTAGACTACAAAAGATTTTTTTTAAATTTTTGTGTTATTTAATAGAAAAACAAATGTAAAAAAAACCATTTAATACCAGGCACGAACAAAAGTTTAAATTTTTGTTAAATAATGACATTAACCCATGCCAACCAATAATTATAAGTAAAGTTTAACTATTACAACTGTTTAATATTGACTCGTACTAGCCAATGTGATGTATTTGTCACGAAAGTTCTTCAGTTATTTTAGTTGATATATATTTCGTAAGATATAAATAGTTACCTCATGATTCTTCAATATAACTATAAATTATTTTGGCATATTGCTATACTACAATTTATGTAATTTATGATTAGTTTATTATGGTATTATACAAGATTGTGCCCTGTTCAGTCTCAGCAGTGCTATAAGTTCCGGTTCTTACATTTCAACAATTTGGGTATCGGTTCAGCTTTATACACCTCAGCTATTTGTTTATACTGGCTCATTTTGGTAACAGACAGTTAAAATAAGCGTTTTCACTAGAAAATTTGGGACCAAAAATGATATTAGATAAGGCCCCAGCTACCTTATACGCAGAGTGGGTAGTGACCCAAGTTCCAGCAGGGGCTGCGAAAACTAAGGTTGCTTTAGAAAATGATTTGCAAAAGTGGGGGTCACGACGAGAGGCTAGGGGCTCATAGGAAGATAAAGAATTCAGGATTGCCTTCAGTCTACATATACATAGAAAAATGTTTCGTATAAAGGGGGCCACAGCTAAAAGTTTATGGGTATAGTGTGGGCTTGGTATAGTAAAGTTTTGGAAACCCTAACTTTAGAAATATTATAGCCATCATATTATAGAGGCCCCACAAGCTTGGTCGAGGAACTGGATTTATAAGTTGATCTACCCATTCCTTCTTTTATTTACATTGTATGGTGCCTAAAACCACTTTTTCCCCAATCCATAAGAAGCACATAGCTATTTTGAACTCAGATACAACTGTATCACCCTGGTGAGGGAGAGAGCTTGGAATTGGTGTTTTATGTAATAAACACTTTTTTAACCCTCTTGAATAATTTTAGAGATTCTACTTCATTGGAATCATTGGTAATAAACCTGGCTAATTCTTTTTTTGGCAGAATCAACTACCCTTGGCCTCTTTAAAAAAATAAAAAAAATATTTGTAGTGAAACTATGAGAGTCAGCGTTTGACTGATTTGAGTTGTCATTACATCCAGGAGGTTCTTCTTGGCAAGATATTTTTTCCTTTGTCTTTAAGCTAGTCCATTTTAAATATAGGAATAGATACACTGGCGATAATTAAATTCCTATCTTCAAGAAGGTGGCCAAATGGTTTGTTGATAGCTTATCTAAGGGCATCAGCAAGTGATTTGTACATAGATAAATTCTCCTTTGCTTATCGTATTTTGTCATTAAGTTCTAAAATGGCGGGCAAGAAATAACCAATATACATATTTTCCTGGGCTTGTAAAATATGGAGAACTTGTGCAAGGGGTTTCATTACATTGATGTATTTTTCGAAGAATATAGCTTCATCTGATGTTATGGGTTGACTCTTACAATTAGTTCAACTATAATATCAGCCATAGCAATAGGATTTTCTTTTGAAAGTAACCTGAAACTAATACTATATCGTAGAAAAAATTCCAGTTCTTGGCTAGAGGGACCAATATACCTATTTTAAAGTTAGTATGATGAAGGTTCGAAACTTCAAAAATGCAGGAGTATACCGTAAAATATTACTAAGCAACATTATAATAGAATATTGAATAAAATAGTATGTATGATTTTAATATTATGAATATATATATATGTTTCATCCTGAATTCATTTTAAAAATCGTGAAAAAATAATATGAGTTTCTTAGTACTTACAAGAAAAATAGCTTATAAGATTATAAATATATCAAAAAATACAAAAAAAACGAAAGAATCGCTTGAACCACAAACACCGCAAGAATAATAAGAGCGCAAAACTTGGTTATTCATTAGAGGTACTATTTCTTTGCGGATTTTTTTTTTCGGACGTTACGGATTTTTTGCAATCAGAATGAAATCCTGTTCTTAAAACCAAAATGAGATATGTAAACAATTTTTCCTTGTTTTTCTTATATAGTATTTGTAAAAACACATAATCGGAAATAAAATGTTAGGTTTTGAAGATACTTATTACTTTCTTTCTTTATGAAAATTATAAGTATATTTCTTAAGTTTATTTTACTCAAATACTTTAGTATTTGGATCACTTTGTAGAGTATAAGAGTGGTTTCATCTTTTTATCATAGACTTACACTCGACCCAGAAATTTTTTGGCAAGTCCACAGACTTAGTTAAGATATTATTACTATAATTCACCCTCTTCACGACAATACAAAATTAATCAATTAATAAGGTAGTTATATAGATAAATAATTTTGATTTTGAGGAAAAAAAACATTTGATGGGTGTGTGTCTCGAAAAAAAAAACACACACATCTATGATCACTTTTTCAAAGGTCCCTCTTAGTTTTTTCTTGTGGCAGAAATCTCACAGCCATTCTACTGAGTAAATAAGTTAAAGTGGTGCTCTTCAGATGAAGGAGGGATACAGTGATATATCAGAAAAGCACTTCAATACAACAGAAATCATGTCAAGTCGTTAAATAAAATGATCAATTTTGATGCGATTTAATGAAATTCATCTTAAGTTAATGAAGTAAATTATTAAGAATGACGGTTCTAAAAAATAACAATCCGAGTTGCTAGGTTTCAAATATAGGATTAATATAATAAATATATTAAATAATATGTAAGTAGTCGACTACTTCTCTGTCTTTGACACAATTAATTCAAATTCAAGTTTTAATCATGAAATATAATAATTCGAGGTGTATAAAAGGGGTTTGAGGTAAGAAATAATGCATTTAAAGTTGTTTTCGTGCTACTAAATCGAAAAGGGGCTTAAAATGATCATATTTTTTTTCAAAATCCAAAACTCATGCCTTAAGTTAGAAACTTGAGTTTTAATCATAAAGTAGAGCACTTTAAGGACGTAAAAAGGTGTTTGAGGAAAGAAATAACAAATTTGAAGCATTTTTCGAGGAATCAGATCAAAAAAGGGGTTAAAATGAGCATATTTTTTCAAAAATTCCGAAATCCTTCTTTTTAGTTCAAAAAATTGTGTTTTAATTATGAAATACAGTACTTTGAGAACGTACAAGGGTATTTATGCAAAAAATAACAAATTTGAAGGTTTTTTTTCTCGAATAATAAGAAAAAAAAAAGCCCTAAAATGAGCATATTCTTGTCGAAAATTGTATTTATAGTTTGAACTTTAAGCTTTAATCATAAAGTTAAGCACTTTGGGAGCGTAAAAAGGTGTTTAAGCAAATAAATAATACAAGTAAAGCTTTTTTTGATTAATTTAACCAAAAAAGGGCTTAAAATGAGCATATTCTTTTTATAAAATGCCGAAATATGTATTTTTAGTTAAAAATTTGTGTTTAATCATAAAATATAGCAGTTTGATGTGTGTAAAGATGTTTAAGGAATTAAAGAATGCAATTGAAGCTTTTTCCAAGCTTAAAATGAGCATAAATTTTTTCAAAAAAATCAAAATTCCTATTTTTGCTTTAGAAATTCATGTTTCCATTATGAAATATAGCACTTTGAGGTCATATTGAGGTTTTTGAGTTAAAAAATAACACATGTGAAGGTTGTTGTTTTTTTCAGAAAAAAAGGCCGAAAAGTTTATTGAAATGAGCATTTTTTTCAAAAAATCAAAAATCCTTATATTTAGTTATAATTTTTTTTTAAATCATGAAATATATCACTTGAAGGACGTATAAAGGTTTTTGAGTAAAGAAATAACTCATTTGAGCTTCTTTCGAGGAATTATTCTTACAAAAGGACTTCAAATGACCATATTCTTTTCAAAAAATCAAAAATCCGAGTTTATTGTTCAAAATTTTGTTTTAATCATGAAATTATTATCTAACTTTTCTCTTTTATAGATATTGAAGAAATTGAGTATATAAATAATCATATACCAAATCAAGAAGAAGTCTACAATAAAAAAATAAAAAATATTATTGAAGGTGATGAACAAAGGAACAGCAATGAATTAAAGTAATTTTTTCATTTATTTAAAAAGTATTAATTGAATTTTAATTCATAAGAAAATGAAATAATAGTTATATTATAATTTTTTTTTTTTTTCAGCCGTGAACAAATTATTACGATTGGCAATGAACAATTGGAAAGTTCAACTATACTTATAAACCATATATCTAGAAAATTTAAACTTTATAAATTTGTCACGAAAGCATTGTATGACTTTAAGGTAAATACTTAATGATTTTAAGTATGTTAACATGATTTGTTCGGTAATACTGTAGCCTTTTTCTATACTATTCTATTATATTCAAAACCTGATTGAACATTCGTGTGTGCTCATTAAAAATGGAGAGTAAAAATGAGGATTTGTCGCAGAGTTATATTTGTAAGTCCTTGTCGGACTCGGAGTAGAATTGAGGATCGACATTGGAGTAATTTTTGACAATGTTCTTATTTGTATCATTATCCCTTGTAACAGCTGATTGTGGCTGATTTAATGAAAAGTTATGCAGCTAAGCTGCTTTCCTTAAAATCATCAGAGTTATCACGTTAATTTCCTGTTTCTTTTTGTTCTAACATACAAAAAATAATGACAATTTTCATCATTACATATTACCGATGTAGCACTGTTATTTACCTTTCCAGAACAAATATAACACTACAAAAACAGCATTTTCACTCACCGTCTAAAACCCAGAATTTTTTTTTCAGCTAACTGGCATTGCTTTATCTTATTAGTCTTAATAGTGCTCAAAAATTATAAGAAAATTTAAATGGTAAAACAATTAGAGAAAAAACTAGTCTCAACCATATTTATACCAAAATGGACGCAGTTATCATAAATAAAAAAGGAATACTTATGCACACACATAAACGACAACAAAATCACAATAAACCGAAGATAAAGTCAAAATAATACACAAATTAACTAAACTTTTTTTTAAACTTTAATTAATAATTTGATCGCAGAGATGATGCCATTGATATTTGATTTCCTGCTGATCTTTTTACGTAAATCAACTACTGAGTTTTGGTAATTATGGCATTAACCTTATTTTCTCCCTTCCCATTGTAGTGAGCAATCATCTCATCTCTACCGATCGTAGACTACAAAAGCTCCTTTTTGCTTACAGACTCCTTTGATTTTTCGAAGTATTGATTCAACTTGCAGAAAAGGGTCTCCTCCATTATTTACCATCTAATATATTTACAGAATTATGGATATTATCGCTTCATTAACTTCGAGTTCGTCTAGTATGCTTGAATTAAGAATCCACTTCTTAACTCTTTCATCTGGAGATTTAATATCAGGTGGATAGCCTTATGGTCTGATAATTTATTGTCCAAACGTCATATGAAATAATTGAATCCTTCGAAAATCCTTTTATCAAAAGCAAGTCGATTCATGATTACACTGGAACAGAGTTTTTGTCTATTGAGAAGAAGGTATAAGTGTGATTCTTCATTTCTCGACCTACGTCCGTGAAACCAATGGAATATATTATCGAGGACAATATCTTTGTACACAGAGTATGGGATTTTGAGGATTTGCTAGTTTTATCTCTATTTATTTTAAGCTTCCTATAGAAATCGCCTCCTGTAATTGTAGGTCTGTGGGATATAATTGGTAATAATTTGCTTTGGTAAAAATTTGGATCATCAATATTCGGTCCATATAAACCAATTACACCCAAAGTGGAGTCTCGGTTGAGACAATTTGCTTTTATTATGTTACCTTCAGCACACTGGAAGTATACTTTCGCGGGTTTAGGTCCGATTTTATGAGCAAACTTACTCCACGCATTGGGTGAGGTTTCTTATTGTTGAAGGACGAAAAGGACCTATATACACGGGGATTGGTGAAGTGGTTCTGGTATCACATAGAATTATAATGTTTGGTAGTTGAATATACTCTATTATTCTTGTTATGTCGCATTTTCGACTCGGACATTGTAATGAATTGACTTTCAGTGATAAGCAGGATAAATTCAATCTTTCTTTTGTTGTTTTGTACATGGTGTACTGGGTGACGGTTGGAAACATGATAATGTTCTTTTTGAGTTTGATCCAGATTGGGAGGGTAATATGTTTCTTTTTGATATAGTGCTAAGAGAGTTCTTGGGAGTTCCAATGTCTGGCGATTTTCTTACTTGCCCTCCACCCGCTCCTGAATCGGGAGAGAGGATCAGAGTCTATTGTAAATCATTTGTTATGTTCGGGTGTTCTTCCTCAGATATATTTGACTCCTGACGTGGATTCTCTATGGGTGGAGGATTAGCAAAATCGGAGCAAGCAGAACGAAAATCCACATTTATTATTGTTATAGTACACGAAAATCTAAAATTTTAAATAATAGTATGTTTGTCCTTCAATGTCTTTTTTAAAAATTCACATTTTATTTAGTATAATTTCGATTCGAGGCCATATTTTGAAATGAAAGAACTATATAGATATATTAGAATTTAAAAAAATGATGACAGCATTTCAGCATTCAAAAGACAAATTATTATTAAGTTATCTTGAATGAAGTTCCTACAAAATTGAACTAATCATAAAAAAGTCGAGTAAATGAAGTATCAAATATAAAAGCTAATATTTTTGCAGATTTTTTTCAATTATATTATATTACAGCTAAAACGAAAGAATAAGCCTTATATTACAACTTCCCAAAAAAAATTCTCAAAACAAGTTCGACTTTGACTTATTTTTTCAGTTTAACTTTTTATTTTCTTTTAGAATCCTTAACAAATGGGCATTGCAAGGTTGCATGACAATTTTTTGGCAATAAATACATTAAAATCAACTTTTTGACTTATTGTAATAAGTAATTAATATTTCAGTGACAGGAAAATTAACCCCAATTTAAATATGTTTAATAATCAATGTTTTTTATAAATATATTTTGATTACACAAGGGAATAATTAGAAGGTCAAAATTTGTTAAAATGAATGGATTCAAATGATTTTTCAAATTTATATTTGCGCGCAAAATCCAAAACAAATCTCAGTCTATCTCTTAGTCATCTGTATTATTGGAAATCTGGGACTATTATAATTCATAGTAATTTTTTACGGCACTACGTACTTTCGACTTAAACTCTTTTATCTCAGGATATCTTACCTTAAACCATTATGCCTCAAGGATATTTCCCCTTAAAATGTATTAAAATTATATAATTATTCTTCAAAATATCATATATACATATTATAGAAATCTCACTATTCGAAAGGAAGAAGTACTAATCACAACAATGTTATTAATTAGGATCTGACATGACGGATTATTCATGTTAGAAAAGACTCATGTGTTGACAAACATATATAATATGAAGAAAGAGCATAGTTTCATAATTAGTGTAACGGTAAGCAACGTTTAATCGCTATATATATTACATATTTTGATTTAAAAAATCAAAGGGAACAGCAATTTCAACCAAAAGTAAACAACTTTTAAACACACTTTAAGGAGAAATGTTCTAAGGCGAAATGGTTTTAGGGAAAAGTGCTTGGCACCATTATTTACTTTTAAAACAATTTCCAAATTACAAGTACGACTAATAAAAGATATGTAAAAGGGTTTTTTATGATAATGGAAGTTTGTTTTTTTCAACCGATTTTTTTTAGAGTGAATATTGATTTATTCAGTCCAAGGTCGTAATTATACATTATTGAAAATTTCACCTAAAATGCCGGTGTCATATGGGATAATGACTCCCCAAAAATAAGTACTCCCTCGTACAAATCCCATATAGGATAAGTAATCCCCCGTATAAATTCCATATGGGAAAAGTACTCCTCCTGTGAATTATGTACTACCGTCTATATGTATATGATTGAAATTATATTTACAAATGGATTAACTAATTCAGTCACAATCCATAAGTGCCATAATGTCACATGTGTCATTGGAATGTATTTATCAATATCTCCTGAAGGGAGTGTGGCCACCAACTGTATTAACCAAAGGGGAAAAAACCATCTTCCGAAAGGCATGTAGACCCTTTACTCTCATGGACCAAGAACTTTTCTAAAAGAAAGATAATTATGACGAAACTGGAGAGAAACTTGAAGTAAGTTAAATGAACTTTTTTCACAATAATACCGTTTCTTAATCAATCCCACATGACCCAAGGTTTTATTACGAGTTCTCTTTACAAAAGCTGAACAGAGAAGAGTAATTTGTTGTGTTCACAAACGTCTGGGAAACAGCATTGAAAGTCAAAGTATGATTGGGCATCGGGGAGTAACGCCTATAATGAACATTTTAAACAGATAATTTTATTGGTACACAATGGACTCTGATATTCAAGAATATTGTAAGTTCTGTTGCATGTGTCAAAATGTTAATAATAAGTGGAGGCAAGAGAAACTTCCATTATGTTCTTGTTCTAAAAGCAGTAATGGAACTGATTGGAGTCGATAAATATCACTTCATGAATGTGACGGATATCATAACTTTATACTGGCCATTGATTAGGTTTCAAAATGGACTGAAGGAGAGCCCTTGAAATATAAGACAGCAGTTTCAGTTGCAAGCTGTCTATTTAACCTAATTTGTCGTCACTCATGTGTGAAAATTCAAATTAATGATCAAGGGAGAGTTTGTCAACTCTGTATCCACAGAGTTGCATCGACTTATAGGGATTCATCTACGACTAACAGGCCATCAGTCTGGTGGAGAGGCAGATTGGAACGATTAAGACTAAACTTCTTAAGGCTCTACAAGGAAAACCTGAAGGATGGTGGAAATGTCTTGAGCTAATATTATTTTCTCATCGTTTAGCTGTACATCGATCAACAAAGATGACACCATTTTTTTTCATGTATCTGTCAATTTTGCCTGTAGTCATTTTCCAATCATTTAGATGATAGTGACATGACTGATAATGATTCCAATTTTGTTTATGGAAACGATGTGGAATAAATCAGTGAAGTGAGTTTAATCAAGATGAAGTGACAAAAGTGATGGAAATGATGATGAATATAAAGGAAAAAACATTTGTTACAGCATTCAATAATATCAAGCTTGCAGAGGCAACTTAAAAAACTAAATACGACCAACTACAAGGACTGACTGGTTCATCCCTTTCAGAGAGACAGCAAGTTTTACGGAAAAGGAAAGGTGGTAAAACAGCTTTACCTTTCAAAGGCCTTAATTTAATTTAAATATTTACGACAACAAAGTAGATACACTGAAAAATAAAGAAATAAAAATACTGAAGACAAAGCAAAACATTTGTAACTTATATCCTTCCTTTGCTTCTCCCAAAGAAGATAAAAACTTAGAGAGAACAAATGAAAAAGAGATTGCAGAAGATGATATAGAAGTCGAGAACATCGAAAACATGGCACTTTCCAATTACAACCCTGTCACTGCTTATAGGCAAAATGAAAAAGCTTTCTCAATTAAAGCTAACTGTTCAGAGCGCGCATTACCCGAGAAAAAAAGGATGTTTACTCATCAAACCTGCAATTCTTGAAAGGATGAATGGTGATGGCAATTCTTGAAAGGATGAATGGTGATGGCAATTCTTTCTTTCGGGTAAGTATTTTACACAAGCTCATTCAGGAACAGATGGGATAATGAAGGCTGAACTTGTCTAGTCAATGTGAATTAAACCTAAAAAACATTTCATTATTTTTTAAGGAGCATATCGTTCGCTATGAGTGGGGTGCAGTCGTAGAATATCGAAATTAGACAGGCTATTGTTAGCCATATGATGACAAAAACAGAAAAATTAAAAACATCTTGGTAGAATGGCATTACCCAATGAATGTGCAATAGATGTTGAGCTTTTTGCTGCCACTTCTTTGCTTAACATAGATATAATACTGTGGTTGCAATCAGTTGATAAGGCCTTGTTTGGAAAACCCATCATGAATCGTTCAGTTGGCCTGAATGATTCAAATCATTATGAAAAATTGGCTATATATCTACGACATACCACCAGAAACCACTTCGATTATCTCAAAGGAGTTTTTTAAATCATTAATTTGTCATTGAAAACTATTGATAAAATGAAAAACAAAAATATACAATTGAAGATAACTGATATTGAAACAAATAACCTCATCTCCTTTTTTTATCCATACACATACATAGGATTATATTTCAAAACCATAATTTGCAAGGGATTAGCCGTTTAATCCAGGATTTGCACTGGTTAAATAAATGAAAATGATTCTAGTAATTTCATTAAGGGGGAGTACTTATTTCGTAGGGGGAGTACAAGTCTAATACAGGATAACTATTTGGGAGTAGTTATCCATATGGTATTTGTATGGAGGAGTACTTTTTTGGGAGTACATATTCAATACTACACCATTACATAAAATAAATTAGAAGTAACATAGCAATATTTTAAAAATAAATAGAAAACAATATTTCACATACGTCAACATAGAAATAGGTAAACACCTTTTTTTGAAGGAATGTTTGCTCTTTTCTCTATAAATCCTCTCTTTTAGGGAGGACGGCTCTCGCTGAGTTCGTATAAATCTTAACGACGGACCAGGGAGTTCTATAGAGATTCGATAAGGCTCTTCTTCGTTACTATTGTATTAAATAAATAAACAAGATTCCCTGCTTCGTGACGTTGGGATATATTGGAGAAAATAAAAGAATGACCAAAGTATTATTTTTGATTCTGTATCTTGTTTTGAACTTGATATATTTCCTTCCATAGGCTTAAGAATTATGAAAAGCGTAATTCTTCTTCAGATTCTTATAAATTATTCATCATTCATAGTGATAAGGAATATGTTGGATTATATTAAGAAAAATATTGAACGTTTAATTTAATAAATTACTGATTTAAATTAAATATTTATCTCAAGTGATTTTTATTCGATTTTGTATTTTTTAAGTGATTTAAGGAATTTAAAAGTTGAATATAAATCAACTGGAACCAATAAACCATTTACCAGGTGTCATGTTTTATAAAATTGGTAATATTGGAGAATTTACTTGCAATGATATATATGGCTTCTTTTAAAAGAAAAGTATCATACTATAAATGTTTCTTCCTACATTGTACACCTTTGCTCATATTAATCTGGATGGCATCTGTGAAATGAATTAATGCATTGTTTACATCAATTCAAAAATACTGGTTATGTTAGTTGTTTGGAAGTTTAATACTCTTCAACAATATTGAATCATTTTTTTACTATTTGTATATTTGATTTTGACATTCCATTAAGGAATAATTAATAATAATGCAACAACTACTTATAATAAAAATTTAGATTTGAGTTTTGCTACTTATTTGATTCGATTTGGAGGTTTGATCACTTGAGTATTTGAGGTTCGTTGGGATCCAATTTTTTTTTCTTCCAAATGATAAATTAGAATTATATTGTTCTGTATCTCTTAAAAAAATTAACCTTAATGAAGCTTTTAATACAGCAACATAACTTTATAATTAAGACCACTGAGTCCCTTTGTAAATAGAGAACGTCGTAAAAAAAAAGAAGACATTTTCAAATAGCTAAAGAGGTCACAAACACGGTTTTTGAAGATTGAATTTTTTCAAACATAATTTTTTTATAAATATACAACAAAAAATTGAATTAACCGAAATTGGGATACCCTAGTGCATACGCGTAAATAAAAATTCAGAAAAAGTTAAACTTTTTTATTCCCTTTGATCTTTTATTAGAATTTAAAATTACTTTATTCATTTAAAAAATTGGTTCTCGTATAAAAAATCCTTATGATCAGAACATTCGCAACTTTTTTTATTATAACTCTGAAATTAACTTTAAAAAATATGGATTCAAAAAAGTAATATGTAAGATAAAGGGGGAAACCCCTGCTACCGACCCCCCTCCTTGCAAAAATACTATCAAGATATGTGGTCATAAAAAAAATTGTGCTAAAATTATATATCATCATTATCATAAATGAATTACTATTACAATATCTATATTTTTAGGCTGAAAATAATAAAGAATTAAACATTCAAAAAGGAGATACTGTCATCGTCCAAAGGAAAGTTGATTCAAATTGGTATGAAGGTGAATGTAACATGAGGCACGGAATTTTCCCTATTTCGTACGTTGCTTCAAATGCAGGTACTATTAATTATATCTTCCATCAAAGCAAGAATTGCAATAAGGGAAATACAATGACCAAATACTCTTTTCATACTCCTACACCGATTGAAGTGTCATTAAATAAGGTTTATTACGGAGCTATTTTAATTTTATAGGAATATAGAATATTAAAAATAATTAATAAATACATTTTCATACTATTCTTTGAACATGATATAATGAGAAACACAGAAAATTCATTATCTCCTAACTATGCAATAAAATATTTATTCCAATGCTCATTAATAATTTTCTTCTTACTTTCTAAATATTTGCATGATATTTTTCCATTTCAGGCGTAAAACAAAGGAAAACGTGAAAAATGATAAAATTTATTTCAAGTTTAAAGAAAATTTTATATAAATGCTTAGACGTATCATGGAACCATAGAAATTGCTTTGGACCCTCAAATATTGAGAAATATGGGCGTGTCCATTACGTTTGAAATATTGGAACACACAAACTTATAACTTTCAGAAAAAATGAGGTCAGGAGAAAAAGTTGTACATCATTTTATACAAACAATAAGAGTTATTTAAGTAAAGGCGAGAAATTTGTAAAATTTTAGACCAAAATGTATTCAATTATAAAATTAGGTTACTTATGTATAAAATTTATTTGAAAAATAATTTAAGACATCTATTAATAAGCAGTATATGTACTTAATATAATATGTTAAAAAACAACTTTTTTTGATTTATTCTGAGCTAATGTGTCTAAAATATAATTTAAATTGTGAAATATTTTTCAATGCCCATTATTGCTAACTCAGCTATTGCTGCTAACGATGTAATATATATATCTTTTGTCAAAAAAAAATGACATAATAACATGATTCCTAAGCTACTATTTGAACGAAAATTACATACCAACATTCAATTGTTTTAGAATTATGTTTAACTTTTTGTTTGCAGTTTCCGAAATCTTGATATTATTTCCAGTTGCAGTTCATAGCCGACTACCTTTATCTGTTGCTACAATATTTATTGCTCTCTTTATGTTTAAACCATTTAATTATTATTAATAACAATCATTCCGGCAAGCGCTAGACATTTTTTTATTGAACAAATACGTTTCTAGACGTACGTTTTTTATAAGTTTACCTCCCCTTAATGTGTCACATAACGATGGAAAGACGTTTTTGATATCATGAAGAGTAAGAATTTAATATTACACACCAAAGGCCCTTTTTTTCATTACTCATCAATAATTGAACCTTTTGCTCATTCCTAACAAATTAGAAATATTTTTCATGGAGTCAGTAGGTAAACTAACTCACTGTCAGACTTAAATAAACGCCTGGTACTTAATTATGCTTTCCATCTATTCAACAAGTCAATATTATCGCTCCACATTAGTCTAAAAGTCACCTTATTGGCTGTTTTATTTTATTTTACCGGTATACGAGAGTAATTCTTTAATGTATCTTCGATATTATACAGTAATTAATGTCCTTTTGAATGTAATAACCTATTTAACCCTAATTGGTCTTGAAACATATTTTTGTCAATTTTTTCCTTATATCCCCTGAAAAAAAGGACTCCAATCTTCTATAGAAAAATGATAGAATATGAAAAATTGGGTTCTTAGAGGGGAGCACTAACGTTTTGGGAGCGAAAAAAACGTCATTTCTATGTAACATACAATTTTGTGCATATGAAATCATTCTTTTTCTATAAAGATGTTTTCGTTTCCTTATTGCTTGTAAGTTATGCAATGATCAACAGAAGAGGAGCAAGTAAAGGAAATAAAATGATAGCATTTATTAAGAATAAGCAGGCTGTCAGATGATATTAATATAATTATTATACTTGCACCTGTAGAAGGTTTTTATATTGTGCTCTTAATGTCATATTCTTATCACTAACCTGTAACCACTTGTTTCATATTTCTACAGTTTTTTTGAACGTGTGACGTTGTATATAACGTGTGGAAGGGTAAAAATTGGATTAGTTTATATTTCAGTAAGATCATGTGTAATGATTCAATATTTATCCAACAAATAGAAGTCCTTTGTTATCAACGAAATTTTAAAACCAATATATTATACACATCGTTGATTTACTTATTTTTGATTTTTTTCGAGCCTTAATATAATAATGGCTTACAGATTGAATTTTAAACCCTAATTTGTCAATCTAATTTTGTGACCAAAGCCTTGGAAAACCTCGAAATAGAATAACGAATAAAAATCTGCATTAACGACCACAGTTTAGATGTTTATTCATGTCATATATGAATAAACCAAAAAATAAAATTAATATAATGTGTATTTCAAGGAAGAATTGGGTTACACTAACAAAACTAAACATTTTAACTTTAAATTAGACCTCCTATCCAAGAGTTAAATCTAGTAAATCTAAAAATTATCAAATATTTCAATAAGATGGCCGCAAAATTAAATATCACAGCATAGTAATCAATCAGTTTATCTCCCAACATGAAAGTGTTCATACCCCCGAACAATTCTTTTGAAACTAGTCATGTATCTAGCTCAATCTGACAATTTGAATTGGACAAAATCAATTTCATAGTCCCAGGTATTATCACCTTCCCGGGTATTTGTAAAAAAACCCAGCATATCCTAATGCAGAGGACAAAACTATTGCTTTCAAGTTTTCTCTATTAATTGTCTCTCCACATTTTAACTTATTGGCAAGAAGAGCTTTGGTGCTCAAAAGAGCAAAATATATTACTCGATTTACAAAGGATTTTCACCTTTGCTTTGTTGGTTGCCATTAAAGTACTAACATTTCGCCCTCCACATTAACAGAAACAAATTTTAGTGAAAAAGAAACCAAAAGGGATTCGATAAAATCACACAAAATATTGTTAATATACTTTTTATAATCCTTACAGGTATCGTAGAAAAAAATACATATACAAATATGGAATTAAGTTGTAAATTTTCTTGATTTGACGATTACACACGTAGAATTCGCTTTCGTGTGAGCTCAGGACTCCGAAAGCTCCAATTTTCTTAAAAACTTTTGACAAAACATGTAAGATACATCACGACATGAAGGCGAAATCCTCATGTTTAAGTGCCAGAGCCCTGGACATAAATCATGTCTCGCAATTTTTTTTTTATGGGAAACCGATATTTTCAATTATTTAACTGGTAATTTGAGGTAGGGTTAAGGTCATAAAGAGTAACTGTATTACCAATAACTGCTTTTGAAAAGATTTCAAATTATTATAACGATTTCAAGAAATACTTAGGATAGCTTATGGACACGAAGGCCTATGCCTTCGTTACCTTAAGCTATCTTGTTCGTGATGAGTCTGATTCATAATGCTCAGAGCCAAGTCTTTTATAAAATGACTCGAGTAGCAAATATCTGATAGTATCCAACTTCATAGCAATACATGGAAACGATGTCCATCACTTTTCACACAAAATATATCACTTCACCATATAGTCTAACGACTACCACGACATAACTTTTTTATCCACTCTCAACCTACAGTGTCAAAAAGGAAAAGATAAATATTGTAGCTTGCCTTTTTGTTGCCAATTTTAATTATTATTGAGAAAATAGTTATAAATTATTATATAGATTGATTTAATAATAATTATTCAATGACTGAGTATGATATGTACGAATCTTTCACGAATGCTCTTGATTTATATAAATTAATATAATTATAAAACTCTATTTATTACTTTTTTTCCTTCATATTACGTAGGGTCAGCTGCTTAAAATCATACAAGAGTCAACTCATGAATATTAATTAAAATAGCTGGTAGGAAAAAACACAGCATCTTCGTATTTTTTTTTTCACAAAAAAGTTCGTTGTGTATTGAGTCTCTTAAAGTTAGATCAGCACTGCCTAGATTTCTTCATTAACCGTTTTGTGTAGGGGTACCATATAAATTTTACATACACAACACCCTCCATACAAACACTTATTATAATGTATAACTTTGTCTTAAACTTAAACTTTATAATAATAAAAGTTTTCCAACTTTATAAATTATGTCAGACACCATCTCTTCTACTTCCTATGTCGATATCCGACCTTTTCACCATTCAGTAACACTTTGTTTTGTAATTAGGGCCTCAAGAAACCTGTGAAAAGAGACATCCATACTCTAATTGGGTTTCTCCTCAAGAAGTTACTTTCTGTAGAAATAGTCCTTGGAAATGGTGACAATTTTCTAAAAATTTACTTGCTATGCTTTTTATTATAAATTTTTGTTAAACGGATAAAAAATACGACAGGATGAAGCTTTTTATGGACGAGAATGAATCAAGTTTTTTTAATAAAAATTTCATATATTGGATATGATTGATTGTTCCATTAAAAATCATTTAAAGTTGTAGATGGAAAATGGAAAGAAAAGATTTCAAAACACGAGTCAGTTATGCTTAAGATAATAGGGATGAAGCTCAATTGTTGATAATGGACTTTTCGTAGGCTACTTCCATTCCATATTTCTCTATTCAAAGAGAATACTCATTTTCTATCTTTAAATAAAATCAATTTATCTACTGTTGAAGATGGAGGAGCAGGGTCATCTTCCATATGTATGCTTGATAGTAAGTAAAGGGATATATCATAATTTAAAAAACATATTTATATTTTCTTGCTTTCTTTCACTTGGGGATTGCTGCCTGACTAATAACGTATATTTTGCTGTATAAAAATATATCCAACAAAAATGAGCTTTATCAGTGAAGATGTTAATTTAATTTAAAACAGTGTAATTTGGAAAGGTTATTTTGATAATAAATTTTAAAAAATTGGTAATAAAAATGTACCACTCACAAAAAATGATAAATCCCTGTAATAATTTATCCACACCCTACAAAACAAATCGACATACAGATAGATACAAAATAGTGTCTTTACAAATAAATTGATAATTAGATGGAAAGACCAGAGTTTAGTTTCCTATCATCACTAGATTCTCATTTAATTATTTTTATTCTACTACTGTTGTTTACATTTCTGCAGCACAACAATTGTATTAGGATGGGCTATAATATTCCTTCATGTAGTCCTTGTATAGACAAATCCGTATAAATAAGGGTTAAAATGTTCTATTAGAGGTCTGAAGGCGCAAAGGAGAGACGAAGAAGGAAATTACATTATTTATGCAAAAATTTTATCAGTTAATTTTCTGTATAAGGGTAAGAAGGCTGGAGATGCTTGCAATACGGTAAGGAGTCCAAGAGGTTGTGGGTAGAGTCCAAGAGGACTATTTTAGGTATGAAATGCTGAGAAGCCTTATGAATGGAAATATTAATTTCAAAAACTACCCTAAAATACGATATTCCTGGTTTCCTACACATTTGGAGTTTCAAGACACGACTATAGTATATTGCGCAAGAAAAATATTGCCTAAAATAATTAGTAAGGCATTTTAACGTAAACATCAACTAAATAACAGGAAAACTTCATATTAATAAAGATTAGCTATCTTCAAAAAGAAAAAATAGCTCTAATAGCTCAGAAGAACATCTGTCCCAGGATCTACTCAAAAATATAATGCCAATATGGAATTAAGCAATAATCCTAGCAGCCGGAGAATACTACGGGCAAATATAAACGGAATTTCATAAATTAAAAAGAAAAGTCCGTTTATATTTGTCTGTATTATTCTCAAGCCCCTAAGATTTTTTGCTTAATTCCATATTGACTTTCATAAATTAAAATATATAGAAATAAATATACTATATGTATATGGATTTTACCAAAAGATTCCTAGGTTAGATGGAGTAATTGTAATACTTAATCAGTTCAACTTCATCTAACCAATAAAAGGAACATTAAAAAAAAAAAAAAATACTAGAAATGCCATCAACTTACCTACCAGTTACCATTTTCATCTACGATCACTGACTTTGATCGTACGTCATTTCTGACAAGGATTGTGACTCCCCTTAGTTGGATTTAGTTAATATTATATTTGAAGAGAAATTATTATATTTTGATTCAATGAAAGACAACCCACCTATGTTGCGTATTCTTATGTCCTTTAAACAGACTACCTCTGGTAGGTAAGTCGATGGCATTTCTAGTATTTTTTTTTTAACGTTCCTTTAATTGGTTAGATGGAGTTGAACTGATTAAGTATTACAATTACTCCATCTAACCTAGGAATCTTTTGGTAAAATCTACATACATATAGTAGATTTATTTCTCTAGGAATCGCCGGGGGGAACATACATACATCAAGTTCAAGAGAATAACTCCCGAGCGTACTGTCCATGTGCTATGGCGATTCCATTTTTTCTTTTTAATTTACGAAAGTCAATATGGAATTAAGCAAAAAAGAAGACACAGAGAGAAAGTGATAAGATAACTTATTGAAAATGAACAGGACTGTTTCTTGAGCCACGATCAAGATAACCTAAACGAATACATACTTGAAGGATCCAAAATAAGAGCACGAAATTTGAATCGAAATATTAACTCTAAAAATCTAAATCTCCTAAGGCATTTGGAACAAACGAATTTTAATAATATTACAAATGAGATGCAGATAGAAAATAGACAGTCAAACAACAAAATAGAAAACAGACTATGTTTGGAAGTTTTATCATGACATTTTTACATCCAGAGTAAAAACAGTTAAAGATACTTCATCCAACCAAAAAAAAAAAAAAAATTCTAACGAAGACAAATTCTCTCACGTGATTTTACAAAATCTAAAATCTGCCGATACATTGAAAACAATCTAAAATCAGACAATACATTGACAATTACCTAAAATCTGACAAATATCCAGGTTTTTCTAGATTTACTACCGAATTTTGTAAACAGTTTCTGGAACTAGGTTAATATCTTTAGGAGAAGGTCTTACAAGAGAGCAAAAACGTGAACTTATAAAATCATTTCCTAAGGGTAGAAAAGATAAAACAAAAATAAAAACTTGAAGCCAATAATTTAGTTAGAAACTGAATATAAAATTTATTTTCGTTTTTTGACCGAAAGAATAAAACCGATTTTAGAATATATTCTCCCTGAGACTTAGTTTGGTTTTTGTGCCGGATGCGATCATGTCCTTAAAATTTATAGTCGGTCAGGCAAAAGAAATGAAGAATATACTGCACTGATATGTTTCGATTAAAAGAAATCTTTTAATTCGATCGAGCACAACTTCATCATTGAAGAACTTGCTATGAGGAACTTTCCTGCTGTGTTATATTCCACAATAAACAAACTATTTAAATATGCTGATTCAATTATTGATATCGAAAATACATCAAAAATATGGTTAGAGCGTAGAGTAAGACAAGGAGATCCACTGAGTCCTCTTTTGTTTCTTACATATGTTACACGGCTTCAGAATACATTGAATACGTGTCTTGAAGGGATGGAAATAACAAGGAAAGAAGATTTCTTTCCTGATGATTGCACAATTATCCTGAATGGAAAAAATATCATTGAGAATGCTTCACAGTATAATTGACAATTTTTAAAAGAAGTCAGGCCTGAAAAAAAATATTTCTAAGTCTCCCTTGATTACAAATATGTCCACCATACCTCCTACCATGAAATCGTTCAAAATAGCAGAGACAGTCACCGTAGTGGAAATACAATCTCATTTAGAGATACAAGTACTGAAATATATAGAATGATCAATTCCAGAAATTAAAAAAAATATTTTAGACCGAATTTAAATTTGAACATGGAAGTAATTCCAAGAGTGAACCATTTCCTAAGATGCACGGACTATAACAAAACGCTAAAAAAACAAATAATTCTGGTATCTTTTTATTCAGTGATTCTTTATTCTTGTGAAATTTAAATTTTTTTTTTTTTTGGGGAACAAATCCGTAATAAGGAATACGTTCATCAACTGCAAGGAAAAATGAATGAGATATGGTCTTGCAACCTCCACAATCTCGCCTAACAAATCTGTTGAAAATGAAGTTTATGTAAGAGTTATATCGAATCATCCTTGCATTTGTTCTAGAAATGTAGTAGAATTGATTCTGTAATAAATATTGTGGAAATAAAAATAGAAGAGGAGTACGGTATATAAATTAAGTAAGAAGACTGGCCTGTAGCTATGCCTCCCACAACAATGGCTTACCTAAAAGCAGACTCAGTCGTAACTAAAAAAATATGTGAAATATATTTCACCGAACGACAGACAAAGTTGTAAGAACATCTGGCATCGATGATTTTATAAATAAATAATTTTTAATATTACGGTCGTTTAAAGTTCTTTATTTTAAACAATTATGGCACGAATAGCTTAAGGAACTGAATTTAATAAATTATTTACTACTAGTTTTTATTATTCTCTTTTATTCTTACCGAGTACTTTGAGAGTGAGGGACATAAGTAGGAACTTATTTTATAATGAGCCACTCATTACTGTAATTTATACAAAAAATATGTCATTTTATTAAAAGTAAATATATTGTAATAATTGATTATTTAGGCGATTAAAAAGTAAGCGAATAACGATACTTTGGATCTTATTAGGTAATACCTCTTCTTAATCAATAGAAATACAAGATAATACCATAACGCGTGTATGACTGATGTTTGACATCCACCAAGCTTTTAAAAATAGACATCATAGTATATGAGTGGTTGCGTATTTTCTCAAAATCTACTTTTTTTGCCTGTACGATACATTAAATTGAAAATTCTAGCAATAGTGACGTCATAGACTATGAGTAGTTGCGTGTTTTGTCAAAAGCTAGTTATTTTACACAGCAGTTTTTTGTACGATACATCAAATTGAAAATTCTAGCAAGCCCAATTACATGATAGTTTAACCTTGTATTTTTATTAACCAGGTTCTTAATCATCCATTTGATGTTATGCAGTCTTTACTATCAACTCAATTAAATATAAATTACTTGTGAGTCATCGATCGTTGCTGAATTAAATAAGAAAATTAATATCGAATAAAGTATATGATTATAACTATTTATCATTCAGATTTCCCTATGTATGTAAAGTGTTTTATATGATTCGATAAACCTGTGCAACACGATAAATTATTTGAAGATATCGGTTTTTTATCCATAACTTTCCTCTCAATGTGTTCTAACGTGGAAGTACGCTGGGGATTTGATACGCTACAACCCATATGGTTCGAAAGACAATATGACGTTTCTTCGCCGTCCACACATCCACAGACGGTTTAAAAATTTTAGTGAATCCAATGCTTAGTTGTTGTCTTTTTGTCACCATCCTACGTTTTTTTTTAGTTGTATGATTTTGATAATGTTTATTCATAGGTTTTCTACCTGATCATTTTACTAATTTTATTAAAGATTTTCATTTTACTAATTTTATTGAAGATTTTCATATTACTAATTTTATTGAAGATTTTTATGAAATGTGATTAACTACTACATGGTATTATAATTATCGTTTGACTCACCGTGCTAGTTAACTGTTGTAATGACTTTAGTTAAGGGTTTTAATTCTAAACTAAAATGCTTATTTATATATGTTTTTATATATGTATCTTCTCTAAACGAATAAATTCTTTATGTAAAAAAAAAGAAAAGTCTTTTGATTTGCTAACAGCTCGATAGATATTTACGCATTACATATACACAATATATAATAGGTACTTAATATATCGTGAAAGGAGGATTCGCCTGGAACATTTTTGCCTTGTATGTAGCCACCTTGTGGCATTTTCGCCTTGTACGGGTTTACCATGCGACGTTTTAGCCTTGATACTTTCTTACCTGGGATAATAATAGAGGGAGTACAAACTCTTCTTAGTTATATATTTGTTTTGATATTTACCATTGTATTCCAGCTCTGAGAAATTAGAAACAAAAATGTAAAAAAGCTAGACCATAACAATTCTTCAAACCTTAATTAATTATATAAAAATAATACGTACATTTTTATTCTAGAACATTAGTATTCTGTCTATATGTATCTCTTTGTTAAATCTAAATGTTATTATGATAATTTTTTGTAAATATGAATTCTAAAATAAAAGAGTCAAGATTTTGTATAATTATCTTAATATGTGTACTTGAATTTCTCATTTTTTAGATTAATTATCTGCTAATTTGATTTTCTGTTGTGTAGTCATAAAAAAAATAGGGTTGGAAAGTTTTTATGACCTCTATCCCTTTTGAATTTTAAAGTTATGATGCTTAATTTCAAAAGTTTCCTTTAAGTTAATTTCCTCATGGGATACAGAAGAATAAAATCATCAGTTTTTATTTTGAAAAAAGTGTATGTTTGTTAACGTTTTAACAACTTTATATAGTCGACTAATTGCAACTGATGTACTAAAATGACAAATACAGAAGGGAATTATAATCAACTCACTATTGATACATTACAGTGATTTTATGAGGGAATAAAGTGATTTGAAAGAATTATAAAGATAAATACTGGATTCCAGTACTTTATCTCAACAAAATATCTAACTTAATACATCAATTATTAAAAATGTTTTCGGTGATGTATCTGCAATCCATCTTAAAAATATAAAAAACTAAAGACTAAATGAGATATCTTATAGTGATAAATAAATATAATTACTATTATATAATTACAGATCCCCAGTTTTGATCTTTAGTTTAGTCGGACGCCCTTTGCTCTATTTAAAGGAACTTAGCGAGACGGCTGGAAAGATTGAGGTGCCAGATTAATATTGTCCGATACTAGTTTATAAATTATCGTCCATCCGAGATATCTCCGGTTTTAGCATCCTGCGGAGAAGATTCTCTTGATGTTTTAGGAAGATTAACCAAACAATTGCTCGGTTTTCTCAAGTTCCTTATACTTTTAAAGTCGTCGATATACAATGTCCCATACTAGGTATGGTCTCTCTGAGTATTTATGAGTTTGATATTCACTGTGAAATAATAATTATAGTTAGTATTATATTATTAAATTATATTCAACCTTTAAAACTCAAACTGTGAAGATCTCCTTATCCTATTCAATTCTCAAAGCTAGACAACTCTACAAATCCATCAAGTTCTTGTATTTACTATTTATCACCACTAAAAAAGATGCTTTACATAGGAAGGATCTTGAAACTATGCTTTCCTTCCATTCGTTAGGATCCAAAATCCTCACAGTATAGGAAGATGGTTAATTGCCACCTAGAATCACAAAATATGCATAAGATATAAACACACAAGACTGGAAGATAATTTACTACTGAGGCACAGTGAGAGAATTACAAGTGAAGGGTCAACGCGAGCACAGCAAAATCTATGATTGTGAATACTGATAAGTTAATGAAGTTCGTTGATAAATAGTATAAATATATCATGTTCACAAGTACATGTAGACTTTCATGGACGAGATCCCCATCTTGATCTTTAACTATAGTACAATCCTTGATGTAAGTAGAGAGTTCAATATCTCTTAATGGCATTTTAATGAAGAAATGGACTGCATATGAATGCTAATGATTTTTTTGCAACGGAACGTAGCAGTAGCATTCCGTGATTCCTCCACAATGCTTTGAAACCTACGTATTATTTATATATAACTAATTAAGGTTTGAAGAATTGTTAATGACTTGCTTGTTTGCATTTTTGTTGCTAATTTCTCAAAGCTGGAATACAACTGTAAATATTCAAAACAAATATGTAACAAAGAAGAAGTAGTATTCCCTCTGTTATTATTATTAAGGGAAAAAAGTCTGAATTCAAAACAGTGCAAAGCCAAAACACCTCAAAGTGAAAGCGTCACACGGCAATAACGGATCAAGGCGAAAGTGTCACAAGACAAATTTGTATACTGCAAAAAATCACGGCGAACCCTCCAAGAGCCTTAATGTATTACAACTTCTTTTATGAGGAGCTTTTTCCTATCGCCAATCAATAGTAAGTCTGAAAGCGAAGTTTAATATATGATGACAACAATTGCCTTGCACAATTTTCTCTTGAAATATGAGTTAGGTAATTATATTCCTGATCATTTACTAGATCATGAGGGTCTAAGTGGAGAAATGATGGAATTTCAAGGGCACTAGAGTAGTTCTAATACTGGCTTGTCTCCTAATATTCATGTTCATACTTCTATGTATTTTCTAATTAAAAATACAATAAATTGATCAAAGTTATTAATTTCTTTAGAGACTTAATATTCGGTTGTAATATTCAGCAAACTTTTAGGGAATATTTTAACAGGGTAAATTCATCTGTACCATGGCAAAACGACATGAATATTAGTTTTCTGTATATAATTTTTTTTTAATTGGAACACCCACAAGTTACAACTATATTTATAAATATTTTTTTATACATTAATATTTAGATGATTTATAAATATAAATCTTAATTCTTTCGGTATTTCCATAGGCTTTCTTATTAAGCCTTTACTAAAATACTATCCTCACTTATTAATCTTTTTTTTTAATAATACAACTATTTTAGGATAATTAGTTTAATTTTTTTGAACTTTTGCCACTACTATCGTTTGAACTGTCGATACATATTTTATTTTTGGAAATGCGTTGGTCAAATTCAAATATGGGGATCTGTTTTTTTCTAAATTCGGTTAAATGAATAATCCAGAATATCAGAACTATTCACACCTAAATTATTTTGATACATTTCCCATTTTAGAAAAAAATTATTGATAATTCGTTTGCTCGACTTGGAATATGAGTATATTGAGCTGGCAAATATTCAATAATGTAAATCTATTGGAGTTTATATAATATGTGGGTATTAGTTAAGTTCTGCATCATACAAATTATAACTTTTGTCAATTAATATTGACTTGAGCTCCAAATTTTGATCTGAACAGGGGATTCATTATGGCCGTTAACTTGGAGCAAGACCCTCTCAAGCACAATGCCCATCCAAATTTCCAAGGGACAACTCTATTTCCAAATCAAATTAACTCTAGGTATATGAGAATGAAATGACAATTAATATTCAGTTGAGTCATTATTTGAATTATATTTACTAATGCCGGTCACATATGAAGAAATAGACAATGAAGGAATCGTCTATAACCGTTAAACCCAAGAGATTCTTTTCTCCAATGCCGTAGTTGAACCCTATCACCTATTATCACAAATTGCTATAAATCAGATCTCTCATTCCAAATCCTTTATTTATTAATGTACATTATTCGAATTTTTTGAAATCGGTTCGAACTTGCACATTGTATGTTATAACTTTGAACATGTTTCCCGTACGATAAATGCACATTTCCAGTCTTCCACCAAATAAACCTATTTAAAATGAACACAGTATCTTCTCCTACTACTTATATACTAAGATGATCGGTTGAGCGATTTTTACCACAAGGAAAGACTAGAACTAACCATACAAAATATGTTCATAGTATTTTTTTTTAGAGGCACGCGCCTTAACACGTATTCTGCTCTTCCCAATGTATTCCGAACCCAAATTACATTTTATTTTTATCCAATGTTCTAGGAGAATTAAAAAAATCGAATCAAGAATCAAACACAAAAATTAGTTTTTCTTTTACTTTTGCGTCTACTTTATCGATTTTGCTTCATATAAAAGATATGGCTTAAGCAGTTGTTCTTTAAATTATTTGAGCTGCATATGAAACGCGCTATATTGCATTTTTCTTGCAATTTAAATGAATGTCACTGAGTTTATGCGATATCTTAAATTCACTACCATCTTGAATGAGAAGTTTTTGGAAATGTGATTCTAAACCTCAGCTGAACATCTGTCATCCCTTGAAAATATAACATATTCTGTATCTAGTACATGGTACCGAGCTCTATCCAATAATTGAAATGAATCAGGAAATACACAACCATTATTTGAAGGGTCATGTGGATTCACAAACGAGTAAATTTTGTCATTTAATGACACTTGAGATATCAGAAAATACATTTTCCATGTCCATACGGATTCCTCACATTCCAAACCCATGCTTCTCCATTTCATTTACAATAGAAAAAAGTAACTCCTTTGTGATGTTGTTATCAAGATAAAAGAAGATTGGCTGCCCCAAGTGACCGACTAAACCCCGCATGATTATTATTTCCAATTTCTTACATCGACCAACTATAGGGTAACAGTACTAATTTTTCATCATCTTCAGAAATTAGGAGCATCTCTTTCAAGGCTCTAAATGTAGGGATCACTGAAGTGTTCACGCACTCATTTAGTGTTATATTGATTTTTAAGACAAGATTGACAATATAGTTGTATAAATTCTTTGCCATATGAAATAAACATTCCGTTTTGCTTTTAAATGGGAAAAATTTGTTGAATGTATTCATGGTTCCTTTTCGAAGTCAATCATCAAAGTATTTGGATTTAAGGTTGGGTCCAGGTTGGCCAAAGTATCAAAGAGTCTACTGTATTTATGTCTTCTGATATGCCAGGAAGTAGTGTAAAAATTCAGTTCTAAGATTCCCCCCCCCCTCCAATAATTTTTTTTCGGAATGATTCAAACTGATATTTAGACAATCTGTATTAAATCAATATATCAAAATTTTGAAAGATTAAATTATAACGGAAAAATTGTAAACTGTTAGATATAAATTTATTTCATATATATAAAATATACATACAAAAATATTAAGGGTCATTGATTACTACATTACGGTATCCATTCGGATAGAACTCATTTAATCAAAATTAGTATTAGGTATACAAGTTGGCTGGCTTTGGTCTGACTTAAACTATTTCTGCGTTCGGAAATAATTTGTTTTATCTTGCTAAGACACGTTCAAATTGGACAGATGTAGCAATAATGCAGTGATTTTTCATTAATTCATTAAGTGTGGGATAAATAATCCCTCCACTTTGCCACCAGACATGAGGGTCTGTAGGTCCTGATAATAAAGATTCTGCAACAAAAGAGCAAACTTTTATAATTGCATGTGAAGAGCCATTATAATATCCTAAAGTCTATCTTTAACTAATTTGAAATTGGATTTGCTAACTGAATTTGAATGGATGAAACAAGCTTAGGATGTTTTAAATTCCTGTTCCTAATGTAATTCTACAGATTTTTTCTAATATATATATATAATAATAATAATAATAATATCTTGAAATTCAGGCCTCCGTAGGCTTGTGTAATTCGCCTCTTATACCTCTAAGCTTGTTCCAAAACCGCCTACTCTATCAAGGACACTATTGAATAGAAATGGAAGGGCGCATAAGCTGTCTTGTAAAATTATTGGGTTAAAAAGGTTGGGGTAAATTCGTTGCATGGTAATATTCGGGCAAGCAAACTATTGAATGATAAAAGAAGTTCCATCTTATATACTTACACACTACAGCACATGTCAGGTTAAATTCTTGCACACACGCTTCTATAAGCATCAAAGATCCCTTGTAATATCCCATAATACAGTCTGGTTCACTAGATAACCTGATGCAAGAGTTCACATGTCAGTTCATCATCCCTTATATCCTAAAACTTATATATTGTACGAATAATGATATACCTTCATTAACTTGTGCTCTAATTAACTTATTATTAATGTAAGCGTTCATTTTAGTTAATAAATGATAATTAATTTAGATCACCTGCACAACCAAGATCAATTTAAATCAACGGCAGTGGAGTTTAAAGTACATTGGGACTCAGCACTTTCACTGCACAACCCGTTGGCCGGAGCATATTTTTGTATATACAAATAGTTCATGATGCTAAAGGATGTGGTGGCAGGGGGGAGGGGGAAGGCTTCAATCTAAAATAAAGAAGTAGAAAACACTGTATTTGAAATCCTCAAGCTTGAACAAAGAAATATTTGGGAAATTCAGATTTGTCCAGGATATAAGAATATGATAATTGTAAAACTAAAAAATACTATTAATGTTGGAGTGGTGTTAGCTCATGTAAAAAATGATTTCATTATAAAAAAAGCTGAAGAAAAATTAAAAACCCAGCGAAAAGACAAAGTTGGAAATCCTACTGCATCCTACTATTGAAAAGAGAGTCTTCATACGCTCATCGCATGAAGATTTTTCCACTAATGATATTGGAGACGGGATCAAGGAGTTTGGAGCAGTAGCAGTCCCTGCAAAAGAGTGTTGTTTCTAATACGGAAGACTTAAGGGAATACATAATTGGAACTTTACTATTAAGGTCACTTTGATATCCGATATACAAGGTTTCCTCCCGATAAAGGGGTTCAAAACTCGGTTTACGTATGCAGGCCAAGAAATTACATACGCTAAATGCTATAAATCAGACCATTTTGCGAGAGAATGTACTAATGAGTATGTTAAGTGGCTAGGTTAAATACAGACGATTGAATATAATAACCTTACACCTTCATCAATATATACTGGCGAGAAGTGTGTAGTAAATGAGTCAGAAAAGGGTATTGCAGTAGAAAAAGAGGGGGACAAGCAAGCAAAATGGATCTGAGAGCTATTTTAATTTATGGTGCTACTAGATATGCAACTTTTTCTTTGGAGATTCCCCAGCTGCATGGTAACTCCTGGAATTACGTTTCGGATCTTATAAAATATTACCCATATTCTTCAATAAGATATGAAAAGACTTTAAGAATCATCATCAATATCTACAAACAGTAAGCCGAAAATTAGGCATTTTTTGTTTTAATATTTTGTCTTACCATGAGGCCTTTTAACTATTATTTTGTAATTGTTTATGTTAGGTACAATGTTTTCTGATTTCTATTGAGGGTTTTTTATTTATTTATGTTTTATTCTGAACAAAAAAAAAAATTCTATTAATTTTACAAATGTGTACATTTTTTTTTAGTGTGTGTGTGCATGTGTTAATAAATAAAGACCAAGTCAAAGGAAAAAAACAATCTTAATTTATTAAGACAAAAATATTGGATCATTGTAAAAATATTATTTGTCAAATCTTGAAAAAATCTCGATGCTGATACTCAAAGTCTGAATTTCCAAAAAAAAAAAAAAAAAAATCACCATATGATAGTTTGTAACCCAATTCTATCGTTTAACATTGAAGTAGAATACTTGAGACCTTTATTGTTCTCAAAAGATTGTAAAATTCATAAAACAGCAAAAAAAAAAAAAAAAAAAAAAGCTTAGTTCTTTTATGCATTTCCATACTATAGTAATACATTTACAAGTTTTAAGGTCATACTCAACATTTGATTTCTTGGACGACGATTTGTTGGAAAATGTAGCAGATCATAAAAAAAGATACAAATTATGGAAAAATTATAAAAGAAAAAAGCAACAATTGCGATAAAGGATTTTTTCTATGTCAAGTTTGACAGGATTTAAGCAGAAACTTTAAATGGTGGTTCTTTGATAGATTAAGAGTTTTCTAAGCCAGAAGAACCTTGGACAAGCAGTACCACTACAAGAATTATTACCATCCTAAAAAAACAATTTAGAATTGCAGTACAACGAAATGAGTTGAAAATTACAGAAGTGGAAATGAAGACTACTGTGAGTTTCTGATCATTATCTTTTATCATCTTTAGCCATTACTCCAAGCCTCCGGATTTATGGTCGAAAAAAGGGCACAATAATAATTCCAAATGAACCAATCTTGTACACATTACCTTACAGTAATATGTAATTGATAAGGGAAATATTTGTTGTATATTTTTAGACAATATGGAGAAACAAGACAAGAAAAATTATATGAAGTTAGGAAAGATTACTGAAGTCAAGAAAAAAAAGAATAACAAAGAATATACAAAGCTTAAAAAGAAGTTTGGAGGTATGGAGATAATAACGTGGTAATTATGACTGATCCAACCTCAATACAACGGATAGTTCCTTTACAGGGACCACTGGTCAAATTAAAACTGGGCGCAATAATTCAATAGTTACAATTCAGGACTATGCAAACGAGTTTAAGCAAACAATGGTGATAAATTTCTAACCGTAGTTTGAGGAACGTACAGTTAAGACTACCCATGAATTGGTCTCTTTAATTTTGGGGATTCAGAGTAAGTAGATCAATGAAGATTGGATGTGAACATTGAAGATGCGGTTGTTGTAGATCTACATTTACAAACTAATACACAAATTTCAGTTGATAAGTAATTGTTTGAGTTTTAAATCTTATGCACTTATTAACATGTGAACATTTGAGTAATATGAAGAGTATTTTTTGATTTTATTTTCCAAGCCTGTTATACTTATTCTTTAACTATTAAAGAGAAAACATAGAAGCAAAGACAGAGAATAAAACTGGTTCTGGCTGGAGAGTTGTAAGCAGATATGCTAATTTTTATTTTTAGCACACCTGTTTTTTGGGAGTTGGCAACCTGGAGAAAACATTTTCTTTTTATAGGCTGTTATCATTATTATTTCATTCCTGAGGAGTGAAATTATTTTTCTACTATACACATTTATATACAAAACCGAATTAAACATTTGTGTGTCCTCATAAAAGATAGAAAGTAATCATAATAATTTATAGTTTAAGACCTTGTTGTATTCAAAGTAGAATTGAGGATCAAAATCAGAGTACTTCTTCCCTTGATCCTTGTTTATTTACTTATCCCCTCACCTTTGTTACTGTAGCTGATTTAATTCACTGTCATAACAGCTAAGCTGCTCTCCTCCAAAATATTGTTCAAAATTTCAGGGTTATTATGTGGATTTTGGTTTCTTTACCATACTTAAAATGCTACCAATTAGCATTACTAGTGGAAGTCCTTGTGGTATTGGTGATCGACAATAAAGTAATTATTGCCTATACCCTTCCTAGATACTGAGTTGGATTTGTATTTATTTATTTTATCTCATAGTTACTTGTAGCTAACCTAATAAAATGTCATTTCATGTCTGTTCTCCTGCAAACAATTGGTTCAATGTCCCTTTCGGTTTCTTTTATTTGCATACCCACACAGATTAAGATTTACATCCCTACTAACTCCCATATTTCCAAAATTAAGTTCATCGCGGAATTTTCCTTTCTACAAATAGGAAATAGTTGAAATCACATAGTCTCTAATGGGGTGCTAGCAAACTAATAAAAAAAATTATACAACTACATGACACGCCATACTTGGGCCTTGATCATTGAAAGAAAGAAAAACTACGGTGAATGGCATTTACTTAAGCAGTAATTACTAATGCTGCTCAACAGCAAAAATGTTACAAAATCGACATAGTAGAATTTGATCCCCTAATTCCAAATATGGTCCTAGTTTTATTTTATCATCTTCAAGGCTTTCAGTACAAGGCTATAAAGTTTTTTTATTTTTTAGATTCAAAGATTTTTTAACCGCTTGTTGTTGAAAATATAGATAAAGGATATTAGTATATTTCAAAGCCTAATGCTAAATAAATCCAAAACAATTCTAAAAATTTATTCAAGATCTTTGAACTCTTTTTTTTTAAAGTTGAAAACGTGTTTTTTTTCAGATGCTCATAGCTACAAAAAAAAAAAAGTCTAAAAATATTTCATTTGATAGCTTAAAGTTTAGACTATAATTTACAAAGCTTCCATTTAGAAAACTCTCTATATCTTTGTAATATTTAGGGGATACAGCCCATTTTTGAATTTATCTTATTTATTTGATTATTAAAGGAATATTTAAGAAGACAAGAACAGAAGAAAAGGCTAGGAAATAAGGAAAAGAAAATGCTATGGAAAAGATCTAAAACATTTTGTTGCATAAGTTGAAGTAATTAATTAAATATGTGGCCTTCGGCAAAGAGGGAATACACGATTTGTCAGATGAAACAACTGTCTTCAATTCAGATGAATTTTCCTAATTTGCCATTGTAATCAGATCCGGAATCAGAACATCTGATCCCCCTAAATCATAATTGCTATCAGATGATTGAATACACTCAATTAGAAATACTTCTTTCCCATGAGTCCTAGCACATCGTTTTATATGTTTTCGCTTAAGTTCAGTTATTGTCCGACCATAATAATTTTGATCCATAATATATCAAATTATGGATAGCTTCTGTTTTATTTATAATAGTAATACTTATTTAAGTGAAAACTATTTACTTCTCCTGTATGTAGAATAGTAGATTTGCTAATTTATGGTGGTGTTTTTGAAAAAAGTTGAAAATGAATATTGGTTAGATAAGAAAACTTGATGTAGTGTTCCTAAAATACTACAAATACGACCAGAGAAAGAGTTTTCAATAATGACTAATTTATTAGGGGTACAAGCATACACTATATAATATATATTTCTATAAAAAGAACATTAATGATTCAAAAGATTCCCTACGTCAACTTAATGAAAGTAATTAAAAATAAGAATGACACATAAAACTTAATATGGGGTTATTGACAAGACATATAGCAATTTTTAATTAAATTTAACTATTAAAAGAATCAATTATTTTCAAAAATGATTATTTTCTTCTTTTTTGTCATTTGCATCGAAATAAACAATGATGGTGTGCATTTTATCGTAAAGGATATAAATGATTTATCTATTTTCTGTATCATAAAATTATATATACTATGTTTTTAACTAAAGGTTTATTTTTAGAGGTTCCACTTTTCGAAACATCTGCTTAATAGATAAGATATTCAAAATCAGTATTTGAATTCTTGCGCTTAAAAATAATATTATTAAGAAGAATATCAATAAATGTTTCTGGAAATATACAAATTATTTTTTCTATGGTACTGAAACGTTGCAGAGCATGTTTTTTTATACCTAGGAAAACTTTTAAAAAGTAACAGTCATTAACAAATTAAATATATGATAAAATTTATTACAATTCTACTGTATAGTAATGATTAATAAGATAATATTTACACTTTCTTAGTGAATATATTATATATGATAGATATATTAAGCTTTCTAGGCCCCCAGTATGACGTCTCATCTCTTGGATTATTTTGAATCACGTTGTTTACATCTCACACCCTATTCAAAAGGATTATAAAATGAAATAAATCGTCCATTGTTCCGTTCTAAAATGATGCACTTTGAAACATGTACACGTCTGATAGATGTGAAAACTCATCATTCAGTTTTTTTTATCTATCTTTAAACAGTTTTATCGGATATGACTCCGTTAAAAATGTTTCGGCTTAAAAAAATGAGATGTAGATTCTTTGATTTTATTGAATTGTTTTAAAATATTGTGGAAATATTTTTTACAGCTGAATGGATATATAATCTATAGGTAGTTAACACAACATTTGTTTATTTGCATATTTCAAATTTATGCTATTAAAATGTAATTTTTCAATTACTTTGAATAAACAATTTCAACTTTTCAATGTATCAATAATTTTTATTCAAGTATAGTTCATAAATGTATTTTACCTTCAATCAAAAAATTAAATAGACATCAGTAAAATTACAAATAGACTTGTCTGTAATATTATACACCTTCAAATATATCTAGCTTTAAAAGTATGTTAATATTTAAAATATATAGGTATATTTGGCGTGCGATAGAGGTAAACCATCTCCCTTCTCTTTCATATTTTTCCCCAATTTTTTTTTTAAATGTATCTCCAGTAACTAAAAATACTTAAGATTAAAAGTAACCTTTAGGTGTGGTTCATTTATACAATTAAACCAAGTATTATATAGTAGTCAAGTAAGTCTTTATTTATACTTTTACATAAACCTATTCCTTAAAGTTATAAATAATACTGTATTATAATCAATGAAGGTTGGTATTAATTTTGTTTCCGATTAAAAATACCTTCTCTTGTAGTACATCCTTAAAACATTTGGGGAAAATGATGTTCATCATAATATTTTTATTACTATTTTTTTATATTTGGGATAATCAAAAATTAGATTTATTCATAAACTTTATTTATCTGATGCATCAAAATAAAGTTATATTTACGTATAGCTATATATTTAATATTTTTACGATTGGAAAATTAATCGAAATGATTAAGTTATTATTTTTATTGTTTTAACTAAAGCTTTAAGTATTTCCTTTAATGTAGAAAGTGTATACGGATATCATTATCCTCCCTAAAATAAGATATTTAAATAAATAGTATTATATTTTTTAACCTATTATTATTCAATAATATCTTAGCTGTTAGAGTATTCATTTCATTATTTTCGAAATTTTAATCTATAAAATATCCCCTTGATATATATTTATAATATAGAACACTATCATTATGTCGTTATTTTATTAGAAAGTTTATTTCATTATATAATTTAAAAGAGCTATGTTTTTCTTAAGAAATAATTTCTGATATGTCATTTGATATTTTGAGATGCTCAGACGCTCCAAAAAATTTTATAATAAAGTTAGGGAAAATTTTTATTGTTTTAAACAAAATGGGATGAAAGGTTTTTGTAATATAATCAAATAATGCTGTGGTTTCCAAACTTTTTTGAGTTCAAATCTTAAAATATATGTGGCTATAGAATGTGCAACCCCTATAATTCCCATTGAGGATTGAATATAAATTTGGAATACATTTTATGCAAATATTTGACTTAGAGGTCATATCAACCCTATAAAGTTAAACCCCGAGGATAATATAATATAAGTTATTTGTTTATATTGATCCAAAATAAAGATTTTAGTTCTAAATATATTGAAAAAATAAGAAAAAATCAGAAATACAACGACGAAAAAATAGAATATACTGCAAATATAAAACCAGAGATATATGCACTAATTGAAATCATTTCGATACTATCAATTCTCTTATTTTGTAATAAATAAAATCAAAAATGAGACACACAAACTAATAATGTGGATGTGCAAATAGGTTTATCAACGAATCAATGTCTTAATTTTACAAATGTGCACTGTGCATTGCGGAAAGCATTTCTAATATTCTTGGTTTAATTTTGGACACGTCGACTTGAAGATCATTCTCCACGTGAAGCCGCGATTTGTATTTATTTGGGATATAAGTTAATACTGATAAGTATATTCATCATTATTAAAGTTTTGATGGCACAATTTAAATTATATTCTTCTTTTTTGGAAATCAAATCGCGACCCCTTTCTTTTGTTCCACGACCCCCACTTTGGGAACCGCTGAAATAATATGTACTAACAATTAATTTGCTGAATATAATTTTATACTAATGATATGTTTTTTTTAATGTGATTTTCTTTATTTTTCTTCTTCATACAACAAATTTCTTATTATCCTAATTCCTAAATGTATCAGGCTTTTCCATATATATTTTAGAAATAAGAATAGCTTGTAACATATAAAACTCTAAATTTTGTAGCATTTATATACAATTAATTCAGTAATTCATTAAACATGGTTAAACGAATAAAAAAATTAAAAATTAGATTGAATATTTGTCCAGCATCTAAAAGTGATAGAATATTTTACAATATCTTTGCATTTATTGAGATAATATTAAGTCAAGGAATGCAGTCTTTTTTTATTTTCCTAGAGTTTCCTTTATTTTTTTGAGTAGAATAGTTAGATTTTTACTTGGTCGATTGTTATTATTCATGCCCGTTATTATGTTGACCTCTTCTCCACCTTTTTATGTATTTCTATTATAGGTTCGAACTTTACGTTTATACGTATCTCGATCAGATTAATTATATAGCTAGAAGAAGAAAAAAGGAATAATGATGAAGAAATTATCTGTAATCTTGAGCTGTTTACATATTTAAAAATATAGGGAGAATGAGTAAGGAATCACGGATCTGGAATGCTGAGTCTATATCGAAAAGATTTATTGACTTGTGGCACGTTAATGTGGTATTTCCAAAATTTAATTAAAAATGATATTTTCACTTTTTTAAATTCAGAACCTCTTTATTTCGAAAGGGATAGTTGTTGAAGTTGGTAGATGATAATTTACAAAGTTATTAGAAATAAATTGTCTATTCTTGTGGACGCATGATAGATTTGGTAACTCACATTTACACTAATTACTCCTCAACTAATCTTCAGTGTAAAGGCGGGTTCACATAATACTATGCGTAGGTAAAAACATACGTTGATATTTTTTTTATAGTTATTTTTTCCCTTCATCTCTGATGAACTTCTAAATACCACAAAAATATTTTTTTGTGGAAAACATATTTTTTAACGAACCCTTTTTTTATAACGTCACTCCCAACCCTTTGCCCTTTTATACAAAAAATTGCGTCGACGATTTTACTTAATTAGGTTCTGTTCAGGTCCAATAATTCATTTGGTACCAATGATGATAACATCATTGAGCTGAGATTGAAAATATAATAAAACAATGACTTTAATTATCATATTAATTGAGGGCACTACAACATAATTTCCTTTTTCAAAGAGGCCATAAAACAAGTTTTTATTAATCAGAAAAGTTTATTTTGTTTCATCATAATAGTACAGACTTAAAGATATGTTTATGTAGTTTTGAAAATCATATCAGATAAGTTACGTCCCTCATTTTCATGCACTGAACTTTGGTATTTTAATATATCGTGGTTTTTTTATTCTCTATAAACTAATTTTCATTGATAGGTTTTTTAGGAATAGTTTTTTATGCAAAAATTTAATTTGTAACATATCTATTTTTGTATTAGTGGATAATTAGTTGATTAGCTCAATAATTATTGACAATTTTGTAAATATTTTAAACTTTTTGTTTTTCTAATCTAATTTCGACAATTCGCCAAATTAAAAATTTTTCCATGACACCTAATTTGATGGCCCAAATTTAAACTCTCTAGCTTCATTATTTGTTATTTCTGTTCAAAAATTTTTAGAAATTTCAAATTATGAAAATAAATTGAAAAAAATATTTTTGTATATAAGAAGTTGAAACAATTAACTGACTTTCATAAGTTGTACCAAGAAATCTATAAATATTTATTCATAATATGAAAATTAATAAAACTAAATAAGTTGTCTCCTAGACGGTTCAGGGGAATACTTAAGTATTCTTGCCTTTGGAAGCAGTTTAAATATTTTTTAAATTTTGTACAGGGTCGAAGATGAGATGGAATTTTCTATTGATGGCGTGTGGCGAGTAATTGAAGTCTGGAGCTCATCACCACAAAGAAAATGAGTGAACAACTTCCTATTGACTGGGTGGTTATCAACCAATACGGCCACAAAGATAAAACCTATTTGATAGAGGTTTTTCATAATTAAAGTATGTTTGCTGTAGAGGAATTCAGTGTTTAATTTGGCAATCGGTAGATGTGCATGTAGTTTCCTCCAATTGATTAGATCAGAAATTTAAGGAACATTTTAGTTGTTCGGTTGTTCTCGTATCCCAAGAACTTACCTTTAAAAAACTCGAATCTTTCTGTGGAATAAGTCTCATCAATTATAAGAATGGCATGATGTCCTCTACTGTTTATGTGTTTGATCTTTTTTCGAAGATATTAAACTATAGATGACGGTAGTCCAGTAATTACAATAGACAGAGTTCCAAGATACTTTTTATAAGTATTTTCATTATTTAAGAACTCCTTTAATCCTTAGTACACATCAATGTTGATTACTTCAGTTACTGATTTGATGACAAAGAATGTAGTAAGACAGTTGGAGACTGAACTATTACTTAGCGTATGATGGCTGTTAAAAATTCGAAAGGTGAGGATTCCGAGGCTAGCCTTAATATCAAGACCCCTACCTTCAGTTGCTTCAAGCGTAATAAGGACCAATTTGGGGGATTTAATTAGTATATATCACTACGGTAATGTTTCCAGTAACAACTTATCATAAAGTTCGTTAACGGCTAGCGCCTCTTCTTCCCCAACTATTTTGACCTCCAAGACTTCCTGACACTCATTCTCGAGCTGGAGTTGTAGGCCACTAGTGGATGCTAGGGTGGATCTAAGAACAGGCGGAGGAGAAAAGAGGTAGATCGGAAGGGTTGGCTACTTTTCAGGAGAAAAGTTAAGTAATTCAATTAAATACATATGTTTTGGAGTAGTCTTCTCCCATTTGGATTCAAGTGCTAGATTAGGAGGCACATTCAAACCAGGAAAACTATAGTAATGACATCATAATGTTGACGGCGTTTACAAGCTCAGCACTTTCATCCCATTACATTAAACTTAACAGTCACGATTGGAATCTTGAAGCTATAAGTATATGTATTATCTCTTCCTACTGGAAACAATGACTTATCAATTTTTTATGTAATCTCTGTCTTGGAGCAGGCACACTTTTTTATTTATCTGCATGAAGCCTAGATAGCTCTTGATGTGCATGTTATAATGTATTATTTATCAATAGAGTTTAGAGGAAAAATAAGCACTATAATATACAGTAAACACTTTATAAAATGAATGAAATCTTGAAGGTATTTAGTTCAACCCATGTTAAAGGAAAAATAAAAGCGGGAAGTACTTTATATAAAATACTAAAAAATGAGGGAGACTTTAATTGAGGTTAAGATAAAGTACTCCCTGGCTTTTCTAATGATATTAATTTTTTTTTCTCAATCTGTTATTATTATTTTTTATTTTTAAGGAGAGAACGTCTAAGTATTGAGTGAGTAGCTTTGTGTGAGTTTGCTCGTGGAAACGAAGGGTAACCCCAATGATTTGTTGGGGGATTACTTTCCATGTTATTAAAAAAAAAATTAGTATGTTCGTCAACTCTTAATAAATCCTACCTAGCCGAGTACTACCACTCATAATAAATAAAAGGAGGGAAAAAATGCCAAAAAACCTACTGCAATGTATAATAAAATAAGACAATAGAATAAACTAACACACCACTTACATAATATATGTATATAAATTATTATAGGTTTATAAAAAAGAATAATGTCAAAAATCAATCGAGAATACTAAATTATCTACCATTGTAGCAGTTTTGTTAATTTCAAATGATATTTGAAATTAGTTTTCCTTATGCCTTCTTTTTAATACAATATATATTTCATAAGTTATAATAGTTATTTTTTTAATATACAGAGTTCCATTTGAATTATGAAAGGGTGGTTTGACGGTTTTCGAGAAAATGGAGGACCCACTATGTATGCTTATAGTAATAGAACATCTGTTTATGGTGATTTATCAACCATAACAGTTTATATTGTTTTTATAACATTGTTCTTGGCCTTTTTTGTTATTTTCCCTGGAATACGAAAAGAGGTAATTAAAATGTACAATAAATTGAATGAATAAATATTAATATTTTAGCGATTTACAACATTTACATCAGTAACTCTCAGCCTTTTTGTTGGAACTGCCATTTTAAGTAAGAAAATAATTTATCTCAGCGGATTATTTTTTTTTTAACGTAAACCTTCTGAATTAGTTGGAAACAGTGGATCTAGTTGGCACATTGCAGAAGCAGAAATATCAAGTGCATATAGAGCTTTTTCAAATGATAAGATTATAGGTCGTATAGGAATATACATCGGCCTTGTTCATACAAATGTCACTCTTGAAGCTATGAACAAAAATTATAATAATACAAAAATTGATATTAACTTTAATGAACGTTTTACTTTTGGTGGTGCAAAAGAGTTACAAGAAGGGTATCGTGATGCACTTGTTAAAGGTTTACCGTTCCCTATTTTAACAGTTGCTGAATATTTAGCTGCTGATGCAGAAGGCTTTTGTTGGGGACGTTCATATAGAGAAGCTGGTTATTATACATCTATATCTCTTTGGGTTTCATTTGCTTCATGGATGATAATGAATATACTGTTTGTAGTTGTACCTCGATATGGTGCCTATAGTATGACTATGACAGGTCTTATAATGCTTTTATCCGATGTTATCTATTATTGGCTTTTACCAACTCGTCCTCTCAGAATCAAAATGGAATCTTCAACATTAATTTTCGAATTTGGATGGTGTTTTTGGGTTATCTTAGTAGCTGGTTTCATTTGCTTTGTTGTTGGCTTTGCCATTTCGATTATAGATTTGATATATCCTCATAAGTTTTCTACTGTTATGGAAATGGACTATGGGACTCCTTTTGATCGTCACACTATAATAGAGGATTCAAATGAGACAAAAAAAAAGAAAAAAGTTATACCTAAATTAGAAGAACCATCTATGTCTGTCGTAGGTCTTGGTGGACTTTTACGGAGATTTTCAAAACGAGATCGAGAACATCATCATCATATGCACCCAGGAGTAATCATTATTATTGAAATGTTTTAAAAAAAAATAATTTTTTTATATTATTCTAGGGAGAAGATAATTATACTTTTGAATTAGATGTTCCTAAAAGTCCTTGGCGGTACCCGCATCTTATTTTCCGTACTGACAGTAGAAAAAATAAACAGGTATCTTTTAAACAAGTTAATCATAGGGAGGATATCAATCCAATGGTGAATTTAAGAAGAGTAGATTCAAAAGATTCATCTTGTTCTTCTCTGTCCTCTACACATCAGAATATTGGACATTCATTATCGGTACCGGCTTCAGTATTAAATGTAACATAAATTATTTATTCACGTATAAAATATGTTGCTACATTATACTTCTTTATTTAATAGCAAAGATTTCGCCGAACCGATAGCGCTGATAGTAATAACTCCAGTCTAGCATCTTTTGGGATATCAATACTTTCAAGGACAAATTCTAGAAAAAATAAATCAAATAATAATTCTCATATCATTACCCCGGCTCAAGAAAAAGAAGATAATGATATTAACATTATTACAAGAGGGTAATCATTATAAATTTTATAGTATCATATTTGCATAAGTTAGTTTACAGGAGAATTTTTAATTCTACAACCGATGCAACCGATTCTGGATCGTCAAGAAAATCGAGTAATAATGATGAAGTAACAATAGTTGTTGGTCATAGGAAAAATTCTGTCACAAAAGCTATAAGGTAAACATTTATTACACTTTAAGTTTTAAAGTAAATGAGCTCATTCATTATTAATTTGAAATGAAGTAGGGTTAATCCATATTTAATACAACAGATTTAATAAACTTGTTAGCCAAGTTTTTTAATTTTGATAATTTTTGCAAATATTTGAGATCTATTTAAAATAATACATCATACAAAATTTGAACTAATTCGGATAAGGGGGTATTCACAAACCTCGAGACAACTAAAGGGGAAGGACTCCGGCTTAAAACCACATCTACAATCATTGTAGAAGAAGGACGCTCAAATTAAAACCTCGAACGAGACTATATATATTTGCTGACAAGGATATCAATCAACTCACTGAACATTTACTAATAATTCATATCTCCATTTATAAATTATAAACATTAAATTGAAACTTTAAGAGCTCATATCTTACCCATTTAAAATTACTTTTAATTTTTGCTAATAAAAAGTTTAATGATTAATCAATTATAATGGCGAACACTAATTTTCTTCAAATCAATTGAAATCCTTGATAGAATTCATCTTTGATTTCAGAATCTAAAACTTATTTCAGATTTTCTCACGGTGAACTGTATTCTGAAATGTCTAAAATTATGTTCATTTGGGACTATCGTCATTCAGAGTCATTTTTTACAGTCAAGACAATCACTAAATTATAAGTACGATTAATAAAACTTATGTAAATGTAATTTGATTGATTCTGTATCTTTTCTCGAACTAGATATATTTCCTTTTTTAGGCTCATAGTACCATTTTTGGAAGAACACAGATCAACTTTCAGCCAGATCGGTCTATTTCTTTCTGTTCGGCAACTTATATAAATATGTGCTCAAATAATCATAACATATTTTGTTATATATGTTGTTGTTACACATTCATAGGTCAGAGGGGAAATATAAAGGATTTAACTAAGAAAGCTTGCTTGGCCTATTTTAAAATACTAATGGGCAATCAAGATAACCTATAGAACCCCCACAAAGTGTGTTATTTTTATAGACTAGTTTTAAATCGATCGACTGTTGGAAAACGGAACAAGATGCAGTTTGTTGTACCTATGGTTTAGCCAGAACCAAATGATAATTCTTCTGATTGTTACTTCTGTCTGGTAAAAGTATCTGTATTAACAAATAAAAATAAAAGTCATATTCTGTATTCAAGAACAAGACCAATCCCTCATTCTTATGAAATTCCATATAAATCAAAAATACAAAATCAAGGCAACGTTGAAGAAAAAAAATTATCCAGACTTTGAAATTTTAGAAGATGCATCTTCTCACCAAAATAATTTAAAAAGGAATAATTAAATAATTCGATACAAGATTTGTGAACAAGGAAAAAACATCATTTTACAATTGAAAGAGAAACACTAAAACGCGAGGTTAATACCACAAACTATCGAAATCGAGAAAGTAATTTTCTGGAATACTTTCAGAGTAAGAAGGAACTTGTTTATTGCCACAACATTCCTGATATTTTAAAGAAATTAGAACTTTCAGCTGATCGACCCGATCAATTGAGGTTATTTATAGTAAACTCCAATGATAGTCTAAAATTTGTCCATCTTCACAATGGAAATGTTTAGCGCATTCTGTTATTATGTCTTAAGTGCATGGGAACACTATGAAAGTTCTTGAACTAATTCAATATGATAAACATAATTGAAGTATCTTTGTTGATCTCAAAAAGATATATTTTCTTCTTGTCCAACAAGGGGGATTCGCGAAATATCCATATTTCCTATGTTTTTGGGACAGTAGAGCTAGAGAGCAGCAAACTAATTGGTTTCTGAGACTAAATTTAATACCTGGAGATAAAAATATACTAGGGGTCATTAAACACTTTATCAAAGCTCCACCCGATGATGGAAAAGACTTCAATTATATCAACTCGAAATTTCCAAAACTTAAATAACGGCTGGTGTATTTGACGGACAGAAAATACAAAAACTCATCCGGGATGAAGATTTCTTCAATAAAATGACAAAACAGGAAAATAATGCTTTGATTTTTTCCAAATATGTAGTGGATAACTTCCTGGGAACTACAAAGCAAATCATCACAAAGAGTTAGTGAATAGACTGATGGAGAACTTCAAAACCATGTAATGTAACATGAGTATCAAAATTAGGTTCCTTTATATCCATTTTGCAAGTTTTCCTGGTAATCTTTGTGATGTAAGTGATAAATAAGGGGAAAGATTTTGTAAAGATTTAATGGTAATGGAAAACACTATGGCGGAACTTCACAGCTAAATCATATACTTGAATAGTTTTCAAGTAATCCGTCTTTAAGGCTTTACCTTCCAAATTTTCTCATACAAGTACAAAGATTTTATATATTAACATATTAATACCAAATTTACAATAATTAATTATTACTATTCATAAATGTCTTTTAATTAGTTCTCTCAGAGTAATCGAACAAAACGTGAACTGCTTTCATTGTTTCCGTTCTCTGCTACAGTATTATAAAGAAATAATATTGCGTTCTTTTCATTTTAACCTCGTAAATATTTTTTAAATGAATTAAACAAAATTTACATATTGAAAAAATTTAATAACATATTAAGAAAAACAGAAAATTATTTACGTCTCGAGCTTTGGACACTTCTGCATTAATTTTGTGTAGTTTGGAAGTATATATTATAATGATGGACCAAAGACACAGGACAATTATCAATGCTTCAAATATTGACTGAACAAAGGAATTCTTACACAGCTTTGTAAACATGATGACATTAATACCCTTTTCTATTGATGAATACGAAGTATTAGCTGCTTTTCCTCAGAAGTAGTCAACTTATAAAAAAATGCTGAAGAGAAAATAAATTGCATCTTTGTTAACTTCCAAAAGCGAATCGTGAGTGTTCTTTTTATATATATACTGTTCAGTGACTTGATCTCGATTTTTTTTTTTGAGAAGCCTGACAGGAGTGACAATGGATTACTCATATGCAGAGCTGTAGACTTGAGTCATGCATCAGTCATTAATCTAACAGCTTGTGACTAGAAATGAAATGACTCATGACTTGACTTGGGGAAAGAATGGCTCGGGACTCGAGTTAGACTTGAATATAAATGACTTGCGACTCGTAAAGGATTAAATTGTATATAATGTTAATGCATAAACAAGTCTCGAAAATTATTTTATTCTGTTATTTCATACAAATAGTTATTGGGAACTGATAAGTGATAATGTATTTAAAAAAATGTAAGTGACTTCTTAACTTACATAGAATTGTATTGGAGTATCTGAATGTTGTTGCAATTTGTAAACTTATTGAGTCTGGAATCTTATTGTATTTCCTCATTATTATTTAAATCACGTTATATAATTTTTTCACTAATTGATTATATAATATATATTATGTAAATTCATGGTTTGTTTCTCCTATCTTCTTCCTCATAAAAAAATATGCAACAAATCATACTAAAGAAGCCCCAATATTCGGATACGCTGAAGGTGGATGGAAAAAAGGTGTATGAAATATGAAGCGTAGGATCCGGCATCATGGGACTTAATTAAATTAGTAGACCACAGAGTGAGATACAGAGCTAGAAAGAGACTAACTTCTCTTTTCCTTTAAATAGGTAATTTTTTATGTCATAAAGTTATTTTGGATTCCTTAAAAACAATTGATTGTAACTAGTGTTGGATTGATCTTAGGACTAATTACATAATTAGTCTTTTTTTTTATCGACCCTTTCATTTTACCATTCAACGGTTTTATCTTTTAGCTATTCTCACTCATAGCTAGGATTGAATAATATAAAAACGAAGAAAATAATAGATGATAACTAGACCATATATTAATAGGTTCTAGCCACAAACATCCTAATTTAAACTTCCGCTATCTTGTCTTTAGAAAGAAGTTATGTTGAATAGCTGTAAGGACACAATTAGTAACTACATAACTTAAGCTATTGACTTTAATTGAATTCACTCGTGACTTGACTTGGTCTCGCCTCTGCTCATAGGTCGATAAATGCTACTACTAAAAATTAAATTTTAGCCCTCATCATTAAGATCCTGCTGGTCGATGATTCATGATTTAACACCACGTATATTTTAACTTACAACGTCAAGTTGTTCAATTGGGGATCCACACGGCCTATTTTGTTTCTAAAGTATGATATTACTTGGAGAAGGAAGAAAATTATACAAGCACAAAAATAATACCACAATTAAAATTTCTTTTTTTTTTTAAGCCCCAAAAAATAAATATCAAAACTATATTGCTTGTAGTGTAGGTAAATTCAGACTGATAATTTTAATGATGTATCATACTACATAATGCATATTTATTGTTTACACTTTCCTTAATATAAAAAGATCTCCAATGTAATTAATTTTCATACAACATATCAATTCGTATTAATTATGAATTATTACAATTATATTTGTATATTTTTATCACAAACAAATAATTTATCATATCCTTGTTCTATCTTTTTACATAATAAATAAATTCGTATTTTTTTTCATTAGTAATTTGCTTTTCTTTTTTTTTTAATGTACATAAAACAAAATAAGAATTATTTAACTATTAATATTATGTCACTAAATAAATTAATCAATTTGTGTAATATATTTCTTATGAATTACTTCTTAGTACTAATTAAAATTTATTTGATAAAAAATTATAGGAGAAATTCATCAGAACAAAAACCTGAAAATGGAGCGTGGTAAAATGGATAGAGAAATGGAATTATGAAATTTGAATTAGGGTGATAATTATATTCAGCAATTAGTATATCTGTTATTTTTAATGTATCTTTTAATATTCATTTTATGACAAAACACATCATTCGATTACTATTGTAAATTGAATTAAAATTATGTTATGGTACAAATGTAAATAAATGACTATTCCACAAGAAAAGTATAATTTTTTAAAAACAAATATCTACATCCCACAGGTTAAGGAATTTTTAATAGTATTATATGTGGCCCCATAAATCTGGGATCTCTAAATTGTTAGATATAAACCTCCAGGGTTCTAAGGACATATCTGGAAGCGATTAGTACACAGTGATGGAAAAGAAATTTTTCAAACGATCAACTAAAATAGTTATTGTTTGTTCGATCAAAAATATCAACAATACAGACGTTATGTCAACAAAAATAGTTTATAATTATGCAACTATTATAATTTTTTAAATATCCTTGAATACTTAGATGATTAAAAAAAGAAATGCAAGTATTACAGATTAACTAAAGTTCATGAGTTGCGTTGATGCTAACGTTCAGGAAAATCAGCTAGATGTATTTTTGTACATCTAGTCAAGTAATAAAGACTATTTATTAGTGATAGGCGATAGTTTTTCCTAATTGTAAATTAATTGCTCATTAATCGAAGAAAGAACAGAAGTACACAGTATTTACATTGAAGGAAGGAAATATAGCTTTGTATTCTGAAAAATTGTTTTTTTTTCTTCTCCTAAGTCCATCTAGGAGAATTGTTGGTTGTCTTACGCCAAAATAAAACTTTAATCGAATATATTTCTTAATCATGCGACCAAAGTTAACAGTTGAAGGCAATGGAAATTCTATCTTATTCCTAAGGGTGATAAATTTTGGTAAGAAAAGAAAAGCGTGGGAGGAGAAATAAATAAATTCGCACGCATTTATTAAATAATATACATCTTCTTCTATCAACCAAGAACGTTATCATTCCCACCTTTATTATTCAGTATTAATATAATATTAGATGCTGATAGTCGATAGAGAAGTGAATAAAATGCCTTCTGTCTGGATTTATGAAAATGGAGGCCCAGGAATTTGGAATGAGAAACAGATGGCTTGTCAGATTTATCGATATAAATGTGCCTTTAGTCCCCTTTCTAGAATTACACACCACTCATTATCCTCATCTCATAACAAGAGTATGGATATTCATATATAAAATCAAGTTAATGATGAATACATCAAGTCAGACTTTAACTCTGATCTCACAAAGATGCTTATTGCATGTATATACCCTTATCCATTACTGATCATCTACGTTCAAAAAATTTATGGAAAAATACACGGGTAAACCTATTCCTTCCCGAGGAACCATCATTAAATTAATGGAGGATGTTGGTACTGATTTCATTTATAGAAATACATATAACAATGTTTTGAGTCATCCACACCAAAATGACGATCAAGTTATCAGTAAAAAGTATAAAATAATTACTAATTTCGAAATAGACCTCTAAATTTTGTACTAACTAACAGTAAGTATTCAATTTTTTTTTAAATCTAACAATAAAATATGATTTTATTTTAGTTGAACTTATCAAGAATTATGATACACAACTCATTAAATTGTAAAAGCAACTGCTTAAATGGTCACAACAACTACGGTAGTAGCTTTGGATGGTTCGCAACTAGTTTGTCTGAGACAAGTTTCTTCACTTCAAGACTAGGGTATGATCATTAGGGTGTCCAATATTACATGGTCAATAAATATTACTTTTTTTTACCTTAAGGATTATCTATGGTTGATAAGCTCTAATAAATGGTGTTCAGAAAACTCATAAAAGGCAAAAACAAATTATATTTTTGATTAAACTTTACGTCACGCTTGTGTTTTGCAACTTAAAGTTATGACATATTTAACTGGAGTCCGATGTCAGAACAAAATAAATATTATTTGGATCAATCTATTATTTCAATATTTTGTATATATAATTTATTGTTATTATGATTCCAATTGTTAAATTTTGTATATTTAACATAAATGTATGATGGTTTATTTTTTAGCTTGTAGATTATATTTAATTTAAGCCTTCTTTTTTAAACTTGGAACTTAATATATTTCGAAATACTCTACTTCGTCGTTTCATTAGCTATTATTCTGAGAATAAGATTCATAATGAATTACAATTTCATAGAGTGTGACGTTTTCAAATCTATTGTAACGGATAAAAAACGTCTAAGTCAATTATACGTTGTATATCTTCATTAAGCATTTTGCTAATAAATACTTTTGTAATACCCTCAAAAATCAAAATAAAGCAGGCAGCTGATAATCACGTCAGTATTTTAAACAATGATACCATATGTCTCTCCCCCCCCCCTTCTCCTTGCACGCGTGTTTCTCTACAATATTACTAACTTTACTTATGCCTTGTCACCTCTAAACCATTAAAACTACTAGCAAAAGGCAACCTTTAGCTTGAGGAGATACAATGGGGAATAGGCAGAATACTTTATGCAAGTGTTTATAGTTTGTTTGAAAAGGTATAGGTCTTTTTAAAATGTGTATTTAAGATATTTAGCAACTATGTATGTATTTTTGTAATTCAAGCTGTATGGATCCGTTTAATGATTATCATTTAAAAAAAAATACCAAAATATATTTAAAATAAGGGGAAGAAATAAGTAAATGACAATGATTATAAGAGAAAAAAAATGAAGAAGATATATTGATTTGAAAGAGAAATTGTCGTAATATGTAGTAATAGATGCAAGGCCTAGCTGGTGGAGTCCAGTTACAATGGTTGGGTTTCTGTTCTGAAGTCCTAGACCGGTCTGACACCGTTATGATTTTTGTTGGATATGACTAATTCGATTCTTTAAAAAATTTTGGTCGAGATTTCTCTGACAGAAAAATTTGTTCTAGATCGGTCCAAAGAAAAATATTGGTATAGGCCAGTGCAAAGGAAAAAAAATCGTATTTTAATTGGCGAAGTGAAATATTAGACCACCAAACACATGCACTAGCTAGCGGATCCTAGCTGGTAATACAATATAAAATAACTTTGTGTACTTAATGATAGCCAAAGTGGAGTAGAGCTTATCTTCTGGCATTGTATGAAATAAATAATTGGAGTGTTATTATTTACTTCTTTAAATACATTTTTGAGTCATCTTTTATTAAAAAAATATACTTAATACTGTGATAAGTAAATTTGGCAATCTAAAATTAAAAATTAAAAAATGGATGTAAGGATGAATAACTTAGAATCAACCATTTAAAGAGACATAAAATGTATGCTCTAATGATATTAAGTAAAACTAATTAATAAAAAAGAGCAAAGAAATGAAAATGGCAAGCACATAATAGTTGTTAAAAGCGCAGTTATACATTTGTATCTTTACAAATACAAATGTGGGGGGTTAGGGTAGAGTTATATAATAGCCAAAATTAGTTCCTAGAAATAATAAAAGCTCCAGGCTTCACACATTGATGGTGTAAAATCTTAGTAAATAAAGACCCCACCCTCTCTTAATACCAAACCGTGAATAAATAATAGTGGACTGTTTAACTAATAAATAAATATGCGTATAAAAAAAGATGTGTTAACTGTAGAACGGTTATATTTCGACTGAATTATATACTTAATAGAAGAGAAAAACCCACATCCCTTTTTGGAGGGGAAACAGTTGAATATAACCAAAGTGTCTAAAAGAGCAATTTGTCTTATTGAGTGTAAATTTTTTCTCTAATGTTGAGCAAGACCTTGCAACTTGTATATCTATAGTTCTAGTTTGGAAAAATGTAAAGAGTGCAAGGCAAGTCTTTTGAGGTTCCTTTTTCATTTCACAATCATTTTTGCATGATAAAGGTCCCAAATAGTCTACTCCAACATTAGACCATGGATTGGATTATCAATTTGCATAGTTTGAAGTGGTGACATAATTGGTGATTCAAACTTTATGTACCTGCATCTAGGTGTTTTGCGTGATTTAACTATTGCTTTGACATATGACAAATTTCCTATTACCCAATATTTTTGTCTTAACAGATTAAACGTCTGTTTTTGACTGATATGCAGTCTGGATTGATGAAGATTTAATATTTTTCTTTCTGCAACCAGACTTTTAGGAAATCTTATAGGGTTGTTGAATTCATGTCATAAGAATGATGTCCAATGAAGACATATTTCGAGTCTTATGACTTCTTGATCTTTATCCCATATGACAGGTAAGTATTTTAGACATGAATTTTTTGGAAACTTGTTTTTACTCTTAATATCGCCTTTCTCAAGTATTCTGATTTCAGATTTTAAGTACTTTTCTTGAGACCTTTTTTATAAGAATAAAATTGCCCATTGATTTTCTTCATTAGTATCATTGACCTAAATGATTTTTATCTTTATTTCATATTCTTTGACTCATTCTTTTGATTTGGATTAATATCCTTAAAATTTTGTACCTCTTACTTTGGTTTGATACTAATTTATCTATAAACTCAAGGGTGTTTTGTTCCTCTTTATGAGATTCTGCATTAATCTTAAATATATGTATTTTTGTATCTTCTATTGATTCTATATTTTCTCTAGTAATTTGATTGAAATATATATATAAATCATTTTTCTATAGTTTTCATCTATTACCGAAGGACTCGAAAGCGGTTTGTTTGGCCACAATTATTTATGTTTAAGAAGAAACATGGGACCAGACAACCATTTATCCTCTTTTATTTTTAATTCTTTTAATGTGAGACCTCTACTTGGTATATCTGCAGGATTCAGAATACCTGGACAAAATCTGATAGAGGAATCTTGAACACTGCCAATTATTTTTACTATTCGTAGTTCTTCCCAGATTTTGCAGTGTCCTTTATCTCTCTGAACTCTCTGAATATTGAGAAGGGAGTCTGTAAAATATACTATATCTTTACTTGTGACAATCCTTTAAAAGTTTTTTTGGAAATAAAGTCCAACTCTAATTGCGATAAGTAGGGCAACTAGTTCTGCTCTTGCAATCGTTAATGCATCCTCAATATGTGCTCCTTTACGTGGAATTTTTGGCATTATTGAGGTTTTTGAGAATGCTAGTTGTGATGTGAGCTTATTCTGTCCTGTTGTCTTTTTGAGTGATAGGATCGGAGATGAGTTTAGCACTATCATCTTTATTGTTTTGGTTAATAGGGTCTCATCACAAGAAGTCTTATTGTGGCATAGCATAGGTAGAATTTGTTTGAATTTCACCCAAATGCAAAAAAAACAAAACAAGATTACTCGTAGAGATATAGTATCAATTGCAAGTCACACACGTATTTGACACAAAAGGATTGTATTACCGTTGTAATGAAATTCAAACAAATTCTACCTATGCTATGCCACAATAAGACTTCTTGGGATGAGAACCTATTAACCAAAACAATAAAGATGATAGTGCTAAACTCATCTGTGATCCTATCACTCAAGATGCTATACAAATATTTAAAGATGGGATATTTGAAATTCCCAAATTTAAAGAACTCTCGTTCCTAAGATGGACTGGGGTCCGTTTGAATTCCTTGCTATCTTTAGAGACGAGAGTAAAAAAGGTAAGGGAGTTGAAGCTTATATAGTGTCAAAAACAGGACAGAATAAGCTCATATCACAACTAACATTATCGAAAAACTCAATAATGCCAAAAATTCTACGTAAAGGAGCACATAACTGAGATCAATTTATTATCAGGTTTATGTTGGCTTATATCTACATTTTCTCCTGACCAAAATTTTCAACAATATTTTTATATATAGCTAATATTTCATTATTCATGTTGTCAAATTCCTGAGAAATTTTTTTAACTACATCAAGCTCCTCTCAAAACCCAACCCAATTTTGAAAATTTTGCTGCGGGCATTGAAATTTCTAGAGAAAGTCTTTTTTCTTTCTCTATTAGTTGATAATAGTAGGGTTCAGTGATCAGAAATTGAAAAGGACTTTTAACTTTTATATGATAACTTTTTGTGAACCGAATGTCTTTTAAGTTATCATAATTATTAGGATTTATTACGATAGGGTGAAGAGGTTCTCCAATTTCTTTTATATTAGTAGCTGTTATAATTTCTTTCTAAAATTTATTGTCAGTAGTCATTAATTGAAAGAATACATTCAGTTCTGAAGATGCAATATTTTGATTTCCTGCCATGTTCATTTTTAAAATAGTGGGATTTCCATTTAATCACATTTTTTCTGCAATATTTCTTTTGTTTAATGAAGCATTTGAACCTGAATCGAGTAATTGTCATACTTTAATTAATTGATGAGTAGATGGATTCATAAAATAATAACATAACAGTACTAGATATACCTTTATAATTTGTAACCCGTGATTAATTTGTTTGTTTTACACTAAGTAAATCTCCCCGTGAATTACGCAAATGACAGCTGTAATTGTCATATAAATTTACAACATTAATAGAATCATTGATATAAGATTTTTTGATATTTGTAGTATAATATTTATGAATATAATATACTTTATACAAATCAAACAAATTCTTGGGCTTCTTTCTGCCAAATTTCTTGTTTTGAGAAGTAATAGCTGAAGTTATCGACGCCAAAATTTGATCATTCATTAATTTGCAATTTTTGTGAAATCGGTGTTTTTACTTTCAGTGTTTCTCTTCAAGTCTCTTTTCTCAGTTGATTCTTTCTTCCTGAAAGTTTTGAAATTCAAGGGTTTGGTCCTGAATTTTTTTTCGGACAAGTTAATGGTAAACAATACGCCTTGTATTGATTCTGGCACCATTTACACTTTATATTGAAAATGTGCCCCCTTGTCCTGGGTTCTGAACATCTTATGCATATGTTTTTAGTAAAGCATCTTTCTTTTAATGCTGAATAGGTCATACCTAACGCTTCTGGACATCTTGTAATTTGATGATTGTTTGATAAGTTTGCAAGAAACATTTGTTTTGTCGACTACAGCAAAATTGGTTGTTATTGCTACCTTTTCAATAGTATCAAGGCTGGGAATTCGTACTTTGTCTATCCGCATCTAAGTATTAAACGAATCTAGGTTTTCCACCCTCTCGGCTGTCCAAGGCGTAATTGGATCGTCCGTTTTTAAACTTCTTTCATAATCATAAGTGTATTCTTGTCTAGCTTTGAATTTGTACCCTTCTCAATCAGCTCACATTTTAGGAGAGAGGGCATTGATGAGTGCCAATTCGAACATATCGACCTAATGATTAACGAGGTCATCTAGTAGCACCTTTAGTGCTTGAAATAATTTCAAAATTTCATGAGCCATTGTTTCTTCATCCTGAATAGGGTCAATTGCCTTCCTCAGTTATGAATTGAACATTTTTACAGGATCTTTATATAGCTCAATCAGGCTTTTTATAGCCTCTGAGTATGCCATAGGATGAAGCAAATGCAGAAACGAGAGAGAGTGCTGGACCATCACAAGATTATCTTAACTTTGGAAATAAGATGGCTTCTGTAAAGCCAGGCATTTCTCTAATTCCTTTTACTTAATTTTTCCACGAGGTTTTCCAATTTGAAAAGTGGAGGAGCACATTGTTATCCTCTGGATGCCTTCTAAATTTTTCAAGTAAATGTTTTACATGAAACTGCGTACTACTCTTTTTTTCTTGCAGAAAGGGGACCGTAAAATTTGGCTCTTCAAATGGTCTTGGAGTGAGTTTCTTTTCTATTTCTGGCCTTGCCGAAGTCTCATATTCTATATTGGCTATTAAAAGTTCAAAGTCCTCCTCTAGGGCAAAATATTGGCCCGATAGTGGGCTTCCTCTGGTTTATACAAATTTTTAGATTCATTGAGAAAAGTTGTTTCTATGCGTTTGGTATAATATTCTTTGCACACCTGTTGTATCTTCCAACTCTCTTAGGTAGCTCAGGCTTCAATATCTATTTTTTGATCATTCTTTCCACACCTATTCTATGTTTTAACGCTCTTAAGTGGCTCAGATTTAAACGGCTTTTAGATCATTCTTTGTTCATCTATTTTATTTTTCAACGCTCTTAGTAAGCACAGACTTAAACAGCTGACTGGATAATTAATTCTTCGCACACCTACTGTATCTTTCAACGCTCTTAAGTGGCTCAGACTGAAACAACTTATAGATAATTAATTCTTCGCACACCTATTGCATCTTTCAACGCTCTTAGGTGGCTCCAAATTACAACTGTTATTAAAATTAATTTTATAATTAGTGTATATATTAGTGCGAAGATAATCCTGAACCAGTGAACAAAAACACCACAAAATTGAAAAATCAATACGATGCCTTGTGTTCAAAGGAATACGACAGTATGCACACATGTAATAAAAATGTGAAGAATTATTTGATGATCAGAGGAACATTGAACTCAAACTTGAAAATTTAACCTATAACATTGATTAAGAACCCTGATCAAAATTTTTGTTCAAGGTTGGTCGAAGGACCATATCAAATCTTAGTAAATAAAAACTTTGAAAAGACCCCAGCCTCTCTCAATACCAAGAGGTGAATAAATAATAGTGGACTATATAACTTACTAATAAATAAATACGTGTATAACAAAAGATATATTAACTGTAGAACGGTTATATTTCGAATGAATTATATATTTAATAGAACAGAAAAACCCACCTCCCTTTTGGGAGGGAAAAAATAGTTTAATACTATGAGGGTTGCCAATAGGTAATTAAATGATCAGATATACAAAGGCTCAGATTTTAAGAAATGGAGCTTGTTTATTGACCTCATTTTTATTTAGTACCACCCATTAAAAACCAGCTGTCAAAATATCATAAGAATATGTTTTTCAATTTGTAAGTTATTGTACTAAGAATCCCACTTATATTGGATTACGTAATCATTTGACTATTTTTATTCAACTATGTACGTTTTCTATACACTTGGTGTACAATACGGAATATTTTGCAATAATGGGATATCCAGAAGATATTTTTGGAATGTTGTCCAATTTTAATTCCTTCCTCTTTAATTAAGAATTTAATTTGGTTCTGGATATCTTAGTGTCGTATTTACCTTATAAGGAATAAGAATCATGAAACATTGGGGTGTAATGGTTTGGTTCCTTTTTTTTCTGTTGGATTTATTCTAATTACTGCAACATAAGCTTAGGATCTTTTATAGAATAAGTAAAAATACACTATTTCTCTATCAACTATTACGAAAACATTTTTGTCAAAGCACCATTTTCCGAATGACATCTATCTAAGAACAATTCGGCAAATATAAATTTTGCCATTGGACAATTTGCCCAGCGGACATTTCACCGAATGACCTTTTGAGACATTTGGCCGAAAAATGATATTTAATAAATTGATTGTATATTTTAATTCAATTTAAAATTATAGTATGATAAAGAGGTGTTGTGTCTGTACAATATAATAGTGTTCGTAATTTTATTATATTCTAGGGATAACTTTTAGTATATGTAGGCATGTTTCTTTTCCTTTTTTATTAATAACAATGTGCAGTAAAATGAAGGTTTTAGAGCGGCTTCAGGCTGAAATCCACATCTATTATTGTCTTAATATATATTGAATATTACTGTAATCTATATCATGGAACCTAACCAACTTATTATACTTAAATTTTTCAATAAATACTAAATTTACCAATAATATATAAAAATCGACTTTTTTCAATGGTAATTTTTGTAAATTGAAATATAAGGTTAATTGTATAACTTGGGCTAGGATACAAAGCACTTGAAGAAAAAATACAAAAGATATTAGCCTCTTAGTAAGGTTTTTAATTTGACTCGTTTTTATGGTGAATATAAATATTTTTTTATTCATTGCAATCAAGATAAAATAATAAATAATTCATTTTTCAAACATTGAAATGTTTGAATCAATTTTTTGTTTGCTTTGTTTCTTATATATATAGTTATTTTATTTCAAAATATGGTACTGAATCGTAATTATACCCTCAAAATTTCATTTTTAATAAAAAAATTCTACGGATTAAATATCAATAACAAATGTGGGTTTCAGGCTGCAGATCAAATTTATGTTGTATGTTGTAATTAATCCGTACACTATCAAAAATAAAGGAGTTGTATTGTGTTCTTAAAAGAGCAATGTGGTTATTATGCTAACACGTGGTATAATGTTCAAAACTTAATTAATATTTGAAGCAAATACAACAGCGAGCTCCATTCTATTTTCTAACTGTGCTAAAGTTGCCCCAAGACCAATAGGTGATACATTGGTTGACAATACAAATGCCAGAGACGTGTCATAATGAGTGAGAACAGGTGAGTTAGCTAAAGCAGACTTTATATTTTGGAAACTCACCTTTCTTTTTTCAGACCAAGAGAAGACCACATCCTTTTTGTCAGCATGTGAAGGGAAGAAGATTCCACTGATAGATGTAGTACAAAATGACAAAGTGTACGAGGCCCAAAATCAATTTAACCTCAGTACACGATACAGGAACAGGGAAGTCCAGAATCAGTCGGATAATTATGGATCCAGCGATCAGCCACTTTCAAATATGGGAGAGCCTAAATAAGTTAATTTTTCATCCATCCAGACAACCTCCAGCATTTGAGATTCGACTGAACACTTTATTTGAAATTCGAAAGCGTTCCTCCTTACTTTTGGAGAATATGAGGACATCATCTATTAAAATCTTGAAACCACGAATATGTCCCAATAGCTTTTTTTGGGCTACCAGCATAATAACAGGAGCTGAAGCAAGACCATATGGTAAGACATTTTATCTATAAAGTACTAACTGGGAATGAATAATCAAACACTCCTTTAATTTTTCTTCCAGCTCATACTGATCTTAACAGTTTGCAAAATCAATTTGGTGAAGAACTGGGACTCACTAATCTCTGCAAACAATTAATTTGGCTGAGGGAGTTGGTGCAAATCTTGTTCATCACTAGACAGATAGTTTGTGTAAAGTCGGCAAAAAATCCGAACTCTTCCATCTGGTTTGAGGACAGAAACAATTGGAGAGGCCCATTTTGAACAATTAATCTTGAAATGGTACCACGCTTCAACATCTTTCGAATCTCCGAAGCGACCTTCTCACGGAGATCTCACAGAGTGCCAGTGTCATTGAACAGGCTTCCTTTTGAATCATCGAAAATAAACCGTTATTTATTTTTCAGGACCTTCACTTGAGATTCCATAGAACCAACCACATTGCATGTGTTAGAAAAATTGAGCCGTCTAATCAAACCGAAATCCAAGAAGTCCCGAAAACCTAGGATTGGTTTCCCAATAGGAGACAATATAAAATTATGACGAACAGAGTTAGAACCATTAAGGTAACAGAAAACCTGACAGAGCCAAGAGTCTTGACTTTTACCCCTCGAAGGACAACTATTGGACCAATGTTTTTAAAATTTTTTACATGTACACCAGATATTTAGGTAAAATATAAACGTTTGATGCAAGGTTTAATTATGCTCCAATTTATCATAAAGAAGACATATCCTCCATCCCCTAATCCATCCTTGTACTGGAATGTGATAGAGAAACTGGAAGGCGAAGGTGAGGGACAGCAAATCCTAAAATGGGCTAGTTTGCCACACTGGATACACTCCTTGCCAAATGCAGGGCATTTTGACTTCTAGAAGACATAGTTTCTCCCACAAAACTTACAGTTCCCTCTGTTCATCTTTTGAATATACTTGGAAGTAGACCACATCCCATTGTAACGACTGATAACTTTTGGGCCCTTATATTCAAATCCCATGACAGATTCACGCAATCATATTTCTTTAGCATAGCTGATTGACTGATAACGATCTTGCTATTGGTAGCACGTCTTTCAACTTTGTGTTGCTCCTCTAGAAAACAGTTTGGCAGAGCCTTGGGGACAAAGTGTTCTGGAACAAAACGTCAAGAATAATTTAGTCCTTGAACAAGACTTTGCAGCTCGAAAATAGGCTAAATTTTACCTGGCCATACAACAGAGTTACATAGTCATCCATAAGCTCCACAACTCCCTGTTTCATATCATACAGCTCATATAATCACCCTTACCCTCAAGGTTAAGACTTTTTCTTCAGGAAAAGTAACAATTTGTATCGTATTGAACCATTGTTGGATCTCTGTCGCAGCACAGTGAAGCAGAAAAAGCTTATTCCGTTCTACAGACAATTCCACAATCAGGGATACATAATTTTTAAACTCTTCCCACAATGACGACCACCTATGACTCTTTCGCACACCATCCATCACGAATGGGGAAGGGTGCCGTACCCCAAACTGTCCTGTTGTACCTGACGCCCATCTCCAGAGGCTTGAGTACCATTACTAAAATCGAAAGACTTGGCATCACAGGCTCAACCCTCAATATAATCTGTGACCAATCCCACGAGGTCCAGTTTCTACTTTCCCCACATCTCTTCCTCCCGTCCAAGTTCCATCCAGGAAGATTCACATCTCAGCTCCGTGAGCGTAAGCCTGAATAATAATTTTTTCATCTTCATTGCCCCTTGTAGCATTCTACTAACGCTATGTAAGCGTAGAATTACCAGACCGGAGGGCGTTATTTACTTCTTTATAACTATCATATTATAATATAGTAAGTTTTACCGGCACTAACATGGCGCAGTGACTAAAAAAAATATATTGCTAAGGATTTGAGTGTTGAAGGAGAACATCATTGATACAGGACAACTACGAACACTTTTACAATTATATTTAGTGCTTTAATATTAAATTACAAGGACATTATTATTATCGAAGTGAGCCCAGGATCCCCTTCTTTAATACACTTTAAACATAAAAAGAAATACACTGAAATTGTTCTTTCTTCCATCATTTTTAATCATGAACTTTACTTTACACACATATATTACATACATTATATATATAATTAATTGGAGTGAATTATATATATTTGAAATGCCTCCTGATATCTGCCCTTACGTCCTCGTAAGTATTTATTTGGGTTCCTCCACGACAAATATTTCTACAAGCACTCCCTCCCTTATTTTCTAAAGGAAAATATTTATTAATATTTAATTACTAGAATGGCTGAGAGTATAGATTTTTAAGCAGGAGATTTTATACACACAAGAGCTGTGTTACTGGAGGAATTGCATTGCTTAAAAAGTTGATTGATGTTGAGGATAAACAAAATAATCATGACAATACCAAATTTTAAACAAATGGGATAGAAAAATCGGAAAGAAATTTGGAATCATTAGAGGAAGCTGGTCTAAAGATAGTTGATCAATTCTCTACCGATAAAATTTTTATGAAAGCGTCACTGATGACTTGACTATATAAACTAGTAATTTAATCGATATAATTGGACTTGTTCTGAATATAATTAGCTTGGAAAATAATTTCTCGGTAAACTCTATGGATGAGCCTAGGTCTAGTGGGGTAACGTACAGAAAAGTAAACTTTACAACATAACCCTGTAGAAATGAAATTATGGATACAAATGTTTTCTTCATATTACAGCTATTCATAGCTGGCCTATTTTTTCAAACCCGTAGATATAAATCGAGGAACAGCAATAAAACAGAAAGTGGTCGAGTCAACACCATCTTTTAAAGGTCCTAAAAACATACATGTCCCGTCTCTTATACAAATTTTGGATTCAGATATAAAAAAAAAAAAATATCAAAAATTTCAGAGACAAGTTGAATGTATTAGTCTAAAACAACAGAAAGGGGAATCGATGTCACAAACATATCAAAGACTCAAAATTATTGGAAATACTGTACATCTTCAGGACCTGGATTTAGAACGATGGTATCCGATGCCACCTATAAATTCATGTACTTATGAAGAACTGAGAATGTTGAAAGCAGAGAATGCTCTCTTGATAGTATTCTGGAAACTATTTAGAGATACGAATCTGTTGAAGCTAACAAAACTTCAATATACAGTCGAAAAACTTTTCAATATCAGAAGAATTTTGATATAACTAAAAAGACAACGCCCTCGCAGAAACCATCCTATATAAGAATAATTTGTTTCAAATGTAAATTGAAATATAACAAATCCAACAAATGTAATATTGACAGGGAAGTTATAAAAAATTTGAAAAAAAATGGTCACATTGCCAAGCTCATAGTAAACGAAACCATGACGCAATATCATCTAGGCCAAATTTATTTCATCAAAACTTACACCCAGAGCAAAAATCATAGTTCATGATCCGGTTAATTGGTGTTGACTTCCTACTTTTATACTATCAACACGTCACTCGTTCTGTCTTAAAAGTTTAATTTGTTTTAGAGGGGCTTAAAGTTATATTTTCACATTTTTATTAAGTTAAGAAGTGTCATAAGTGCATATCCTTCCTCTTCTGAACCAGCATTGGACCTGAGGCATTTTCCTTTCACCAATAAATAGATCAATTGATAGCTAAAACAATGATCTCATCTTTTTCTTAATAAGGGCGTTTCTAACTCTCTAATTGAGCTTAACATTTTTGCCCATCTGTCACTCAACCTTTGATCATGGCTGAAAATGAAAGTGATAAAACATATCTAAGTATAAATATAAATGTCGTTGACCTAAAACGGAAGACCATCGCATACAAAAAGTGGAGTAACAGAGTAAGAGCCCATACCATGATGGGAGAACAATGTTCCGAAGAACCCAAAAACGAAAATGACAAACTTGGAGTCAAAAAGTCTAACTCTACATATAAAAAATAATAATCAGAATGTGCAACTCTTTGCACATGAAAAAACTGAAAATAATGCCCCTCAAAGTAAGAAACGAGAGAGGGAGTGTCGTTCTAACGAAATTCCTCCATCCAAAAGGCCTCAAAGCAGGAGTCCGCTGAGCAACAAAAGTTTCCACAATCAAATACTAAGCGTAAATTTCTTTATGCAGAAATTGCCAAGGAGGCCACATCTCCCTTGTTGAGTGGAACAAAGTAATAAAAATACTGGGCACATATTATATACGTATCTTATCCCCCACAGAATCATCGACAAACCCGTTATCTGATTATGAAGGTCACCACTACATCAAAAAAAGAGCGGTGATATGCGTCAGTAATTACACTACGCACCAATATGTCCAAAGGATTCTCTTGAACGATACACCTCTCTTGTCAGCCTTGTGGGGAGAGGTGGAGAATATGAGAGAGGAAAAAAATGCCAAGAAAAGGCTTACCCGCTTCATCAGAGGGGGTATAGGAAATATTAACGATGAGATACTTGCTCAGATCATTGCATATCAATGTAACTCCTTTCGTGTTAGAGGTAAGGTCGAACAGTCTGGAAGAGTCCTACACATTGATGCGGATAAAGCAGTATACATATAACGATCTACAAGTTATTGACTTCACTTTAAAAGTGGCGTCCACGGGAAAGGTGCGCTTTCAGGACCCTTGGAACGCACCCGTAACTCAAGAACGTGAGGAAACTGTAGAAAAGGTGATACACCAAGATGAAAATTGTAAACCCTGTGTTGATAAGTCTAATCAACACAAAATAACTACCATTGCTTATTATTGTGCAGGTAGTTCCATGGAGGAAATTGAAAATGTCTGTGTTGATGCTGGCACTGATAAAAATAATTGTTAAGATACTGCAAAGGCCAAGGAAACTGGCAGTATCAGAGAAACTGCTACTGAGGACCCCTTAATGTCAGATGAGCCAAGGGAAGACCTTCTAAATCAAGTAGCATGTGTAAAAGACTCTGAAAAAATTCAAATATATATCCAAAAAAGTCGTGATAGCAAAAATCAGTCCCAAATACATATGTTCTTCGATTTGGTTGCCAAACCAAAATTAAAGAGAAAAAAATAATTAACTGCGCTTACATCAAGAGGATGAAGATCTTCGTAAATTTATGAAATGTACAAAAATATTAAACAAATTATTGATAAGAACCATAAAATTAAGTAGGCATTAAGATCAACTTCTGCTGTATTAGCACATATACCCCTTTGTGGGGTCGTGTTCCTTACTGTATGTATGTATAGTTTTGTAATGTATCCATATTTGTATTATTTTATAATGTAGGTATGTAATATGGTAAATAAAAATAAATTCTTAACTAACAAGAAAAAAAGTCGAGAGAGTCTTGTAAATTTTAAATTTGACGTTTTACACAATTCAAGAACCATCGCACAACTGATATCATTTTACTTTATTTAAAATATTTGGCTTCTTTTAAATTGGTCGTATATTTCTACAGTTTATAATGCTTCTAAGCACCAAATGAAATGCATTGGTGTACGGAAATGAACCTTTGGTACTTTAAACATCATTCACACATCAAAACAGCTGTGATGGACAATATACAACTGTAATGAATTTCAATAATTTCGCCTTCAAAATCAACCACGAATAAATAAAAATGCATTGCTTTTTATCCTATGGAACGTGTATCTATGGACCTTTTTAATTACGGAGGAAATAATTACTTAGCAATTTCTGATAGATTTTCCTAGTTTATTTTTGTTGAAAAATTACGTTCCACAACTTTTATTGACATCATCAAAATTATCAAGGAATTGTTTATGGACATTGGTTACCCGAAGTATATTCGTTCAGATAACAGGCCCCAATTTAGTAAGGAATCTACCGACTTCTCTTATTATAATTCAATCGTACAAGAAAGGCCTAAACTAAAATGTATAAAAGTTGGTAAAGTTAATTTAAAAAAAAAAAAATTTTAAAAAGTCGATTTTGAATTTTGTAAAGCTATTGAAATAAAAATAATTTAGACAGAGTCGTAGCTATGATCATGATAAATGTTAGCTGAAAAAAACACAAGAAAAGTAAGTAAATTTTGTATTTTACGATAGAAGAAATGCATATATATATATATATTATTTTTTTTTTTGAAAAAACAAGAAAAACCTCTAGAAGTAAGTATTACATTTTGATGGTGGTGGCGTCTAGGTTTGTAACCCACCTAATACAAGTAAAAACTAATGCTAAAAAGTTACATTGATTGATGATCGCTAAAACGAATCCCTACGTCATATTCATAAAAGTAAATAAACTGACTGTGAAACAGAACAGTATGATTTTTAATACCTACTACTTTGCTCATTTAAAACCTTTTATTCATTACTAAGATCATCCATCATCTACACATTCATTTATGATGTGTTGATTTAATAGATCAATGCACTCATGCATCCTTATTTCAAGCTCCATAAAAACAAAATGGCTCGTTGAAGACCCGTAGTGACTGAGGGATTCCAAGAGATAAAATGAGCAGGCAAGAGTTCAGGGAGTCTGCAGAGTAGTTCAACGGGGATTTTGTTGTAATAGATTCCTCCCAAAAAATGTATTCCTCTCCATTCACGAATACTGATCCCGAATATGGGATCCTACTCTCAAGAGGGATTTCATTTCACAGCCATAGCTCCTATTTTCTCTCCCTTTCTGTCTTTGTTTCTCTCTCTTTCATCTAGACCATTCGAATATAGATCTGTTCAAGAATGAGTTTCATCCTTGAGATATTGTCGTGGCTTTATCTCAAATTGACAACAATATAGAGCGTTTTTGGTGAGGCGTGTTTAAAAAAATAAAGTTCAACCTTTCACATATGAAATGAGATGCTTTAATTTTTTTTTGAATAAATTAGTCATGAAGCTATCAGCCTCTAATAAAAGAATCTAACTTCAATTTTAGAAAATGATAACTCAAGTTATAAGCATGATACATCCATTTAAAAACAAAATGGTTTTATAATATTTTAACATTAGTCTTTAAAATATATTCACAGATTTTAGCCCTTTCTTCAACACCAAGCGTTTAAAAATGCCTTTAACCTTAAAAATAGGAAGTTTCTAAGTAGCTTGATAGGCATCTATGGACAGTTAAAAAAAAATTTCTCCTCAAAAGTTCAATAGTTATCCTTTTTTATTGCCATAGAAACTATAGCTTTTGTTTCTCAATTTTTATTATTAATATTTTAGTGAATGTTTAGGATTAGTTTTATGTTTGTTTTAAACATATGGACGTATTTTATCATTTTTTTGAGAACATGCATGTAATAATGTACATTATCTATCCATCATGTTAATAGTATTCATGGCTTTTAGTTTAGGCATTTCATATTAAACAATAATGTTTATTTATATATTTTTTTGCGTTTATTTATCTACCATGGACCAATAATATCATATATCTAAAGGCATACCTGGACCAGTACAAGGACAACGTCGACAAATGCAAGCCTCTGTTCGACAGCTTAGTAGTTGGGATTGATAAACACTTCGGAAGCTACTTTAAAATTAGAGAAATGCTTGTCTCCTCAGCTTATTTCCCTCAATACAAATTAGCCTTTCTTAATTAGGAGACTCTAGAAAAAGCAACAGTGTTCCTTCTTGACGAGACCACCTTATTTGAAGATAAGCCAGCTGTCTCAGGATGTACAGAAAGAGAGTAATATCTTCACCTAACGTCCCAAAAAGATGGATAGTGACAAGCAGGAAGTAGAAAGATACAGGGCTGATGACTCTGAAGGTCTGGAAATGATCTTGGCCAATTGGATGGTCAAAAAGATATTTCAAGGACACAATGAAGTACTTCCCAGTAATGCCAGTAGCGAGAGTTTGTTCTGTAAGACCAACCAGATCCTGAGGAGGACTATACAGATTCTGAAAGACGACAACTTTGAGAAGCAGTTCCTCTTAATTTTAAATAAAGAATTAGAAGAAAAAGGATTTATGGTGATATTTCATTATTCGCTGGCAGACTATATTTTACTTCTTTTTCTAAATATATTTTATTTATTATATTACAGAGTGTAACAGAATTTTTTTGACCATTATTAAATTTAATTTTTTTGCACTCATTAAGCAAATGGTCCGATACATGTATCGGACCATTTACTTTTTGCTTTTTTCTTGTGCATTGTTTTGAATTGATCAAAATTGCACAAAAAATGAGTAAACAGGAATCCAAATATCTTCTCGACGTGTATGTAGATCAAAAAAAATAAGCTCAGACATTGTCGGTATGACCATTAGGACAGTCCAGAGCATCAGGAGGGCAGTTCATGACTTTTTTAGAACTCCAAGACATCTCTTCACCGACAAGATGAAGGTTTTAAGTCTTTGAGAGATACAAAAAAGTCTTTAATTACTTGAAGAGTAATCTGCCGACAGTGAAAATCCTAAAAGGCAAGACTATCTTCACATCTTCTTCAAGCCCAATTAAAAAATTGGGGCTGAGGCCTACTATAAAGTTGGCCGGGGAAAAATTGTGCCCTGCCTGAAGGCTAACCATCCTAAGAACTATATGTGGACCCAAGACGGTGCCCCCAGCCATACCGCTTTGAAGACACAGAACTTCTGCAAGGGTCAATTTGCTGACTTCAGGAACTCCATCCCCTCGACTTCAGTGTGTGGAGTTTCATTGAGAATAAGGTTGGGAAAACATCACACAGAAAAGTGAAGGAACTAAATGCCAGCATAAAGAAGTAATGGCCAACATTACTTCCGATTCTATTGTGGCAACCTACATCAAGTTCAGGCCTCGTGTGGAGGATATGATAGAGGCTGGAGGCGGCCATATTGAATCATTATTTCCAAGATTAATTGCTAAACGTTTTTATCATAACATTTTTCATTATACTTTTCAAACAAAAAGTTATTAAGGTTTTGTTTTTATTCTTGAGCGGGAAAGTTTTCCCTGTCACATTCTGTAGTAAAATATTATAAATAAATGCATTTAGAAAAGGTTCATAAATCGTTTATTGAATTTAAAAATATCAAAACATATATAGATTTAGTTATAAGTTTCAATAAATTGTATATTTAAAAATGATTGTAATTATACTGATCAGATCGCTGATTGCATATGGACCTGATCTTTATATCGTAATGAATTTCTGATTGCACTTTTGATCCTGATCGACCAAAAGCCAGATTATTTCCGATTTCAACTCTTCAAGACAAGAATGTACTTTGTTTTCTTCACTTAATGTTGATTTTTTATAACGTGGATACAAATTGTAGCTTTTATTGGTAATTTATATTTTTCTTATAAAGATGAGAATATTGTGATATGATTTTCTTTCATTTGCTCAGTCATTTACATGCCAATGGACTGGGTCGAAGAGAGCGTTCAGCACAAATTTTTTTATATTTAAAAAATAAAACAGGTACTTAAGGAATAACTGTGGTACTAATGACAAGTTTTTCCGAGCTAATCTCAAGAGTGGCATAATTAAGGGTTTGCAAAACTTTAATGACTTGTTCCATAATTACTCATTCTTCTGGAGAAATCTGTAGTTTTATAAAAATGGCTCTTCTTTTATTGTCTACAGTAGGATAGGCTACAGTTTTCAAACATAAATGGAATACAACTGGTACCCGCCTTAGAAAATAATTAACCGGATTCTGTTTATCAAATATTACCCTTGAAGAGTTTTTCACGCCAAGTAACCCTTTTTACGGGTAAAATGTGGCCATATTTTTCATTAATGTTTCGGATACGAGTTCACGTGTAAGAGTATTACTCGTAGTCATACCTAGTCCTTATTTTTCTAAGAATTTGAGGAGACAATTGTTCAAGTCATTTAACGCGATATCCCACCGTAGTTCGAAGGATTCTGTCAGAGTTATCAAATCAAGATATTTTGGATCAATAAATAAAAGTGTGGGTCACCCTATGTGAGGGTTGCCAGAAATTTAATGTCAATAGGCACACCAAAGTTGAACTGAAATCATTTTACTCTGGTGTGAGGGGGGTTAGGGGGAAGGCTTAATATAATGTATATTGACATTGTAAGACCTCTACCTCCGTTCCTAGTCCTCGACAGTCATCATCGGAGCTGTTTTGATATTTGCTGATTTGTATCGATAGAGCAACCATATGGATGGAGGGACAAGAATCTCCCCATAGTTTTTTATAGCATCTTCAATATCACTAGTTGTAATATATTCATTTGGAGAATATATTAATATATTTTTCTCAAAAACAATGGAATTTCCGTCCTCATCTCTACGTTGAGCTTTGAGTCCCCTAACGGAAACCTTAAGTCCCCTAAATTTTCCATCTGCAGAACAGATCATTTACATGAGCCAAACTAACTCGAATAGTTCTCTAACAATGATATTCTTAAACCTAGGGCAAACAGAAATTCCCTTAAGAACACTCTGATCTAGTTTTAAAATCTCAAAAATCACTTTCTCAACTTCCTTGTTAATATGCCTATTCGGATAATATTAATCTTCAGTGGACTTGAGATCAATCATAATTTGATTAACATAAAAGCTAGTATAATCATGCATGCACTTGTGGGAGACTAAATCTCGCGAATTGGAGTCTTTTGTACGTAGTTGCTGTTAGGTTTTACAGAATTCATGCCAAGGTATTTCACCCTCAAACTAATGGTACAATGGAGAGGCAGCATCAACACTAAAGGCAGAAACTATGGGACGGCAGGAGGCTTGGATAACTGTATTACTTCTGGGTTTGCTTGGAATTTGATTAACAACAAATTCAAATCATATATCTCCCTTCACTGCAGTTACTGGTACGGTTGTGAAAGCTCCTCAATGGCTAATAAACGCATCGTTTGAAAAGTTTACTACCTCGTATCACCCTAGATCCAACGGCATTATTGAGAGATTTCACAGGACTTTGAAGACTTGGGTACTTTTAAAGTCTTGTTTAAGTCGGAAAGAACCTTGAGTCAGGATATGTGACATCGAACCAGCTAAGAAATACTGCTTTCAGGAAGGAAAACTTAAAGGAATTTTGAATGGAAATTAAGTAATCAAGGCAATCTTAAAGAATGAGGTGCCTAGATTCCTCCCAATCATAGCCAAATGTTATAGTTTTCGGCACTTTGCTAGGGAGAGCCCCAATAAAGCCGTGAAATGGAATGACCAAGTAGACAAGATAAGGAAATCTTCACCGATTGAGACAATCGACGTTGAGGAAAAAACTAAGAGTTTTGACGCATCTGATAAGAAGATTATAAGTGATGCTTCTGACTGTAATGGAAAGACTTTACAAAATATATTAAATGCAAATGAAACTAATATTTTAATTAATTCTGGCCGAGTCAGTAAATATAACGGTTGCTAGAAGGAAGGGAATAGTTCAAATGTAGAACTAAGGTGTGCCACAACAATTGAGAGAAAAATATCAGAAAAAGAGGACTTTTTATGCTGTTAAACGATGAATATTTTTTGGAATAAGGAGAATGCCCAAATGGTGATAATTTGAAGCCAAAAAAACCAAGAAGATCGTCAATATCACGTACGAGATCACATCCACTCGAACAAGGGCTGGCTTTACTTATAAAAGAACATCTCCTGATTTAGGGTTGTACTCTGATCGTAAGGAAACTCCTTTAAAAGCACATATAAGAATTGAGACGGGTTCTTTTGAGAAAATCATAACTCTTACAAACATAACAGAGCAACGCAGACTTCAATGAAAAATAAGCCCCTTTCTTATGATCTCAAGAGGAACATAGTTATGAGAAAAATAGTCTCCCTAAACTCTAATGGAGGAAGGGATCGTCAATCCAGACATGCAATGATGAAAAGTATCCTAGCACTAAGGCCAGATATAATATACTTGCAGGATATAAAGTCTAAGATATCATCTTCTTGTTGCATTCCATGCTCTTTTTGCCTTACATTGAATTACTCAAGCTATTTTACTGGATCTAACTTGCACCGAGCTATACTCACTCTGGTATCCAAGTCTTTGGGGAGATATAAAAGCATTAAGCAATATTCCAATAAGAGTGATTTGCATAAGATTAGGTTATCCCAAGCCGACTCGGAATTAGATAATATAAACACCTATGGTCCTAATGAAAAGTCGTTCCCTTTTTTTCAATCCATTGATAATAGGCAGAAGACAGATTCTGATTGGTAATTTAAATGTTGACCTTCAAAAAAAAGGAAAATTCTTACCCAAATGTAAACATACTTAAGAAATTAATCCATGAATTTAACTTAGTGGATGTGTTTATAAGCACCAATGTGAATGAAACTTTTTCTGGGAGGTCTGGCAAAAATTTGTCAAGAATTGATCATCCCTAGTCTCGAAGAGTATTCTACAATACCACAAAAACAAAAAAAAGACTTATAGATTCGAACCTTCTTGTGATCACAAATTGATCAAATTAAAATTTTATACCAATCCTCCTAATAAAAAAATTCCGATTCCCTAATTGGGTAATTGACTATGATGATTATAAATTTAAATTAAAAATTAGATTGAGGATTTCTCTTGACTCTAAACTATCCTCCAATAGACTATATAGAATATTTATAAAAATTATTCTAGATATAACCATTACTTTGACAAATAAGAAGAGGAAAATAGAGATTCAGTTAAAGGAGGATGATGAAGACATAATGAAGACAGGTTCCTTGTTTATTCGAGGTATAACAGGGGATTTTTTAAATATTATAGGTATTTCTGGTATTTCTGAAGAAGAAATGAGGATAAAAGTTGTTATAGAAGGAAATCCCTTCATAAGATTGAAAAGTCTGTCGTCAACAAATAAACTATCCACTAGAGGGATTAATAAAATAGTAACTGAAAAGGAAGTGCTAACTGAACCAAATTCTATTCTCAAATATTTCCATGAGTTTTACCAAAATATTGATGGGGGCACTATAAAGGGATTTCCTAGACCAAAGAAGTTGAGCAACTGTTCTGTATATTCGGAGGAGAATATACTGTAGTGTCCTTTTCTAGCAATCGTGGAAAAGGCTACTACAAAGTTTACTTATATTTTTTAGTTTGGATTAATATAAGATCAATATTTGATAAGCATTCCTTCTCAGGATACAATTTAGTGGGAGTCAAATGAGAGCACCGCTGTGTTCAATGGGATAACTATTAGGCCTACCTTAAGTTGTTGTTTTGGAGTTTAGGGTTGATAATAAGAATCACGTAGTACGTTTGCACACTGCACTTATTTATTACTTAGTTCTTCGGAGATAATCTGGCGATTAAGTCTCCTACATACATCATAACATATATTTATAGACGTTTGGGGTCTAATGCTAGTTGTTCTAGAACTCTCCAATTCACCTCATCACATGCTCCCAGCATGTGATGATTGGCCTTGGTGATTACTCATCATACGCGTATCATATCCAGACACACAACTCAGCAATAAACCTCTCAACACATCATTTATCATCAAACATAATATCAAAATAACAATAACTCATGATAGCTTAAATCTGATAAATATATATATACAATAATAACTATCATTCAAATCATCATACATAATACATCCAGTTGGTGATACTACAGATGCTCCCTCCTTGAGGAAAAGACGACCTCGTCTTTCTTTCCCGATATACAGCCCTTCAGGATTTAACTCACTCCTGTACAGCTCTTCTAGCTCGTACCTTACAGAGCAACGTCACAAAGAATCCTGAAAATATAATGATTCATAAAGTTTCAATAACCACTATACCGTATATCCAAAAACGATTCTCTTCAACCCTGGCAGTTCTTGCCATTATCCTCAACTTGTCTATAGATATTGCTTTCTGAGGTTCCGTCAATAATTCTAGCTTGTCCTTGAGGCTTGATTGTCCATTACCATAAACCCAGCTTTCATGGAGGTTTAAATCCGCAATAACATCTTCCACCTCATCCAGAATCATCATTTCCACGACCCTCACCTTGATCTTACTTGTCACTGGTCTTTCTCGAATCAAGTAATCACCAATCCTCACATTGCAATCATTCCGCAATGTGATCATCCATTGTCCGGACCCAAGTGCTTCTCGACGTTTTGTTGTCCTACCAGAACCACTTGTACATGACGCTTTGATCCTTTGTGTCTTCTGCACATCCACGAATATTTTTCCATCATTGATTTGCGACACAAACACGTCATCCGATTTATGTAACATTATGTCACATAATCCCTTAGCCAATTTAAAGTTACCATGAATCAATGCAGGCAAACAACCATTTTGTCCAATTCTGAACAACCTTAAATGTGGACACAGACGAATATCTTCAATATGAATACCCTGAGATTAGCCTTCTCAGTCCTGAGCATAAATTCAGCAAATCTACATAGTGTTTGCATGAATGTACATCCTAAGATGAGATTGTCATCAAAGAATCCGAGGAGTCCTCGCCGGTCTAGTTGTGGACCATAAACTTGACGCATTAATCGTGCATATGTCCGCACGCATTCTTGGGTCCAAAAGGCATCCGAAGGAATTTATAAGTCCCAAATGGGGAAACAATTATTAACTTGTTCTGATCCTCATTCACTTATGGTCGGTTCAATTATTCCTTCCTCAATCCATTGTTGAAGTTGTCCTTTAAAACTTTCTTTCACAGCTGGATTCATAGGTCTAACCTTCGCCTTCACTGGTTCATTTTCACTAGTATCCACCACAACTTAAATATTTCCGTGCGGCCTACATTGGAGGAGTCTTTTGATAATATACCATAAAATCTATATAGTAACTCTTCTACTAGTGCCCGTTCATTACCGCTCAGATAATCATTCTTTCGAACTCTCCCCCCAAACATAATATTAATTTCATTTTTTTAATTTTCTCCGCCTCACTAGCTACTCTTTTAATAGGTTTTCCAATATATTGAAACAATTTATCTAGTACTAGTGAATAATTAATATTAGGGTGTAATTTTTCAAGTTCTTCAGATGGAGGGCAGATTTTCTCCATCTCCATTGAAGCTAACAAATTTTCATGAGTTGGCGTGTAACGCTTCAATCTTCGAATAGTTCCTATTTTTCTTCCTGGAGCTATCCGCCGGGGTTCTTCTTCAACAGTCGAAATGACTAATTTTACTCGACTATCGCCCCGCCTCGTCATCCTCACTTCTGTTAATTGTGACTCAAGATTTATTTTCCAATCTTCTTCAGTTGCTGTAAACCATACAATATTTGATGTGCCGTCATCAGTTACCTTGTACCCTTTGGCTATAGCCTCAATTATTACCGTCTTCTCTACGGGAATTACCGTCTTCTCAGTAATAATTACCTCAGCAACTTCTTCACAGTCAATTAACATTAAAGCGGAGACAAGTTCCATTGCCTCGTCAGAACCCAGATATTCTGTTAACCGAATTTCTGTCCCACCAGTCCCAACCCTAGCAATGATATCCTCACCTAATTCTAATGATATGGACAGCTGTCTCATAGTTTTCAGTGATAGTATAAATGGCACCCCTAGCCCACGAACTACTAGGGGGTTTATCTTCCATGGTTCTTCTAAATTCTCCACCATGATTTCAACCGGTTCAGTAGGAATACCAATAATATCTAATCTATTATCCCCTACTGAACCCACTACAATGTCCGCCTTTTTCAGGTCCTTGCAAGTATTTGACCTCCTCCATAATGCCTCGTCAATAAGATTGAGTGCCCGGTTTCCAGTGTCTGCTAATCCCTGAAACCGCATACCACCCAACTTGGCCCAGAACCAAATTGGCTGACTACCTGGCAGATTTAAGCTTGCTAAACTCGATTCAGCAAATTTGCTCATTGTAGTTTCTTCCCCAAAGTCTTTTGGATGCGTCAGATCCCCTTTGGTACTTGTGCTGTCCGCGATGGCGTCGCTTTGGGAAATAATACCTAAGGGGGGTTCTTCCCCCCTTAGGAGTTTCCCGGCTTATTTTTAGCCAAGGGGCAATTTCTTTTAATATGCCCCTCCTTTTGACAGATAAAACACTTTGGTTTCTGTTTAAACCTCGGTGCCGCAGTAGCGCCCTGTCTTTCTTCTTCCTCCCTTTTATACTTCTTTACTATGAAGCAATCCTTCATTTTGTGACGACCCTGAGGGTGGATCAAGCAATGGTCTCCTTGCGTGGGAAGAGTTATTGCATTTACCTCCATGGGTTCAACCATGGCGTAATGGGGCTTTGGGGCATTTACATTGGGTGCTTTACTTGGCACAGCTCGTCCCCATTCCCTCTTATATACCTTTTGGTCGACATAATCGACCTGATCCGCCCTCTCATAGTGCTCTACATGTCGAAGCACTTCTTCTGCCGTCATCTCAGGATGGTCATAATTTATTTTCCTTCTAGCTTTTGCAATTACCCTATTTAACAGGCCCTGCAAAAGCTGCTACTTAATCTCATTTGGAAGGCCGCCATCGCCTCTTCTTTCCCCCCAACACTATTAATGGAGGTGTCTAACCGCTCCATTAAATGTGTTCCGCCCTTGATTATCTCCAGGGGGACCCCTAAACTCTCGTAAAAGGTAAAATATGTGTCCATGACTATGTGCCGGACTGTCTGTTCCATGGGACCACACATGGCCTCCGCCGCCCATTTACACATGAGAATCTCACCCACCCCTATATCCTTCAGCTTGGACAAAGCACTGATTTTCCAGTAATGGAAGTCAGTACTACCATCATACGCCTTCAGGGGGTTCTTTTGGTTCCCCTGAAATTGTTTTGATGCTTTATTGACCTGTTGGCCAATATACAATTTTAGCTGCTCCCTGGTTAAGGTTTGTGACCTCGATGGATTGGGATTGTCGCCTGATGTCTGCATTTTCTGTCCTTTAAATTGTTAAAACTAATAGGTCAGTAATTTTATAAAACTTAATTTGGCAAAACAGCGATTTACTATTTATCCTGACCTCAAAGCGTAATCAAAACTTATTTCAGAATCAAAACGCGAATCAAATGGGCGTATCACTATTCGTCTCACCCCAGCTTAGTCTAAAGAAATATATATAGATACATGAGTTTACTAATTATCTCTACCCCCTTGTGTTCTTCTACTTTTACTTTCCTTATATTATGTTTAAATACTTCCTTTACATTTATGCATTTAGGCAGTTTTACTCCCTCCCGTCTTAATAATATAACCTTCAATTTGATTACTCATCTCCAAATATATATCTGCTATAGATGCCACACACGGAGTGAACATGTATGCCAGATCATATTCTTCGATCCCACATACATAAATATATACATGTAAAATTGAATACATAAACACAAAATAATTATACAAAAGAGATAACATATATAAATTTGTCTATATACTCCCACTCATCCCATTCCCCTTAAGTCACATGATAATTCAATAATTTTTAACCGACATTAAATTTTATCTTGACTTAAATTTATTTTTTGGGTTACTAATTACATATTTCTTTAAGAAATCTACAGTCAGATCTAATAACTACCCTCCGTAAATTTACTGCACTAAACTGTAGGGTGGACAGTGATTTTGCGCATTGATTCTACTTTAAAGGAATACTGAGAAACTTTTCCTGCCCTGTCCTCTACCGCATTAAGATTACGTCACTACCGTTCTCCTCGGGAGGCTTTTCAAATATTAGGTCCTATACCGTACTTACATCTTGAGAGATGTTTACAAAATCTACTTTTACATTACTTTACATTTGCGATTTTCGGCCGATAACAAAAATAAACTAAAGCAAGAGCAAAAGTTGCTCAAGACTGACAGCATCCTACCGACTGCGCCAATTTGTAGTGTCCTTTTCTAGCAATCGTGGAAAAGGCTACTACAAAGTTTACTTATATTTTTTAGTTTGGATTAATATAAGATCAATATTTGATAAGCATTCCTTCTCAGGATACAATTTAGTGGGAGTCAAATGAGAGCACCGCTGTGTTCAATGGGATAACTATTAGGCCTACCTTAAGTTGTTGTTTTGGAGTTTAGGGTTGATAATAAGAATCACGTAGTACGTTTGCACACTGCACTTATTTATTACTTAGTTCTTCGGAGATAATCTGGCGATTAAGTCTCCTACATACATCATAACATATATTTATAGACGTTTGGGGTCTAATGCTAGTTGTTCTAGAACTCTCCAATTCACCTCATCACATGCTCCCAGCATGTGATGATTGGCCTTGGTGATTACTCATCATACGCGTATCATATCCAGACACACAACTCAGCAATAAACCTCTCAACACATCATTTATCATCAAACATAATATCAAAATAACAATAACTCATGATAGCTTAAATCTGATAAATATATATATACAATAATAACTATCATTCAAATCATCATACATAATACATCCAGTTGGTGATACTACAATACTCTACGGTATTAATCACCATTATATAGATAACCTAGATAACATCAAAGGGAAGTTATACACTTTTTGCCCTGAGGACCCTATTCCATACCTATTGATATTTGGAAACGATATGAAGACAAAAAGGAAGCTCCCTGCTGTTCTTACACAGGGTAAAATATCTTTGGTTCCTAAAAAAGGTGATAGGACAAGAAAAAACCATTGGAGACCATTAACAATTATAAACAAATCATATAGAATATTGGCTGGAACTACATTGAGGAACAAGTACGTAGCAATTTTTGCAATTGATTTCATTAAAGTATTTGATTTGATCAGTCATAAATTTATCCTACAGGACTTTTAAAAAAAATTACAAAGACGTTTCTTCAGTACTATCCGTATAGTTTTGTTCAATGGGACTTAATCTTTCATGTTGAATAGAATCTAGAGTGATCCCATAATGTTGGGAGAAAGCTGCAGACAAGGGTGCCCGGTTTCCCCCCTTCTCTTTGTAACTGCAATTCTCACATTGATTCCTCAGATTATATATATTGCTACTGCTGTCCCTTCTGTAGGTGAGAAGTCACTGATGGAGGAAGATAAATTGTTTGGTGCATTGTTCGATAAAATTTACTTCCCCGCCCTAAATAGACCACGGTTTCAATTAGATGGAGGATTAGTCTTAGTAGCTAATGTTTTACGTAAAATCTATCTCAAAAATTTTATAGATATAATTCCTAAGCCTCACTAGGAATGAAGAAATTTTTTACTGACCTTTCAAATAATCGCATTCTCTATCAAAGGAATGGGCAACCAGCTCAGATAATCATGTGGGAAAATACTCCTCGTTTTTATTCGGATAACACGATGGACATCATTGATGAAAACCTGAACAAAAAATATTTTTTTAAAGAATCTTTCACAACCAAGTGAGCTTGAAAACATCGCTACGGACCTAAACGTCCTTACTCTCCATGACTTAAAACTCACCCCCAATATTTGATATGTGTAAATTCTTCTCCCCTTGACAAAGAATGGCTGTATATCATCTTCCACTAACTCCTTGGTGCCTAAAATTAGTGAACATAATTTCTCTTTTCAAAGAGGCTATGGAGACACTCTTTCATGTTATATCTCTTCTCAACTTTGATAACTCCTGGGAAAAGAAAATTGTATATTCTTTGAAGATAAATGATGGTAGGAAATTTACGGCCCAATTCTGGATAACGATATAGCTGTTAAAGTTTTCAAGGCCTTGCAAAGACTGTGGACGAATTTTTAATAACATTATCCATGCTTTTGTTCACTGTCCAGTTTCTTCAATAATTGAGCAGTTTCTTGTTCTTAATCAAATATTTATCGAGAACTATAAAGAACAGGCAATGAAAGGATATATTCTGTTTGGTGTTTCTTCTGGAAGAACTGAAATTTCTCAAGAACAAAAGGCAATAAACGCGTATCTTAGTAATTATAAATCATTTATAGCACAGAACATTACTGTATACTGGGTCGTTAATCTTAATTATATAAGATCTATACTTATAGCCGCTGCTACAAGGTATGTTACATTTTCTTTGAAGATACCAACCTCCGACGGGGCTACGTAGAATTATGCATCGAGTTTCATAAAATACTTCCCCCGATTTCCGTACGATATGAAAAGACTCTTCAGTTAATTATTCGACAATATGAGAAAATTAGTGGATGATATTACCCTTTAAAGGGTCTTTTATGCTATTATGTATTATTTTATGTTTTTTATGTTGTATTATTGAAGTTTTGATTTTTTTTTTTTGTTTTTTTTCAATAAGCATTTTACTTAATTATTATTATGAATAATGAGGCTATATTTAAGAGTATTAATTTTAAACTATAATGTTTAATTATATTTATTTTATATGAAAGCAAATATTCTTCAAATAAAAACCTTGCTGGTGAGGGAAAAAAATATATTATGATTATTATATTATAATCAATTAGCTTGTAAAATATTTTAGCTTCATTTAAAAACTAAACAGATGACACGTTTTTAATCAAATTCAAAAATTAATTTTTATGAACTATAAAAAAATACACCACAATAAAATTAATTTTTATGAACTATAAAAAAATACACCACAATAAAATTACTTTTTACACCTCAATATATGGTATATAATATATTCTTTCCATAGAAAAATATAATCTGTAATTTCAGATACAAAAAATAAATATTTGATTTATTATAATTAATAATTATATACCATATTTATAAGATAAGTAGACTAAGTAAACATTGACATTTTTACATTGTTAGCGTCACAACGAAAATATGGATGAAAAAACTAATCGTAGAGTTGATCTTAAAGTTTCTAACTTATTCTGAAGAAATGTAACGAAAGGAGATGATTTTTCTTTAAATATTCTGAATATATTACGATCTTAATGATTCATGTCAAAATTTTACTACTTTTTCTGAATAATTAATATTAAAAAAAAATAACATTTTATTATTCTGTTGAATATTTTGTTTAACTAGGTTGGATTTATAATAAAAGTTAATCTATCCGTGTAACCTATTTCCGACTTCCTGAACAAAGAAACGTGATATTTGTAATATGGATGTGAAAGAAGGACAAACAATTAAAAGGTATTTCAAAAATGGTGGTTCTTTTTCTCTGGGACAATTTGCTTCCCAACATTTATAAAAGTCGATCTTGATATTCATGTGTCTCAAGATACGATGACTAAAAGTCTGAAAATATATATCTTGATTTAGTTGCAAAATATTAGGAATTGAATATTTCTTATCAATGATAAGTCAAAGGGATTCTGATGATTATCGTCGCAAGTCATATCATATTTAATTTAAACATTTCAAGCCAAAACGTCATTAACAAACAATAAATTGTAATGATAAATTATATAAAATAAAAGGGCTGAAAGATAAAATACTACTCTAAGATCTTAATTTTGATTTAAATTGTTCAGACACAATTTTGCAAATTGTTTTAAAACTTCGAATTCACTTTTTTATAGTTCATACACAAGGAGTGCGAAGGAGGCAACATGACTGAATGTACCTGTAACCTTGTGAAAATAGAGACTTGAGTACTAGGCCCTGAACAAAACACTCTATATTCATTATACCATATTCTTCCCGCTGAGAATGAGTTTACTTTGAACCTAAGTCTCCATAATTTTAAAGAAGCTCTCCACTTACTCTTCAAGACTAGAGGGATTCTATATTGGCTCAAAATAAATTAACAAGTATTATCTAAAGGAATGTGTTTATCCAATAGAGGTTAGAACCCAAATAAAGGTGAAGAAAAAAAAAAAGTATTTCTTTGGAGTTCATGATATTCTTCATTGATGAGATCAAACAGATATATTTCTATTTCTCAAAAAAAAATTGGATTGGAGTAATGGTAACGATGGGAAGATAGGGATCCATACATCAGAATATTTCATTTGAAAGAGCTATTCGAGTCATCTGCGAATTAGATGTCTTTCCATGTAGTTCCAACTCTTATTTCCCCCCACCCCCCCTTTCTGCTGAGTAGCAAAAAAGTAAAAGAACTATAATCAATTATAGCTTCTATCATTCTTTCATGTTGTTCTAGCTTTAACTTTTCATATTTCATACACCTTTGCTCCTACTCATTTAGTATATCAGACTTTTTTATCTACACTTTTTTTAAAGTTAAAGCTAGAACAACATGAAAGAATGATAGAAGCTATAATTGATTACAGTTCTTTTACTCTTTTGCTACTCAGCAGAAGGGGGGGGGGATAAGAGTTGGAACTACATGGAAAGACATTTAATTCGCAGATGATTTGAATAGCTCTTTCAAATGAAGTATTCTGATGTACGGATCCCTATCTTCCCATCGTTACCATTACTCCAATCCAATTTTTTTTTTGAGAAATAGAAAATATATCTGTTTGATCTCATCAATTAAGAATATCCTGAACTCCAAAGAAATACATTTAACCAAATCACCTGGCATAATAAGAAAGATCCAATAACATTTACACTTGACCTGCAGAGTAAACCTCATAAGTTAATTATTGAAGACATAATCGTTTGTGTATACTCGTATATAAATTGAATCAAAAATATTTATTTGTTAATTATTACTTAAATTTATTTCCCTTAAGGGAGGAGTTATGTAATTTATATATATGTACATACAAATACTTTTAACCGGATATTTAATCTGTATAGATATAAAAAACTTTAGTGTGGAATACATATATTAGAAGTTAGATGTAGTAGCAACTTGACATCTATGTTCAAGAATACATAACCTGTTCCAGATCTTCTACGCAATCATCTCATAATTCTGTAATAACTAAGGAATTCCATAAAAAATCAGAATAATCGGCTGAAAGATATAGTGAGAAACAGAGAGAGTTATCATCCTATATCTACAGTTTCTTCACTAAAATTATTGAGTAATTCTCTCCTTAAATGTGATTCTTCTCCTACTGTAAGGAAACTATTTCATGAAAGAGAGTCATTTGGTATCTTTGATGTATGTATATAACGCAGAAATCAATTATCTAAACCACCTGTGATTTCCTTATTACTTTTGAATCTCTATGGAAAACAAATGGAAAATCATTCTAGACTTGTAAAGATAATGTGCCTCTCTTTTTAAAAAATTTAAGTCTGCGAAGCATATAATATTCCTCTATTACATATAAATAGGTTTTTGGAACTGATAAGTGACTTTGTGATGAAAAAAAATATAAATGACCTGTTAATTTCTCTAGACTTCTCTTGGAATATCTGAATGTGGTTGGAATTCCCAAATTTATTAAGTCTAGAATCCTCTTGTATTTACACATTATTATTTGGATAACATATCCAATAATTTCTTTATTATTTGAAATATTCATGTTCCTGTACTTTACTTTGGTTATATTTTTAAATAAAAACTATAGTTCTAGGATATTTTCACTAGGAACTTTCTCCCCGCGGGAGGTTCTGCCTCATGTATATATTTTGACAAAAGTATACCTTCTCACCCATAATCTCAGGTTTAAAATGGGTACCTGCCATTCGATGTCCTCTTTAATACATTTTTGCATTAATTAGCGTAAAATGAGTGTATTCAATTAAATTTTAATATATATTTATGTATTTATGTCTTCTTATTTTAATCATTAAACCAATATATATTTAATCGTTTTATTTTAGAAAATGAAGGAAATCAAATAATCTTAATATAATTTTTAATTTATATGAGTTACAAGTTATAATAATGACTTGAAAATTTAAAAAGAGACAAAAGACAAACTAACAGCTTCTCCAGAGCGGATCTATAAACTATCTATAAATAGATGGCACATAAATAAAGAATGCAAAACCACGTTAAGTATAAAATAATAATGTAAGCACTAAGAAATAAAAAGTCGTACTCCACAACGTAAGAGTAAAGAAAACATGGTATCCTCTAGGGGTGATGTTGTTTGTAATAAACAATGATCCAAATAAAGTTGACAAGATAACCCTTTTTATTAAGAATGATCGAGTTCCAAGGGGGATAATAGGCATCTGGAGAATGATAAAGTAAATTCTGGAAACATAAAAAGGAGATCATTGATTCAAAGATAGTCCAGTATGATAATTTTAACGACCATCTGGGATAGAGATAGTTTTAAATAGTTTGTCCAGATAAGATTCTTTTATGATTTCCAGTTTGAGAAGGAAGTCGAGCCAGAGTCTACAAAGAATGAAAGAATCAGTAATAATATCGTGATAACTATTATAAAGAAAATATAATGTTACACAATGGGATAAGACTAAGGACAAGTGAGATTAATAAAAAGAAAAGCGATGCACCTTCGTCAGCTATTTAATCTCATTGATAGTGAAAGTAGATACAGTAAAGAAATAAGAGGCTACCCTTCATCTTCGGACAACAGCTATGATTCATCAATAAATATTTCTTTCTTCCTATTGATTGAGTTTTTTTCTTCATTCCATGATTCATTAACGTGTCAAAAGTCAATGAATCCTTTCGAAATAAACTAAGCATCCCTTATCTGTGATTCCATATTCCCATGTCACAAAGTTTTTTATGTATGGGGTGTCGATTCGAAAATGTACCAAAAAAATTAAAAACCGAAAAACGAATTACTGTACGACCGGAAAAAGGGAGAACGAATATTGTATACGAATTAAAAAAAGGAATTAGGAAGAAGATTACTGATTAAGTCTTAGCATTATATCTTCATTATGGTTGAAGAAAGAATACGTTTCTAACTATTATGGTGTCTATTGACAAGTTTTACTAAATTTTGGAGTTATTTAAAACATTAATAAAATCATTCGAAATAGAATATATAGTACGGGTACGTCCCATTACAACTATAATATTATATGATTTATTTCATTTATTTTAAAATTATTATTGATAAATAATAACTTTACAACAATGCTAGGAACATTTCACTACTTAAAACTATATTATTAACGTCGTTGATGATTTTAGGAAAAAATTACCAGTGGAAAAAAAATGAAGTGACAATGTGAGAAAAATAGCAATTTAATTTTAGGCTGATATAATACCTACCACCAATATAATATACATTAATTTCAAAATAAACAAACACGACAGCATTTTGAATAGAATAAGTGCTAATTCCTTAAGTAAAAGTTATTTTAAGATTCTGTATGTTGTTCTGAAATCGAAATATTTACTTTTTTAGGACGAAAAATGATAAAAAACGATACTCTCCTTCAGACTCTCATAACTTATTCATAGTTATAAGAAATATCATCGCTTATATTATAGAAAAATATTCAATGTTTTATTTTTAAAAAGATATTCATCTCGAATGATTTTTGTTCGATTTTGTATATTTTGAATGATCTTAGTTTTTATGGAGGTTTAATGGTAAAGCGATGTCATTATCTATTTTTGCCTACCCCCAAAATAATAATAATAATTCATATCATAATACAGCGCTTCCTACAAAATTTAGACCAAATAATTATTAATCATTTTTGAATTAATTAAATTTTCCGGATGGATCTCTTCATTGTTTCGATCCTGGATTCTCCTCTCCAACGAATCAATAAACTATATTCCCTTTTAAGGCCTGATAGTTTTCCTCGGATTAAGTTTCATGCCATGGTCTCTCGTGATAATATAATTCCGAATTAGAGGATCTTTTGAGAATTATATTAAGCCTTAGCAATTTTCAAACTAAAAAAAGATCTAAATATGAAATCGGTAGTAGTTAGAATTATTCAATTGTTTAAAATTATTGTTTTTAAAAGTTTTGTTTCTACTGCGGGAATCAACTTTTGATTTTAATTACGGAGAGAAAAAGTAACTCTCAAAACAAAATAAAAAGCCCAGCACAATTTTAAAACAACCTACATTCATAATGTTCAAAAATAATTTATCAAGAATAATTTCTTTCTAACATTGGTGGCTGTGAAACACGAATGGTCATCTTCGACGATAACATTGTAATATTGTTCTGAAACATTAAATTTTTCTCAACTGTTGTCATTCTAATAAATAAAACTTTATTTTACCTAGGGCTAGACGCTCGGCACCTCTTCTTACATAAGAAACTCTTTTCATTTATTACATCCATACATATTAAATGTATCATTATTTTTGTGAAAAATGTTGGAATAGATCAATATTCCTTGAATAGAGTTGAGTTTAACGAAAGAAAGTAGAAGAACTGTTGGTGTTAATATTTTGATTTGTTTATCTTTAAGTTTATTTTTCTTGAATAAATTCAACCATTTTTTGAATACATAGTCTTAGAGTAGATGCCTGAACTTTGTGTTAGTGAGATTTTTTTTTGTTTTACAAAATTATATTTCATATAAAAACATTTACTTGTACAATTTCAAATATAATATAAAAACAGACAATAAAATAACTAATGAAATGTATTATGTAAAAATACACGTGTGTTAGTTCATATTTGTTATTAATAAATCGGTCATAAATTAGTTTTATTCTTACATCATTAACAAAATTAAATAAGGAAATTTTCATGAAGCTTAAACTGTTCAGTTTTCTATTGGCGTATGTTTAGAGGTTCACTTTCCGGATTTATGTCAGGTCTCTTTCTTCTAAAGAATCCACACTACAAAATCAAATAATTTTCATAAAAATTATTTCAAAGATTTGAAAAGAAATAAGGATTCAAGCATGAAAATTTAGTCAAGTTTAGGACCAATGATAGCAAATTAACTTAAATTTAAGTCAACATAATTGGCATGTCATACATTTCAAGGTCAAATTTAAGTCAACTTGGTGCAGTTGGGCTTTATATTACACTATATACCTTTTTATTGAATACACAATTGTAGGGGGAAAACTTTCAACATCAACTTTCAAACCTGGATTGAATTTACCTTTAAGTACAAAATTGAAAGCTGATTTCGGTTTTTATCTCATGAGTCTGGTTTCTGATAAATCTTGATTTATAGTAATGTGGAACTAAAATTGTTTAGAGTTATTTTTCTACTCACATAAAAACAATTACGATTAATAAAACGTATGTAAAAGTGTTTATTGACTTTAATCTTATTTCAAATATTTATACTTCCTACTATCTCTAAATTGATCCCTTCATAGATCCTCATTTCAATCTTGGGATATATATTCATCGTTATATATGGTTAAATAGATCCATCATCAAAAGAGTATTCAAATTTGAATTGTGAACTCTACTCAATTCTCTTAATTTAAGGTGGTTTTTTTTCATCCTGTTGTTCCAGTAGCAAACGGAATTAGGAAGATTCTAGTGAAGGTTGATGATTTATCATTTTCCTTGGTCCTGATAAGATAATATTGAAGTATTTTATTGATTTGTCTCCTAATGTACCAAACTATGAAATCCCTAATCTCTATCAAACTGATATTCATACAATTTTTAATGCTTAATTCATGCTGTTGAGCATATACCAAAAATTATTTACCTTGGACACTTCAAACCTCCCTCCTTATTCCTTCAATACTTTAATAGATGTGACTTTTTAGCTTTATTAAACTTCCATTGGAAAATCTTAATGCAATTTCAGTTTAATAACGATGTGTCTTGGGAGTACTCTGAATAATTGCTTGTCACTGTTTTTGAACTATTACCTTAGTGAGGATCTAGTATCTCCACATAAATAAATTATTTACCAACTATAATTCCATGTATGACATAACGTATTTGTTTCATTGTGTTATAAGTTGTTTTATAGCTGAAAATAACAAATTATAACAAAATAATACAATTAAATCAGTATTAATTCGACAAAATACAACATTTCCAGAATTACAGATAATAAGATTAATTTTATATTTATTTTGAACTTTTCAATGTTGCAACATTATTATGACTGCATATTTTAGCAAAGTTAAGAACAGACACGGTTAATATAAATACAAGGTTATACCTTAACGGATGTTTGACTTCCACCACACTTTTAATATTCATCTCATATTAGATGAGTGTGTGCGTGTTGTGTCAAACTCTGTTTTTCCTTCCCAGTATTCTGTATGATACATTAAATTGAAAATTACGGCAATAGTGACGTCATAAATTATGAGTGGTTGCGTATTCTGTAAAAATCTACCAGTGTTTCCCAGCAGTCAGTACATTACACCAAATTGAAAATTCTAGCAAGCCCGATTATATGATGGTCTAACCTTGTATTTCTATTAACCTACCTTGACAAGAGAGAGGTTACAAGAGTCTTCCTATTCTTAATTATTAAGATATTGTTGGCGTAATATTTTATTATCAAATAGTATTTCACTATTGATTTTTGTCAAATAAGAAACTCTATTATTGATGTTTCTTGTTTATCTATATATACAATGAGATGTTTATATGAATGATAGATGTGCCAACCCACCTTAAAAACTGTCTATTAAATGATTAAAAGTAAGAACTTTATTTCGCTCTTGGTTTTTAAGGTTGATTTTTTTATTATTTCAGTAAAATTTAACTGGACTTATACCTATATAAGTCAAGTAAATATTTGACATTTTCTATTTATTAAAAAAATATTTTTTCCCCATATTTTTTTCAAAAAAACATGATGAATGAACAAATTATAGAGAAAATTATAATGAAATATGGAAAGCTGATGGGTGATAGTGAAGACATATTACTTCAAATAATAACTGAATGAATTGAAAGAATATAAAAGATATGCTAACAAAATTAATGGGATAAGTTTGGGCAAATATATATCGAAAATCAAACCTTATAAACCTCAACCCACCATCATCAACTCACAATATATATTGCGTAGCATAATTTAATATAAAATAATATACTTTGATAAATAGTTATTTATACATAATTATACGTTAATAATATACATCAAACTGTCTTCCTTCCATTATAAGTAAATAATTTTAAAGTTATTTTATAAACTATACTCTTTTATTTGGGTTGGCACGGAGATTTATTCTTTTATTTGGTATAATCAGTTATGCCTATAATATTTGTATCGGTATGTAAAAATAAAAGAAACCTAAAATTACTAAGGTAATTCTGACAATTTTAAGAATACTTGAGAGGAAAGCCCCTTAACTGTCATGACGTTTTAATAGATTAACTGCAAGCAGCGGCGAGAGGAAGGAAATAAACACAAATCCCCTCCATATATAGAAAAGATATATAAGGTGGAACTACTCTGATGTCCGGACTCAAATTTCGAGTCCAATAAGAACTTACACATATAACTCAGGGGGAAACACTCATTGTTACTCACCATCTTTCATAAGCACATGCACTAGTTATTACTTTTTACTTAGAAAACAGCAATATTATATATTAGATATAACTTATGTAATTCTAATCATCGGTAATGTGTGACTTCATGGTCAACAACCCTCCCGCTCTTTTTGGTATCGACCAAAGTACGAAAAATATATATAAAAGCAACGATAACTAAAGGCGTTGAAAGTGTTAAAAAAGTAGGAAAAATAGTATCGCCCAATGTTAATAGAAATACAAGGTTAGACCATCATGTAGTTGGGCTTGCTAGAATTTTCAATCTGATGTATTTGAACTGACTGCTGAGCAAGATAGGCAGATTTTGACAAAACATGCAACCACTCATAGACTATGACGTAACTATTGTTATAATTTTCAATTTGATACCGACCACTGGAGAAGAAAAACAGATTTAGACAAACAATAACCACTCATCTACAATGACGTCAATATTAAAAGGGTGGTGGAAGTCAAACATCAGTCGTACACGGGTTATGGAATAACCTCATATTTATATTAAACTTGGTCTAGCCTTCTTTTTCATCTTTAATCTCTTGAATAGTCACAGTCATCCTTTTTGTCTTCTGCGATTCTTTATGAATAGATGTTTCTTTTTATATTCCGATGATTTCTTTGAATTGTCGACAGTCAATCTTGATTTTTTTTTAAATCCACTTTTTTCTTCCGTGCTGCCACATAAAAACCCCCTACTTAACAGCTTTCGGCTATTTGCAATAGCTTCTGCTCAGGCTATTGCTGAATTGGACATGGTAAATATCAGTAGCTGTTCCAAATCGGAAATGTAGTTACATTATCGAGTAGCTAAAAAAAACTTCTGATTTCATTTGGAATCTTTCCACCTATTCTGCAATAAATTTAAAGCAACAGTAAAATTAATTTAATGTTTCCCTTCACACTTGTTTTGTTCTGAATAATTTGTATCGAATCTCTACTATTTCTCTTTTTTCCTTTGAAGTATTCACAAAGATCTTCTATTACTTCATTTAGAGTTTTACTTGTGTTTTCAGGAATCTCGAATACGTCAAATTTTGTGAAAAAATAAGGAAAGCAACATGTTCATAATATCGATATTTTCTCTTGGTGAGTTTTTTTCCATCATATGAATTAATTTTATAAATTAAACATTTAAGGAAGGCTGATTAATTAATCTTGTCTCCGATTTGAAATTTGAGAAGTTTGTCTCAGTCGGATTCGTATTCTGTAAATTTGATCTGAAAAATTGATATACTTCACACCTTATTTATTTTAAGATATTTTTTGTATGTATGATTTTATCAATTTTCAATTCAATCTCTGAGAATGATTCATTCATCTATGATGAAAAATTCTCATTTTTTTTAATTGAGTTTTTCAAAAGCTTCCCTTATTTTCTACATTTTCCTCTTAATTTTGAAGTTATTTGGATTCTTCTCCGTTAATATATCCTTCATATATTTTATTTGAGATTGATATAATCATAATTGTGATTCTGTATATCTCCGAGCTTCAGTTAATATTAAACCTTGATTAAACAGTATTACTTCAAATTGGACTAAATAACTGAAATTAGCAAAAATTGGTCCCTTGGCGAATTTTCCTTCTTTGCAAAGGAAGGAGTTGGCCTAATAAATGATGTAGGAACTGATTAAGAAATCTGTCAATTTGAATATAAAAACGAGGATTTAAAGAAATTATATCAGAGTCTTGATATCTGACGCTACGTACATGGCAATAGAAAAAGAGATATTCTACAATTCAGCCAATAAGGATCCGTGGGACAAATTTCAGTAAAACCAACCAGTCACACCAGAGGAAAATACCCACTTTTGAGATGGCTTCTGTGCAGCTAATTATCACACATTAAAAATTAAAACATTTCTAAATTCCTATTTGTAATACTTATAGGTAACAAGGAAATAGTCTTATAATTTAATGGAGCTTTAAAAAGATAAAAATACTGTATTTCCGTCAGACTTTTATAAAGGGAATATTGAAGTAAGATTATAAAACAGTTGCAACCCTGAAAGGAAAGCAACTGATAAAAAAAAAACCTAGGAAACCACATATTTTGTACAATTTTGGGATCAAGGGTCCTAGTTCTTCCTGAAGTTCTGAATGCAAAAACGAGAAATAATCTAACTGACGACAAAAATATCTCTAAATTAGAAAAAAGAGTTCATATTGCATTATAAGACACACTAATAAAAAAAGTAAAAATCAGAAAGTTAATCATCCAATTCCTTACAAAAAAACTATTAAAGAATTCAAAGAAAAAAAGATTAGTATCAAAAAATGTAAATTCAATAGTAACGAAGTCGAAAAATTAGAAAATAGAAACCTTATTGAAATTACTTTAACTTTTTGACATTTCTATTCTCATAGACACAAGACAAAATACAAATTGTCTTGGTGACGTTAATCCAGTAGGATAATATTATGTAGTAGTTCAACAAAAAAAAAAAAAAATGCTCTATTAAAGAACACCATGCAATTAGTTTATAAATCAGACTTATAATCTCCCTAAGTTACTTCCAAATTTGTGATCTATTGATATCCATTTTTAAAACTGTCGTACATCTGTGTTTTTTTATTTTCTTGTTAATTTTAACATAGTATATTTCCAAACTTGGTTCAAGTTATTCTTTTTCATTGGGCAATTTTTGACATTTTTAAGGCAATAAGATAGGGGAGGGGGGTATTCAGAGTTATATATCATATAGCCTACCAGTATGTAAGAAAAATGAAACAAAAATAAGAATGGGTACCCTAAATTTTCAAAAACATTTGGGGAGAGCAGCTTAATTATCATCACGTTTCGTTAGATTAGGTGAAAGTAGCTTTGAGAAGGTGAGAAAGTAAATAAACATAAATCCCACTCTGTATCCAGCAAGTGCTTACTTCGATAAACATCCTAAACTCTACTCTTAGTTCAACAAGATCTTACTACTATGTCGAACCTAAAGTAAAGACTTACACTTTTAACTCCCAAACAAATCATCAGGATATGGAGCAACATAGCTCAATATACAATGCACTTGCAAAAATTATTCCTTTGAAATGAATGTGAGTAGGTTTGATAATAAATCGCTCCTGGAGAAGCAACTATACTTCACGTATATGGACTTCTAAGACAATTCCTAGTTCAAGTGGAGTAGTTGTAATACTAAAATAGTTAGTCATACATAATCAGGGCATGCCCGGTGATTCATAGAGAAAGAAATATACTATATGGATTTCACCAAAAGATTACTAGGTTAGATGGAGTAATTGTAAAACTATAATGTTTACTTATACTTAATCAGTACAACTCCATCTAACCAATTAAAGGAACATTAAAAAAAAAAAAAAAAAAAAAAAAAAAAACTCACTGGATACTTAAATGTTCTCTCCTAAATAATTTAACAAAAAAGATAACAAGTTTGGGAAATTAATCAGATGCTCAGATTTACCAACCGCTAGAAAATTTTACATCTGAGTTAGGGCATATATTTTTCACAACTTTAATTATGTTTATGTTCATTTTTTCTATCCTTTAAGTATTTATAAATATATGTTTAAAAAAGTAATATGAAAATTGAAGATAGCGCACTTTTTGGTATTGCAATCTAAAGATGTTTTTTTTCTATTTTCAAAAGCTGCTACCATTATCATTTTATTTATACAGAGAAAACAGTCAATATAACCTTATATGTATAATAAATAATCATTTTTGTGCAAAAGACAAGGAGTAACTATGAGGATTTGTTATGGAGCTATAAGTGTAAGTCCCTGTTGGACTCCGGGTATAATTGAGGATCGATATCGTTGTAATTCCTGCCTGTTAGATACGGAGTGTTATTTGTATTTATTTCTCTCATCTCATAGTTCCTCGTAGCTGATCTAATAAATGTTTTGACAGCTTAGTTGCTCTTCTCCAAAACATTATTCAAATTGTCTGGGTGACCACGTTATTTTTAGGGGTTTTTTTAAACATAAGATCATTTCATTATTATGTTTATAGGTAGTGATGAGAATCGTGTGTAAACCAAAAATCAACATACTAACCCTAACAATTTGAAAAATATTTTGGAGGAGAGCAGCTTAGCTTTTATGATGTTTAATTAGATCATCTACGATCGTGAAGAGGCAGGAGGGGAAAAGGAAATAAACGGTAAGAATGACTCTGATGTCGAACCTTAATTCTACTCTGAGTTCAACAAGGACTTACTATTATTACTCTGTAACATATCCTTAAGGTTACTCTCCGTCTTTTATGAGCACTCACATATTTTCAATCAGGGTTTGAATATAATTTAATACAGCAGAAAATGAAGTTCACTACTCAGGAGTTAAATAATAATGACAACATCATAGAAAAAAAAAAAAATCATCAGATTACCCATTCCAAAAAAATAGGAGACCTAAAAAGTACATAATTTTCTTAAGTATATAACTGGAGCTAAAATTATAAGTCTCGCCAGCCTCTTATGAAAATGTTCTGAAATTAAAGTTAATATCGTGAGACAAAATATAAAATATTTTTAATAATAACCTACACAATGTAATTATCCATTATGGAGGAAAATACACAAAATTTCATTGAATTATTGACAAATAGTTTATTAAGGGAATTAAAGTAGCTTTTTGAATTAACTAACTATTTTTAAATTTTTTATATTAAACTTTTACCCTATACAAACAATAGCTGATGATTAGAAGTAAAATCATTCCGAATATTGCTGCTAGAATCCACACCCACCATGATACAGCAACCGCTTCTAATTGAATAGGAAAAACTTCTGTAGTTACAGAATCCGAAAAGTACTATAAAATATTGTATTATTAAAATATTTAATGGTAATTGGAAATGTTACTTGATCTTTATCCATGTTTACTTGATATGGGAGTTTCGTTATTCGAGCTAAAATCTTTGAGGACACTGATACTTTCTTTCTATAATCCTAAAAATATAGTTTAAAATAAGCTAAAATCGTACTTAAGTAAATGTTGTAATTAATATAAAATAGAATATATGATTTTATATTTTTTCCACTTTTTGGAAAAAGGTATGAATAAAAATATTTGAGAAACACGTGATATATAACAATGAAAAGAAATGAATAATGATCATTTTTATAGTAGTATTTTTGAACTTATAAATACAAAGATTAGATATCGGAGTGATATATGCCGTTCCGATCTATACATGACCAAATATTGACAATTTTAATTGATTTATTATAAATTATAAACTACACTTTCATTTCTATTAGCTTATATGGAAAAACTTTAGAGTAAAGTCTTGCTATAATCGGAGCTTTTTTGATTCACGTATGATTTATATATATAAGACAACAAAATACTAAAATAAAGATCAGAACAATAATTTCGTTGATACATAAATAAACATTATAGAAAAAAACTTAGTGCTCCAAAATAAAACAGCTTCCACTATTATATAAAAGTAAAATGTATTTTTAAAAAGAAATTTTTAATCAACTTTAAATAGTGACTATGTCACATCATCTATCATGAGGGTAAACGCCATTTCTTTCAAAGAATTTTGCATATTATAATCTTTTAACTGCAACAACTCTACCTTTTAAAATGTAAAGTTTTGTGATTTAAAATTTGTCTTGTCTGTTTAAGTGAATGCACTATAATAAATTATATTTTAAAAGCACAAAAATGACTAACGTGGTATTTTCTCTCTCCCAAACAAAAAACATTTACAAAACAGAAATCTTTACATTTAAAAAGTGGGAATTGTTGATGTTGGAAAATTACAATATGTAGAGTTCTTAAAAATAAACAGGTATGATAAATGAGGAAACACAGCTTCATTCTAGGAAACCCACTTCGTTTCTTTGAAGTCATAGATGGAAGAAACTTGATCTCCACAGTTTCTGTCATCATAGATTGGTACCTATATTTTAAATTTTCAACGATAAGCCACATATATAGCGGATGCGGATCAAAAAAAGGTCCTCAATTCCACAGTTTGAGTCGGTTCATGTGACGTCAGTCTGCTTCCAATAAGATATTTGGATTTAAATAAAGCCAATTCAGTTGCAGGGCTGCTAAAAAAATAAAGATTTCCTTTTTCACTCAACCTATCCAGTCAATATTAATTTTGTTGAAAATAAAAACTCAACATGTGCAAGTACCCATACTTTGAGAAATCCAAAGTTGAAGAGTGGGATTGCATTTCTTCCGTTTTCCTGGGAACCGTGGGAGTGCGCCCCTTCTGTTGCTGCAGCGTTGAATTGATTTATTTTATTAAGTAGTACTATTACACGCCTTAAGGGTACGTAGACGAGATAACCATCTCCTCCTAAAGCCACGGCAACCCCAATTAAATGTGGCAACCCGTGTAACATATGCCCCTAAGACTGGAATATACTTTCAAATACTAAAATCACATCTTTTATAGCAAAAATTTTAAATACCAAAACAAAGCCCTAAAACCGTCTATACAAATATTACAACACCACTTTAAAAAACGCCATTAAAACGAAGTAGGCTCCTCCAAAAAGAATTTTGCTTGTCGGCACGTTGTGTCTTCTACCCATTCCTGTTCCGATGTTTTCCTTATGTACTTATTTATCTCGGACGAGACTACACTTTTGAGAACTTCCACTTTCGATTTTTCTTGTAAGGTTCCGCCATTCTTGTCAAGCGCATCTACATATGTATTTTCTGTATAATCCCAATAACTTTTTATCCATGTTATTGTCAAATTCCTTTTCAAACACTTTATTTCTTCTATCCCCTTAACTTGTTGACCCTTAAAGAAGCTTTCATTTTTAGCTACAGAACTAATAGCAGCTGAAATGTCCAGGAAAATTTTGATAGGCATTTGAACAAATTTTTCTATACTATTGAGAGCACGTAATGTCTTTAAAATACCCTCCAATTATGCTTGAAAAACAGAATTATACCATTTTAAGTTGCCACAGCCTTCCATAACATAGGTATCTTCATAAGTTATACACCAGCCATATCCAACTTTGTCATCAATTTTTGTGCCATCTATATAAACGTGGAGAAATTTTGAACTAATCGCTCCTCCTTGCTTTTCTATTTCAATTGAAATGGTATGGGATTTTTTTTTTTCAGTAACTACTATTAGTGCTTTAAAGATATTTAAAATTGATTTCACCACTTCTTGGATCAGCCAAGCCCCTCCTTTGGCTTTATTTGTAGGGATCCAGGTTATACTAATGTTTTCTTCTATTTCTATTTTTGCCTATAATCGTTTTATACTTAGATGTAAAGGTGTAACATTGAGCAAGATTTCCATAGCTCTAGTTGGTGTAGATCTCATCACAGTACAAAACAGTAGGCATGCTAATCTATTTATTCTTCTCAACCTCTTAATTCGGAACTCATTCGTTTTTATACGTGGTGCCCATATTCCTGCTGTGTAAGTCAAAATCGATTCAACATAGGTTTTACGTATCCATTTAGCATAAAGTGGTATTACACCAATTGCGTCCCAGTCATTTTAAGGGCAGAGAATAAAGCCCATTTAACCTTTTTGATAATGTAATCTAAATGCGCTTTCCAATTCAATCTTCTATCGATAACTAAACCAATATACTTTTACTGGCTTTACCCATTCTAAAATTGTTCTGTTCATATAAAATATCGGTATGTTCACTTTATGAGACCAAGTACATAAGATTGCTTTCGTTTTATTTTCACTCAACTTAAGACCAATTTCTTCCACAGATCCGCTCATTTCATTCACCCATTTTGTATGATAGAACCCATAGTTGACATATCTATTCCAGTCATTATCACAGCTATACCATCCGCAAATCCAACTTTCAATATTGGTCCAGGCTTGGGTAAAATTATATGCTGAAAAATACAGTTCCATGCAAATGGGGATAAAATTAACTCTGGGGCATTTGAAATATTTACATAGCCGAAACACATCATATTCTATACTCCAAAATTTTAACATAATAGGTAGCTGGAAGGAGAAAATGGAACTTTCAAAAAATGATGAATTTTGTTAAGTCTTGAGTTTCAAAGGATAAATAGTTCAGTAACTTTTATTCTCGTTTTTTAAAAAAAAAAGTTATTTTTTTTGCATGAAAAATTATTTAGTTTTATTTGTTAAGTGAGAAAATATCAGTAATAATTGCCAATTTTGGACGATTGACGATTATTCTTAAATTGCCTATAATCAGACTCACCTCAACAAAAATCGCGAACCTCTAGTTAAACATATCTATAGCTGTATAAAATATGATTTGTGGCCATGTAAAAAAAAACCAAAATTAAATATGTTAATCTTGACAACTTGAATAATATTTTGGTAGAGAGCCGTTTCATTAAATTAGCTGCGAACAGCTATGATAGGTAGGAAACAAACAAAAATCCCCTCCGTATTTAGCAATACTAAAAAAATATTTTACGAATGACTCCAATGTCGGTCTTCAATAATAAAATAATAATGATACACAATTTAGAAAATAACAACAAAGTTCCTTTACAAGAAATCTATAAATAAAAATCCAGCCTCATAAATTAAAATAATGGACACCATTTATATTTGACTCCTACCTTGAATAATGATCTAGCAATTCATATATAAATATTAAATTTGGATTATTAAACTATATGATAAATAAATATTTCATGATAGATGTTTGGTTGATAGTTTCAGCTCTATTATAGTTAATTTATAAAACATATATCTAATGGTCTTACCACCCTAAGTCAAGCTTTTGATTATCTATTAGCATAAATACTTAAGTCTCTGTCAAAATACACCGTGAGTGGAAACGATAATTATGCTACATTTTACGAGGTAAGTCTGATTCATCGTGCTGATAGTCCAAGTTTATGATAAAATGACTTGAGTGCCACAGCTCTGGTAGTATCTAACTTTATAATAATACATAGATACGATAACTATCCCTTTACACACAAAAAAAAAATATATATATATATAGAAGAGGTGGATATTCCGCTGATTCCTAGTCACTGCACTAAGGAAAAATTTGCAAAATCAGTGATAAGCGTAGTATCAATACTGTAGGAACCCTAATCTCTTGATTAATTCTTACTCACTTGGAGATCCACTGGTTTTTGAAGAATTGATATTTGTTTCTTTAGTTTCAGTAACCTTTTGTGTTTGTTCTTAATGAGCTCACCAAAATCCGATTTTTAAAGTGATCGATTGATAAGCCCGTTGCCTAGATCATGTCCCCTGTTAGAACCAATTCCAGGAAGTCAAATGAGGAAGAAAAAAATTTTAGGTCAAGAACAAGACAAATCTCTGTTCTCCTAGGAATAATGTAATTCCTCCCCCTTTGGGAACTTCTTAACTGCCAGCCTCTGATATGTAGTCATATCATCAAAGGATAAATACTGACTGAAGTGTGTGTCATAACACTGAGAGAATTATTATCTCCATATTCACTTAATAATTTGAGCAAAGTAATAACGCATTTGAAGCTTTATTCGAGGAAATAGACATAAAATGAATATATTTTTTTCAAAAAATCAAAAATGTGTGATTTTACACATACAAAGATCTATTCACATACGAATTGACTTATTTCAATGCATGTAATACATCCTTCATACCAAAGCACAGAGATATTTCGATGCCATACTCAAATATGTAAATCCGGTGTGGTTTTTAGCTGGCCCGTTACTTTATGATTCATAATATTAAGAAATAATTTTCATTTCCTTAGCAGTTGTCATTATTGTCGTGTGTACTCAAAAAAGACAGAGCGTAACCTTGAAGATTTCTTGCAGAGTTATAATTGTAAGTTCTTGTTGGACTCAGAGTAGAATTGGGGATCAACATTGGAGTAATGTCAGCAAACGTCCTTGTTTATGTCATTTTCTCCTTCCTCTCTTGTCACAGCTTATCTAATAAAACGTCATGAGTATTATTCTTTCTTTCTTCCAAAATATTATTCAAATTGTCAGGGTTACCATGTTGATATCTGGTTCCTTTTTTAACATCCCCATTCTACACTGGATTTGCATTATTGGTCAAGGTGCAGACTTTTTCTGAGTCCAGGTCACCATATTCCGAGTCCAATGTGAGTCCAAGTCAGTGGCCTCTGAGTTACCTCGTCGCCGAATCCAGTTTAAGTCCAAGTCCTCTTTCTCCAAGACAAGTCAATTAAAAAATGAATCGAGAGACACATGGAGACGTTATCTATGACTGAATTCACAAATACTCCCTTTCACTTTTGTGGACATAACTCCTACCATCAACGGAATGGCGATTTTATGCTCATTATCATTAAAACAAATGAGATTGAGCTGAAAATATTGACTTATTCTTCTATAAAAATTTTATGGGACGAAATTATTTTTTATGACTTAGACGTGTTGAGAATATTATGATGACCATGAATCCATTCATTCAGATTATCGATCAATCGGTGATAAAAAATGAGAAATCTACAAGAGTTAAGTCATTTTCATAAGTAAAATAGTATAAGAATCAAGAGATGCCCCACTCATTTACACTCCCTTGGCATACATTATGCAAAAGATGTTTTTTTCTTCTTATTATTATAGACTTCCTTAGTTAATGAAATAAATGTGATAAAAAAGGGTAGGGGTAGGCTTAAGTCCACTCCCAAAAAAAAGCTAAGGGCAAATGTGTTTTTGAGAATCATTTCACAAAGAAAATATAAAAAGAAAAGTTCGATCCATATAAAAAAAACACATTTTAAATGAGATATATTCAAATACAAAGATTGAAGATTTCCCCCTTCATTTAATTATAAATAACTATGAAAAATTAGAGACACAACTAGTTTTTCTATCTAAACTCGACTGACAAAAGGGAAAGGGAAAAATGGGACAAAAATATATGGTAGGTAAACATTAGTCTTTTTCTTGTTGGCCATACTTAATTACTATTTAGAGAATGGTTATTAATTATTATTTAGAGAATAGTTATTAATTATTATTTAGAGAATAGTTATTAATTATTATTTAAAGAATAGTTATTAATTATTATTTAGAGAATAGTTATTAATTATTAAACACATTCAATCGATAATTTTATCAAAATAAGTATAAACGCCTGAGTATAAAATAAGACAAATTCTAATCAAAGGCTCTTGATTTATATCAATTAATATAAAACTATAAATCCTATGTAATACTTTTTTGAGTTCGTAATATATACAGTCAGCTGTTTTAAATCATCCATAAATAACTAATAAAAACAGCTGAAAGGAAAATACATGACTTTTTTTTGTGATTGTTTGATAAGCTCATTGCAACTTTTATTGTAAAGTAGACAGAAGAATGATTAAAAAGGAATGGCTTAGATCAATGGACAACACGCTTGGGAGATATTATTCTATTCAAGTCAATATGCGTAGGTTGGCGCCCCTGTAGTTCCTACAGAAGGCGATATACACTATGTATATGTACTTCAAAGAAGATTCCTTGGTCATATGGTGTAAATGTAATACTATAGTGTTACCTTATACTTAATCAGTACAAATGATAACATTAAAAAAAATGCATTAAAATTCAAAAATGAACCATACTTTATACATTTTGATGCTTCCAAAATTTTAGATCACAGAATCACTTTATTTTGAAAAAGAAAATTGATAAGATTATAATATGCAAAATTCTTGGAAATAAATTGCTCATTGGTCTGTTCCAAAAGTTATAAACATTTATATCAGGATGGGAACAAAGCAAAAGGCTTATATTATTAGCTTTCATTTGATATATAGAAAATAAACAAAAAATAAATAAAAATAACTTTCATTTGGGTTTTAGTAATCAGCGACATGACCACTTCCGACATCTTGAAGAACCTAAAGGTCAGTAACGTCACTATACGTTATGACAGAAATCATTTGTTCATTAGGGGCAAACTCAATGATAAGCATTAGAGTAATTGACCAAACAAGATGAAGCCCAAGGAGGTATAAAATACCTTTGATAAGAAGCTGGGTATGAAGTTTGCCTAGAAGAAGAACATAGACTGGTCCGCATTTGGAAATGCTGAGAAAAAAAACTATTGAAATGTCACTCAAGAGGATTGAGAGGTTTTTTATAACAGTAAAAACTTCGTCAGGGGTGTTAACAACAACTTATGAACGTCTTAAAATGCAGTAAAAATCGAATAACTTTTTTTTTAATTACTAGCCATTCCCTACGGAACCTATATAAAACAGGCTACATTGACTATTAGTTAGCTTTGATAATAACAAAAGCAACACTAATACTGTAACAAAGACCAAGCACACAGCCTTTGAGATGATTTTTGGGATTAGAACTTTAATGGGAGCAAAAACCTTGGTTTTGCTGGTGTGAACTAGAACGGGAATGGAAGCTTTTTTCCTCTAGCTTTATTATTTTGCTTATTTTGTTTACTATCAAATAAAAGCAGAGAACTTAAGACTTTTGTTTAGTTACTTGAACTTTTTCCTTAAACTTACTAAACAAATCCAACATTGCACTAGAAATATTTTCTAAACTTTCTCCAATCCAATATATATTTTACATACATGATAAATGAGGTAACCCAACCTAAGGATCAAAGAAACTTTTTGATTCATTATTGTATTTAAATACTTAAAAAAAGGAGAGAAGAAAAATCAAATACAAAATATAGAATAATATTATATAATGGGAGAGGGTACCCACGTTGCAGGGTTGAATAGAGTGGTGTAGAAACATGTAATGAAGGTAGAAGAAATGAGACAGAGAAAGGGATGTAGAAAGAGACAAACGGAGAGGAAAAAAGACAAAGAAAGGGATGCAGAAAGAAACAAAGGGAGAAGAGAAGAGGTGAAAGACAGAGAGAAGGAGATATATAGAAAAAGAGAAGGGAAATGAGATTTTATTTCGGTCAATAACAACCTTTTAATGACCTTGGAGGCTTAAAACATATAATATAGGAACATGTTTGGATATTTGTATGCGTCTACATTGTAAATCTCAGATTCATGTTTTGACTGTTTTGGATTCCATGTGAGATAACAACAAAAACAGACTTATAAATATATATAAGATGAGGGACTTAAGACATGAACATAATACATTTTGTACTAGAAACTACTTAGCCTCCAATGCAGGTACATAATACAACTTATGGCATAATATATTTTATCATACAAATTTAAGTTTTTGGCCTCTAATGGCATCACTGGGATTATTTGGAGCTCTATAGGAAGTTTGTTTACAATTAGGCAATATTTCATCATTAATTTTAAACTAATTTTGTTTTTGTTTAATATTTAAATAAAAGTAAAAAAAAATATTTCTTATCAAATCACTAAATGGGCCTAAAATAAAAGGTTTAAGATTATTAAGTAATATTAAACCAAAAAATTTATATAGTTGTTGGTATTTTTAAGATTTAGTGCAACTTTCATCTCTTTATTTAAAGGTACTTTTGGCATTAATACATATTTTCGAGGAATACTTCTTAAGACCTAAAGGCCTCATTTTTCAAGCTAAGATCTTTAAACTTTGGGCAACAAAAGTTATTACATATTTCTGTTGACGCAATCTTTATGTTAAAAGTTTCATACCTCAAAAACATTATAGAACCAAATATAAATTATTTTTTATGTTTAATTAATTTTAATTCTAAAATAGACTTAATATATAATTTTACAATGTATTGATTTTGTTGTCGATGTTATAATAATACAACACATATAAACCTTACACATACCTTTCTTTATTATGTATAGTTCAATAATTGTAATGATCTCAAACACTGAAATCTGGCAAACGCCTCCCTACATTGGTTCCTTACATAAGAAGATTAATATGATATTTTTTTTTCTAAACATAGGTACACAAATCCTCTCTAACCTTGAGCATTATGAATATTTTGTAATGAATAAAATTAGTTTATACTATCGAAATATATGGAATTATAAGTTACAGTGTCTAAAATAATGATTAGGTGAACGTGTTGAGTACATTTATTGGTTAGAAATTCTACAGTTACTCAAAAATTATCCAAAACATCATAGCAAATGAATTACAAATAATTCACTATAACCGTTGTACTTTAGCAGCGTTAATAACGCTCCTTTCAAATTTTAAATTAGCCAACACTCTTGTGCAAGAAACATTCTTAGAGTTTTTGTTCGTATTTATGAACTATATTTTTTCTTCCATTTCTAAGTTCGTTAAAGATTACATTCGTATTTAATCTCTTTAATTCTGCGCGTTAAATTATACTTCCTTGGTAGTATTGATGAAAAATGATGCTATTACTTAGTGCAATAGTTTTTGTGTGGGTCCTTATTTATTTGGTTCAGTTCATCCCAGTCTTAGGATTAATTGAGTACAGTTACATATTTCCAAATTTTGCAATTAAAAAGTGTGGACACGCATTTTTATAGATGTATAATCTCAGAATTATGATAAAAAAGACTAACAATATTCATTGATATGACACGTTTTTTTAATTTACCAAATTCTTAATAAAAAATATTCAGGTAATTCAATTTTGGAGATTATACCATGTGGATAGCGAAGTCGTAACAATTGAATTATTATACTGGTGTTTCCCTGTATCATTCTTATTCATTTTTTTTTAATATGTCTTCTTTTGATATTGGTGTTGTTTTTTCTTATTATTTACACGAGTGAGTTACGCTCCTAAATATACATATATTACTCGTCTTTTGTGTGTGTTTGAAGGTGGCATGTGGTTGCCTTTAATAAAATTGGAATTGCATTGCACTAATTAAATTGTGTTGTAAATTAGGCCCGTCCTTGCCTTTAAAAGGAAAGAAAACGCTCGGGAGAGGTTCTATTCATGGTCCTTTGAGCTGGATCTTAGGGATTTGGATAGATTTGTGATTGTCAATAGCATAGGGCAATATCATCTCAGATCGTTAGTGTAACCACACGTGGTGGTACATCTATTAATATTTAATATTTTTGTTTTAAATATAAGATGGCACCATTTAAAATTGCACTGCTTCCACAGCATAGGGAGTATTTTGAAGAGTAGCTTCAAGAGCTGACTGATGAAGTAAAGGATGTATACCCAGACTAAAAGAGAATCGAAGAGTTGGATGAACGTTTTTGTTCGGCAATGGAACAATTAATGAAATTTTACGCCGAGTTCGACACCGATGGCGATCAAGATCTTTATAGTAAACAACTCTGGGAAATTCCAGAGTTGCAAAAACGGCACGGAAAGACTATCAAGGCATCTCCAAATTTTGCAAGAGAATTGAAGATCGATAACTTGAAAACAGAAATAAAATATCAGAAAGAGCTTATAGATATTAAAAAGGGGTTTTCTTCCCCTATTGAAGAGACTAAAATAGAAAATAATGAGCCCCTCCCATGTTCTGTGTACCCCAATTTAAAGTACGTAGTTCAACGGGGAACGGAATGGATGGAGACTTTTATACCAAATGTTGATAATAATAAAATCAATACTATAACGAAGTTTACTTTTTTGAGATCTGAACTCCAGTGTACGGCTCTTAAAAATTTAGCTTCTTCCTATGACCAAGGAAAGCTAGGATGAGGCTATCAGGATATCAACAGATAATTTTGGCTGTAGTCTGAGTGTGATATCTAAGCTGTTCCATAGATTTGTGGGTCTAAATCATGTAAGAAATAATGCCAATGATTTTTATTATTTCCACGATGAAATAATTACGATCCAACGTGCTTTAAAGGCGAATGATATAGATTTGGAATATCCTAATGTAAGAAGATTTGTCATTCCTCTTCTGGAGAGTAAAGTGTTTGGCCTCCTTAGGGATGGATTGGACCGATTTGTTAGTAAATTCAAGATCAAGATTTGATCACAGGAGACAAATTCCTATTGCATGTTAGAATTGCAGCTAAGGTAACCTGCAATTGAATGAAAAGTGATGGAATATTGCAAATCATTAAAAAGGTTGTTAATAAAAGTATAGTAATTTGGTATCAGTGTCCTAATAATTATATAGAACAACATTCACTTAATGGTTTTGTGTTGTTCAAGGAGAAAACTTACATGAACGTCAATTAAAAGTCAAGAATCTCGCTGTTTGTTTTTACTGTTTGAAAATGGGACATCGTCTAAGGGAATGTTTATCAATTAAGTCATGTCAAAAGTGTAATGGTAGACACGATACTCTTCTTCATAGAACAGAAAATGAAACAGAACTTGTTCCTTTAAGTTCAAGATCTAGTGTTGGGCATATTTCTACTATTAATTCAACTTTGTTAATGACTGCAAGAACATATATTGTAGGGAATGATCGTAGTGAAGAGGTTCGTATTTTATTCGATCCTGGATCTCAGATAAGTTTAGTAACATCTAAGGTGGTCAAGTATCATAAGTAATGGGGAATCTCGGCAGAAATTTCTATTAGTGGTATTGCTGATATAGAGTGTCCGATTAAAAAGTATTTTCTACACAGTATCAGATTACAGACTTGTACTGGAAAATCAGTTCTAATCGAGGCCTTTGAAGTTAACCGTATTTCTGAATACTCGTTATCAACTCTGAAAATTGTATTATCTCATTCACATTTATATGATTTAGATTTAGCTGATTCTGTAGATCTACCAGGAAAAATAGAAATATTGATAGGAGCTAATAATATCAATCAATTTTTAACATCTATTCCAAATATAATTAGGTAACAGGATGAACCGTTTGTAAAACATACGAAACTTGGATGGGTCATTAGTCTCCCATTTAATAGTCATTATGCTCTTGATAGAAACAGAAGAAATTGGTACCTCTAATAAGAAACATATATCAAAAAATGAATGGAAAGCTGAGGATGTTGTTCGTTCTAAGGTTAGAGTGACAGACAATGGTCCCTTTGAGGCTCCTTCACCTTTGATGGATGACTTTTTGTACACGTCAGAGTCAACAGCACTTGCTCTCAAACGTTTCAATAAACTAGAGTAATCATTTCGTACAAGGGCTGAATTTTGAAATGTATATCGGAATGCTATACAAAGTAATTTTGATTTGGGTTTCACTAAAGTGATACTGTATGATGAAGTGCCAATCAATAATAATATGGTTTATTATTTACCAAATCATGGTGTGATAAAAGAAACGTCTACTACAACTAAATTGCGGATTGTTTTTGACGCATCAATGAAAGGGAATCATGGTAAATCGCTTAAGGATAAGCTTTATGTAAGTCCAAAGATACAACTTGATATTGTATACATTTTATACTGGTGGAGCTTTCAGGCTGTAGCTATTGTGGCTGACATAACAAAAATGTACAATCAAGTTTACTTTCCAAAAGACAAAAAGATCTTCTGCGGTTTTTTTAGGCTAAAGATAAATGGCTCTATCAAAGAGTGTCGCCATGCGAGGCCGTTTTTGGACCGGAAGTGCTGCTCATTCGTGTATATCTACTGTCAAAATGAATGCTCAGAAATTCAAATCACAATATCAAACTGTAGTGAATGTTATTGATAATTATATGTACGTGGATGACTTTGTCACTGGAACAAGTGACATTATCGAAGCAAAAAAAAAAAAAAAATGGTGGATCAACATATTAAGATAAATTCTTATGGTCAATTTCAACTACAGAAGTGGTGCAGCAATAATCTGGAAGTGATTTCACATGTTCTTAATCAATTACTCAATAATGAAGATATAACTCTATTACTTGATGAAACTAAGGCTTTCAGTTATTCTTGGAATCCAAAGGAAGATAGTATTTACCTGTTTATGGATTTAACGAAGATTAAAAAATCACTAACAAAAAGAGGTGTGTTATTTAAATCTTCGAGATATTTTGATCCTCAAGGTAGATTTGCACCTGTTTTCTTCATAGCTAAACTTATCTGTCTTTCAAGAAACATGGAATCGGAAGATAAAATGGGATGACTTGTTGCCAAGAGATCTTGCTGAGAGATGGTTACAATGAAAATATGAATGAGGACTTCTTAAAACCTTTTCAGTTCCTAAATGTGTCATGAAACCCAATTTTAATTATAAAGATACTTAGTTGTGTGTTTTTGGAGATGCTTTATCCAAGGGATGGAGTGCAGTGCTTTATGTCAGGTTTGTTCTTATTGATGAGTCTATAAAGGTTGGTTTTCTCACATCACCGACTAAAGAAGGACCACTCAAATAAATCACAATTCCACGCATGGAATTAGAGGCTGCGCTTTTATGTGCTCGCCTTATTGAACATTTTTACCCAATAACTCCGATTAAAATTTCCAGAGTTCGTGCAAGGGCAGATTCTGCTGTTGTTTTTCATTGGATTCAAAGCGAGGCATGAAATTGGAGAAAATCTACGTTGCCATTTCATTCAAGATATTATAGGTCCATCATGTTGGAGTCATGTCTCTGGAGTACATAATCCTACCGACCATAGATGTCGTAGATTGTCGGCCGCTCAATTTGTAAAAAACGATTTATGGTTCTATGGACCTCACTGGCTTAGGTTAAAAGAAGAAGATTGGCCAAAGAGCTATGTTAATACTAATGAAGAAAATAATGCAATGGACTGTGAAAAAAATAAATCTATTAATAAACTTATTGTTCGAGATATTCCTACTCCTTTATCTTAAATCCTAAATACATTTTCGTCTTTGATCAAAATTCAAAGAACTATAGAGTGGCTAAAACGCCTAACTATAATGTTAAAGGGAAGTGTCCCCAAACAAAATCGTGCACTTTCTCTTGAAGAGCTGAAAATTGCAATAAAATGTATTGTTATCCATTTTTATATCAAGTTATAACCCTGCAGATCCTTCCAGGAAGTCTCACTACTTGAGAAAAGTATATCTTCAGAGAAACAAAACATGTTTGTAACATATACAAATATTCCTAAACTATGCCCAGATAAGCTTATACTTTGCGGTATTTCTAATTTACAATTCCCCACAAGTTAAGAACCGCTGATCAAGGGCATAGGAAGAAATTAATCAGATTGCGATGCCACATTAACTTTAAGTGTAGCAAGGGCTTACACACTGTAACAAATGATCAGTGTTACTCTCAGCCGTTCATGAGCACACATAATTTGGACCTATATGTAAGTTCTTATTGGACTCATAGTCATAGAAGAATTGAAGATTGACATCAGAGTAATTCCTGCCTAAATCTCTGGCACATATGGAGTGGGATTTATGTATATTTCTTCTTCTCGTAGATGCTCATTACCATTTTATTTTTCAGTTTCTTATTTTTAGTTGTTTAGTTACAACTTTATCCATTCATAAAATTAGGTAGCCGAAGACATATTATTCCAAGGAAAAAAATACTAAGACTGAAAATGAAGGCCTTGGTATGCCCACAGGCTGAAACCCACATTTGTTATTGTTACTTAAGCCGTGGAACACGAAAATGACTTTTCAAACTTTCAATCTTTAAAGGTTTGGCCTTTAAAAAAATAGAGTGTATTTTTTTTTAAATTGAAATGTAAGATTGATTCTATAACATAAACAAGATACTCGCTTTTAAGTGAGGTCCTTAACTTTACTCGATTTTTGAGTGGTTCTATACATTTTTTATTAATAAAAATTAAGACACAATTGTAGAACTGTTGAGTTAAGTCAAATTATATAGTAAATTCCCCTATTATATATCCCATTTCTACTTCATGTAGTGTTGGATCGTTCCTAGAACTAATTGCCAAATGAGTATCCCCCTTTCAATCTTTTTTATTGGTACAATATTTTTTCACAATGCAATGGTCCTAAGTACCGATACCTCGGTCCTTCAGTCCTACAGTTCTAGCTATATTAATAGATAGTCTTTTCTCAAAGCTAGCATTGAAGAATATATAACCGAAGAAAATAATAAATGACAACTAAAACGTAAAATAATAAGTTTTAACCGCACCTCCTACTTTAAACTTCAGCTATCTTGCCTCTTGAAAGAGGTTATGTTGAAAAACTGAAAGTACATAGTTAGTAAAGGACTCAGGGGAGTATGCAACTACGACATTTCAGCTGCTGTAGTTAACATAAAAGACCGATAATGACAAGGCCAAGTACTGACAAATTTTATTAGGACTTGACTGATAGGATTGCAGAGTTTTTAGTTGATTTAGATTATTTTAACAGTAATTTTAGGTAAAAAGGATCAATGCACCTTTCAGTAATCACACTTGATTAGGAAGTGGAGAAAATGAATATGTCAAGAGAAGAAGAATATATAAATAATTTTCTTTATAACTAAACAAGTAAATTGTCGATCCCCAATAAGTACAGCAGTACATTTTTGCTACGATAACCCACCTTATTTTCAATTTATTGCAAATTTTATTTTATTCAAAAAATTGATTAAAAGGGGTCTTCTCTACAATGTCAAGTAAAAAATTATATTATAACCTTTCCTTGATAAATATATAAATTAAAGCCAATCTTATGATATTTTAGGTTTATATTTCTAGACTTTTAATTATAATTCCATTAGATGCTAACAAAACTTTAAACTTTTCATTTATTTATAGAAATACATAGATGTTCAAAGTAATATAGAAGTCAAAATTACATTTAATACCTTTTTTGAGTTCATAATACGTACGTTCAACTTCTTTAAATCATAGAAGAGTCAACTTATAAAAAAGCTGAATGGAAGATACAAAGGATCCTGGTTTATTTCAAAAAGAAAGCCGTGAGTTTTGAGAAATGTTATCACGCATATATTCGTCAAGCTTGCCATTAACAAAAATACCAACTAAAAATTCATTAGTCGGAATAAAGTTTAACAATATACTGTAAGACAAACATATTCGCCTTCCCTATTGAAAGAGACCGAATAATTCTACAGGACAAATGACGAGTATGTTTGAAGTATAAAACCCAAATTATGTTATTTAAATATCAGTTCATGCATCCTAGGGAATGAAAAAAATACTATGGTGTACATGGTGCCAATATCTACCCCTACTGAGTTAAGACAGCATAAAAAACTTCAATAGGACACGTGCATAAAAATAGAAAAATTTGTACAGATTTGTTAAAATTAAAATTTTAAAGTGGAATAAAATATACCATATTGGTTAAATAATGATTTAATATATTACAAAACACATTATTTTATTAATGATATATAACTTACTTCAATATGAGACTGAGTAAAGAGACGGGATCTTATTCGAAAAACGACACTTTCACCTTTTTTTAGTGGTCCAACACGACACTGAATCAATGTACATTTTCTTGAATTGCATTGTTCAATCTCTTCTACAAATGCTTCTTTAGACAACGAACGTCGAACCCTTGAAAAATTATTTATTTATTTATTTGTGAATAAGGTATTTGGACACAGGCGAATCAATATTTTAGTATTAACTACTCCTGAATGAAAATATACTTTTAAATGAAATTAAAACAAGTGAAAAATTACATATCTAAAAGCATTGACATTTTGTAAATGTTACAACTTGTACAAGGAGATTATACAAGTGGTAATTTGTAAAAAAAATATTTATATTTTATTCCCCTGTAATCAGTGGTTGATTTGTAAAATTAAACCAAGGGGCATAGTAAGCAATAAATTATGTTTATTGGGGGTTTAGGGGTTTCTTTCTCAAGAAATTTTTGAAAATTTTTAATGCAATATATGAATATAAATATATGGTATACCTATAAATTAATATATCAATAATGAAATTATTTTTATTTTTTTTACACAAAATATGTTGTTAGTTTTAGAGGGGGATATTTTAGACCATTTTCATTGAGGGTGGATGATTTTAGAGTATTTTGATTGAGAGGTATTACTTTTGATTATTTTTATTGTATAGGGATGGCATCCCACCCATCTTCCCTACAACTCAAGAACAGGTTATAATCACAAAAGCTTTAAGTTAATTATTAACTTGGAGCATCCCCTAGCATAGTCTACAACGCAGTCAGGAAAAGTTTTTCTCATGAAATAATTGTATGTGAGTTCGAATTAGAGGTGTTAAATATCGGACATTTGGCAATGATGGTCCAACAGTAAAACTCTCTGATTACTAACAGTCAAGGCTTTTGGGAGTCTCCCAACGATTATATCGTGAAAATCATCTTAATGGAAGATTATTCATTAAGTTAGCTTCGTCTTGGTTATCAAATATTATTCTAACATCTTCTTTGATAATAATTTTGAACAGCTGATGTTGTATTTAAGTTTTCACATTAGCAATAGACAGGAGCAGGAAAGAGAGAGACACGTTCGCATAATTTATAATTCCATTCGAATCTCTCTTATCTTCCCTATCTTTTTTTAACTTCATCCAAACATAGAAACCTAGAAAAAATCTTTACATCTTCTAATAAATATAGATTGTAAGTGATATAATTTGGTACATTTTTAATCTAATTTACTTAACGAGTATTGAAATAATCGTACTAAATGTATATTGTTACATTAAGTTAAGATTTATAGTATGAATGAATACCATAAATTTTATATATAATTTATATAACTGAATACAAACTGAAATTATTAATTCACAAGTACAAGTACCTGGTGTCTAAGTTTAATGAGTAGGTCGTAGAAAGAATTTGAAATTTAAACAAAGAGATGAAATTTTTTTAGTAAAGGCATGGACAAATGTATATAAATGCGTACGTATTGTGTAACCTTTTTTAAATGCATAAAAATAATATATATTCAAACATAATTTTACAAAATTTTCCTTACGTTAATACTAAATTAAATGCTTAAAGATCTTTTCTCTATAGCAATAATACATTCTTTCCCTCTAAAATCATGTAAAATGCAGCTGATGTTAACAAGGGTCTTAATCCATAAGCAAATATAGAAATATTGAAAAAAAAATAAGGAGAGTGCAAATATTATGCATTTAAGCATTTAGAAACATATAGGGTAATATTATTCGATTGATCTGCCAACTGTTGATGTTTGAGTTCTAATAAGAATACTACTGCTGATTTCTATATTGGTTATTTATATAATAATTACTTACTACTCAAATATTAATTTTGAACTAAGTGTAAAGTATTAAGTAAATGGATCTTGCCTCTTAGTACCTCACTCGGTGGATCTAATCTCCTTTAATGAAAGGATCCTTCATTATGCAGATCCCCCTTCCCATCAAGGTATGGGACTTCGTCAATCATTGTCTCTATGCAAAAGAATACAAACATTGCTTCTGATCTCCTACGGAATCGTCGTATACTTCTATAATCAGAACTACGGAGTTTCACAAAAATACTTCTATTAAAATATCTGAAGGTCTTTGCAATTCTCAATCCAGTTTAGAATCATTTACATAAGAATGTAATTGCTAGTCACCCTATTGGGTTATTAGTTGAGTAAGCCAATAAAATAAGAACAGCAATTCAAAAAACGTAAATAATAACATTCCTCAAGAATAAGCAGGCAAATAACTGATATTTTTATTTTACACGGACCGAGAGACCGTCATTTTTGAATATGTATTTATCCATGTTACAGTGGAAAAAACCAAATTTCAACTTCAATTTTTATTTATGTCTCTACTAATGTCACAAGCCAAGAGATGGAGATTGAGTGAGTGTAGAGTGAGTAGAGTGTTAGGAAAATGCAGGAACAAGATTTATGGTACTACTTTTTTAAAACCCTGGGTAAAATCAGCTGCTTGTCCTATAATTTCTGTAGAATAAAATGTATTACTACTATAGAGAAGAGAATATTCAACAACTCAAATGGCATTAGTATAGGGAAAATATAGTAAACTTATATTTAAACATATTTATTATTATTTCATTACGTATTTAAAAAAAATAATAATAAAATTAGGTAGGAATTCATCATTCTGAGAGACAGATATTCAGACCCCAGCAATTTATAAATAAATGAACAAAAAAGAACAATAGCAAAAACCGTGTTTCCTTGTCTAATCTTAAAATTACTATTTTTCTTTACGTGTTGCCCTTGACGACGGATGTAATACAAAGTAGATATATTTTTCTTAATAAATTAAATCTTGGAATTCAGGGGGCCTAGATGCAACCCCCATCCTAAAAAAATTCCAGCTTTGGCAGTGGTTCTGAACGGGTCTCCACAGAGGCCTTGTGCTCCGCTGTACGTCATCAATTGATATATTTACAAGTCCTTCATAAAATTTGATTAAAAAATTATCTATTTGGCACAAAAAGTAGAAGAAAAGGAGAATTTTTACTCATTAACACCGTGAATTGATAGAAAATTTCAATAAGTTAGCTCATCTGAACGGAACATCAAATTAAGGTTTTAATATATTAAACTAAATCTTTACACAGTATCTCAAATACTTCTTCATACATTTACCTATATGGGTTGCCATTCTCGGGGGTTGGTTTCATTTTCTTATTGGAACTCTCAATTACTTTTTTGTTCCTATTTAAATGTTTCAATTGATTAGGAAACTGTTTTTTAATAGTTTTTTCAGACGATACACTCCTTTTCGACATTTTTTTCCGTTCAAATTCACCTATAATAAAAAAATATAGAAAAAAATTATTATACTACTTTTGATCACTGTTTTAAATAATTATCTTAATTTATAGACCATCTCAAGATATTTGTTAATAATAATAATAATACTATGGAAACATTTATTATGTAAAAAAATCTCTCAAATAATCTTTTAGATCTAAGATAAATCTATAACATCTATTCAGATTATTTATGTATGAAACTTAGACCAGAGTTTATTTAAAAAAAGGTCATTTTGCACACGGTTTTATGTTTGTCCTTGAAGTTTTGCAGCTAATCACTTTATTTGGCGACACATAATTGTTAACAGCCCTTTTCATTATAACTAGAGTTTGTTTGCCCGGTGTTGCACGCACATAAATAAATTAAAATAAAATTATGAACTCTTTTTCTTTTTATAGCAAATAAAGAACTATTCTCGTTGCATATTGTTATGTATTTTTGTGCACCTTCTTTTAAAGGAGATAATAAGGTTTAGAGAAGAAAAAAATTCAAGTTCAATTGTCGTTCGCTCATCTTTCATATTTTTGTTTAAATATACTTTGTCTTATTCTGTCTATTCTTTCTTTTCTAAACCCTATAATCTCTTTTTTTTAAAGTGCGCAAAGATAGATACAAACATGCAGCTAGAAAAGTTCTCAGAATTTATAGTTCTTTATTTTTTTTTTATATTAAATAGTAGTTTGTTAAACAATTTTTTTTTTTTTTTTTGAATAATTCTATTTTAAGTTGGCCATAGCCTTGAAGGCCAAAAAAATATTTTACCAAAATCATCTTTTGAGCCTGAAAAACCTAAACAAAAATTTCATCAAAATTTATTCATTGGTTAGGCGTGATTACCAGACAGACCCGCCCCCCCCACACGCCCACAAACAGACATTCGCATTTATTAGATGTGGAATGGTAATAAGGAATGATAATGCAAAAGAAAGAGGATGAAAGAAGAAAATCTATTTTTTTTTCTAGGTATTTTTGTTTTATAAGAAAGAAAAGGATGTTATTGTAACCATAAATTTTACAACTTTTTCTCTAAAATTTTCACAAAAATAGGACATGTTATTATTGCTTAGAATATCTAATTTAATATAAATGGATATTTAATAAAGGGCAATTTATCAGTGAAGCTGACATAGCCTCTCAGAGATAACAAAGGATGAAATTATATTATAGGAATGAATAAATATTGATGTTGGTATGATTGTTTCTTAATTGGCTTATCTGAAATGAAGTTCTTATACTATATTTCTGTTAAATTCTTCGACACCACCATTATGATTAGTTAAATTAATATCTTCATTAGTTCCCCGATTTTTTCTTCATCTCATAGCAATATCTTTGAGATCCGACCAACAGAACACGGAAACGTCACATTTCGCGATGTGGATGTGGAAGAAGAACAAGGAATTAGAAGATTCTTCGAAAAGAATTGTACTTGTTTTCTGGTACCTTTGGATACTTTTCGAAATAAAACTCCTTGTCCTGTTTGGTATAGCCGCAAAGACGCTTCTTATCAGCAAGATCAGTAATGATCATACTTTTTTTACTGCGGCCCTGATAACTGAAAAAATGATGAGCGCGGAACGCTTAATCATTATATTCAATACTTATAAGCCCGAAAGAAAGCTTTGTGAAAAAAGACGAAAAACTAAGTTTATAATTCCATGTTAATCATAGGTGAGTAATATACAAATAACAAAAACAAGAACAACTAAGATGTTTATTTGCAAAAAAATGTAAATGAAGCGACATTAGCAAAAAAAGTGTTTGAAAGGAAGCCATGATCGCCGGAAATTTCAGATATTGACTAGTTTTAATAGTTTTTTCACTATTTTGTAAAGTCTATTTACAAATATATAACAATATCAAACACTCTTTTATTTGCTTTCCAGTTCTGAAAATTATATAAGATTTTATATTACTTAATTCCATTTATATTGTAGATTTTGAGCCAAGATATTGGGAAGAATTTGTAGTATTTGGTATTCCATCTAAAATAAAGCATAGTTCAGATGAGGAAAAAAAAATTGGCACGGCTATCTGTAAATACAAAGTGTTTATTGCTCAACAGCTCACAGGTGATAGACGGAGAAAGTCTAAAGTATATCTTATTATCGTCTGTAGATAGATACACCACTTTAACCATGAGGATTCTCCAACTGTAGCCAAATTAATTAAAAAAGAAGATAAAGTGATTGATGAAAGAAATCTGAGGACCACCTTGATATCGGCTACATCTGGATATACCAGATAAATTCATAAGGATTCCCAATCCCAATTATACTGCCAAATTAAATATTAGCCAAGAATATCACTTCGGTATGAAAGTACTCTCAGGCTGATTGTACGGCGATATAAGAAGTATAGGATAGAAAATTAAGGTGTCTTTTTCTTTTCCATTTTTATTATTTAAGTTGTTTAGCTGTTTTTTTTGTTAAGTACTTTAAGTTTTAAAAATAATTATTATGTATCTGTGAATATGTACGTCAACCTTTGTATTTATTAATTTGTGATAGTTTGATTGTTTTTGGTTTTTAGGTCTTTAGAAGGAAATTAATATTTATATATAATGTTAAATGATGCTATTATACAAATGATAATCTCCCTTTATGTGGTTATTTTTGTAAATCTAATATTTATAAATGTATTTAGTTTCATCAGATACAGTGTACACAGATCCGAATTTTAAAAACTAAGCAGTAAAAAAAAGGTTACTAAGTTTTGTGAAACAGACGTTTAGCTTTCAAGATATTATCAATGTTTGGTTTGGAATTGCTGCACCCAATCAAGAGAATAGCATTCAAATTTTTCAATCGTGTTCGATATACTAACTTCATATAATTCATATTTGAAAATGTTTGCTAACATACATAAGTTGTTCCAAAGAGTGATGCCATACCAGCGGCAAAGTTCTTCAGTTTTAAAAAGTCATCATCAGGGAAGCAGCTGTAAAATGCAGCAAGTTTTCCTTCACTGTTTTTCTTCCCAAAAGTGATTTGCTTCCAAATCATTGAGCTGCAACTGTAGTTTTACTGGCATATCATTAAGATTACAATAAAACGGATTCTGGAACAGAAGAAGGTCTATCTCAATTCTGTCAAAATCTGAAAATATATTTAAAAAAGTTTTGTTCCAGTCACAAATAATCTTTTTCGGAAAATTGAGGTTAACATCTTCTGAGGATGTTCTTGTTAATGAGATAAGTATTTTCTTTACAGTTGTGCTTCAGACAATGACAGCTTTCTCCGAAATCCCCTGATGATTTCCTAAAGATGAAAGACGAGGTTATCCTTCTCCTGAAGATTCAAGTTAAGTTCATTCATGTGGGAAGTAATGTGGACCAAATATGGCATGTTTTGACAGCCAGGTGGGATCTGACAGCAGTGGATCATCTCTTTTTTTTCAGCTAGATCTATTTCGTCTCGGAGCTTGTAAAAAAAAGAAGAGGAGTTTACTGCAGCTGAGCCACCTCACTGCTGTGTGATAAGTTAAGTTACTGAAATCAGAATTAATTTCTTTAAGAAAAGCTTGGAACTTACGGTGATTGAGACATTAGAAACGACTGGTTTTAGTATACAATAAATATCTAATTTTTTTCCTGAGAGTGCTTGCTGATGTTTGATGCAGTGTATGAATAAGAGTGCCTGGAATTTGTAAATCATCCAACTGAGTCCTGATATGCCACACAAGACCCTTTCTGACTCTTACCATTTTCTTTCTTCCATCAGCTGTAACACCTTGAGGCTGATTCCACTGAAGGCAATATTTTTCGAACGTCCATGAAAATGTCTTTTCCAGTTATTGTTTCATGCATGCTGCAAACAGATGCCAACTCCTACGTTATCTGAAAGTCCCAATTGACAGCACAAATAAACACGAGAAGTTGTGAAGTGCTCGAATGATCAGTAGACTCATTCAGCGCCAGAGAATACCACACAAAGTTCCTAGTTTTTTCGTGTATTTATGCCTCAAAGTTCCTAGTTTTTTCGTGTATTTATGCCTCAAAGTTCCTAGTTTTTTCGTGTATTTATGCCTCAAAGTTCCTAGTTTTTTCGTGTATTTATGTCTCAAAATTCTCTCCAATTTATTTTGTTCTCTACACAACTAAACTTGCCAAAAAGGCTGGTACTTCTAAACAAATCGACTTTCTCAGGACGCAACTAATTTGCTGATTCCATTAAACACTCTTTGATGAGGTTACCATCAGTGGCCGCTTTTCCTCGTGCCGCCATCTAATAACATTAATTTGTAACTTGTAAGAGTGACAAATTCATTTTGAACAAATTTTCTGGCGAAGAAGATTCTTTGAGTTTCTAAACCAGACTTCATGGACTCATATTTATCAGAACGTAACTCTTTAGAAATTTTAAATATGGTATAAATGTTTTGTTACATCGTGAGGCCAAAGATTGTATTCTTTCAAAAGTGTCATTTTATTTCTTTTTATGAAGTTAATCTCTTTCTATTGAGAATGGAGGATATGGAACGTCCAATATATATATGTGTATTTAATGAGGCTGACCAGCTACATTTTGAGTCATAATGTTCTCAGTTTTTATAATCTTAATCTACAATATTTATAAGAAATATATTGTGTAGCATCTCTCTTATACAATGGACTACTGAGTATAAGTCCGATTCTGTATCTTGAAATTCAATGTGATAATTGTGGATAATAACATTTTGATAGTTTTAAAGTTTTTCAACTTTCCATATTTGATTTTCCTTTACATAGGCCAGAATAATAATTACATTATATTGGCGTTTATGGCGTACATGGTTATTTGTGATGCATTCGATAAAATTTATATTCCCTTTCTTGCTGATAATCATTCAAATTTTTGCCAGACTACAGGTTCGGTGTCATTTTAAATTCATATTATAATAAGCAAAAACAAAAAAAAGGATTAATTAAAGTTGTCGAAAATGCATGGACTAAATTTATTTTGATATCTTCCAAGAAAATCTGACGACCGCTAATTCAGTGATATAATTGGAAGTCATTCTTAGGCAATTATTTCCGCCCTCTAAAATGAATACAAAATTATCACACATTTAAATTCCCATCTACTTTTTCTGGAAATATGCATGTTAAAAATTGTCCAATAGTAAACAAGCTATTCATATAAATTTATTAAAACCTGAAAATCTGTACTCTGATTTGCCATTATATATTCCTGAAGAATATATTTTCACAAAAAAATAAACTGCCGGAGGAAAGAATAGAATATCTAACGAAGAATATCGTTCCTTTGCTTTATTATAATGAAAAAAAGTTTTTCAAAAAGTCTATAAAAAACGAATCGAACTTATCCGAGCAGGAATTAGTTATCCCAAGAAAACGATTTTGTGTTGGTATCTACTTCTCACCATAATGATTTTGTTCATCCGTCAACTTTTTTACCTAGATTATCAATTAATTTAGCAGAAGACAGTTTATGAATGTTATCTTTACCAACGAATTATTTTGTACAAGATACTTCCTCATCATCTAGTAGTAATTTGTTAGAAGGTATAATCATTTTCCGTTACTTCATTTCTTAAATTTTAGTCTATTTGTTTTCAGTTATTATGTACATTATGCAACTTTGATAGTACAAATATGGATTTAAATACATCTTTTGAACCAGATCAGGAACTTCTACACGAATCAAAAAATTATATGTTTAAACCACGAGGAAGAAAAAAAGATATTTTACATTTGATAGACGTAATTTTAGGCTTAACCCTTCTCCTGTTCATTTGTTCCTTTCTTTTCCGTTTGGTCGTTCATTTTTCCGTTCAAGCGTCCATTTTTGAATATTTATTTATTCATTTAATATTTATCTAGTTTAAAAAGTGGAAACTAAAACATACTCATTATTATAAAAAGCCCTTTTTTTTCTCAATACATAAAAATGAGCCTCAAGGGTGTAATTTAATAAAACTAGAAAGGCAATCCCAGGTATCCTAAAATGTACAGGGCTCCAATATACTGGTAAAATAATAATCTCAATGTTATATAATCGTGTTCAATTTATTAAGTTGTTTTTTTTTAAGAGCCTCAAAATAGCCTCCAGACAGCTTTTTTAGGGCAGTCTCCAAAAAGTGTCAAGACACAGTGCTTTTATTCACAACAATGCCTAATTTATTTTTTATAATCTTCCTCCTTTAGATAAAAAGCTGAACAGAAATATATTTTTTATAGTAATCTTATTTACATGCAAGGCAGACCCATGACATAGACAATACAGGCAAATGCTAAGAGTGCCATTCATTCAGGGGTTGCCACAATGGGTCCGAAGAAAAATTGTGAGACAGAACCTAAGCCGACTTTCGGGTTGAGGTCAATTTTTTCAACACTATAGTTGGGTCCATAACACTTTGGCCAGGTCCGGTTTTAATTTTAAATTGTCAGGCCCAGTCGTGCTTCATTTTTTTATTTTCTGGCTGACTTTTTTTAAAGAAGCCTCTGATTGGTTTAAATGGTTTTGCTGATTTTTTCATAACCCTGTTACTCCCACCTGTGAGCTTATTTTCCATACCCAACAGTGACCTTAGTTTTTATATAGTGTTAATCTTTCCATACTCTTTCTGTTTTTGTTTTTTTTAATTATTCTTAGATACATTAATGCAAGACTTTGGGGGCGGGGGAGGGGTTGCTTGACGTGTGAGAGGACAAAATTAGACCCGAATCATAAGTCTATATTTGAACTGGGTCCGACCAGTTAAGAACGTCATTTTTCAGAATGAAAATAATAACTTCGTGTCAACGGTATACATATATTCTTTCAGTTGTAATATTTATAATTTATTTTTTACACTTATCTACAGTTTTTGTTTTGTACATAGCATAACTTTATATTTTGCATTGGCTATTGAATATTGATGTTACATTTTTTAATTATTTATTATATTATTACAGGGTTTTATTGTTTCTCAAAATATAAAAAATGACGAAGGTAAAAAATATATTAAGCTTTGTGTAAAAGTATATAATTTATATAAGTTATAATCTTGCACATGGCACCAAATTAATTCGGATTGCCCCTGTTTGATTGCATAGCTAATCAAAATACTACACAAATGAAATTTTAAAATACAAGAAGCAAGAGTAGGTAAAAGCATCAAACGTCATCCACTCTCAGACTCTCAACTGCAAACAGTAGCTTATGACTCAAGATTTGGGTTTGATATTATAATAATTAATCCTCCACTGCTTGCTACGCCCATTCATCTACCTTTGTATGTTACCAAGCCTTAAAAACATTTGTTTCTCTCCAAGTTTATGAAATAATTAAAAGACACCATTGTACATTCATAAAAAACTACAAATTGTGTTGTTAGAAAAGAAAAGATCCATAAAGTCTATAAAGTACCTCTATAGGGGGAAGGGAGTCAGAGGGACTGTGGTACCCAATATAATCCTTCGGACGACCCTATTCTAATGTGATACATCATTCTGTTCTCACAGTGTGAAAGGGAGGGTGTAGGAGCGAATGGTACCGCCAAGTTTAGTTAAAATAATAAGGTTTTTTAAAGTAAATATAAGTTAAGAGCCACAATACAAACATTAATCATCATCTACATTATGGTGAGATCAAGTCGAGTTGCAAATCTTCAAAATATGAAATCAAGTGCAACTCAAGTCCCAGAGATCCCTCCGCTATTTAATTAATTAAGACACAAATTATTAAAATTAATCAATGGATTTGAGTTTCTGTGGAGATGCATTTTTTCTGATGTTATTGTTTCTATACATTTTTTATTCCATGCACTTAAACAAGCACCTCCATTTAAATGAGGGAGTATTGATTACCATAGCTTAATTTTTATTTAGTGGGATATTTTTATAATAATTAACCTTAAAGAATGAAGTAATTGCCATGTTTCTCTAATATAAATTGTAGAGTAATAAACAATCTATATAGAACTATCCTTATTTTATTTTTTTTTAATGAAAAAAAATCGTAAAATATTCTCTTGTATTCATCACACATATAGATAAAAGTTTTACACTTCTAAAAGTAGATAAATTTGAGTTGATGGTCCATAAACTGTATCAATAGATACTATTTTTACTTACCCTATTTTTTAAGATAATTTAAATTTTCAGGTGTGGTCGATGTCTTAGCAATCTGGGGCTTGTCCAATTGTAGTCAGAGGATATTCCTTAGATGGGGCATCCACCGAACATATACTGGAATTAAAATTTATTGGCTCATGAGCGTGCATTTGTCCTCATTAAATTTTCAGCGTTCTCACGCATTTTAATACTTCTTTTGGTCACATAGATATTTTCAAAGAGTCATCTATTCATCCAATTGAATTCATGTTTTTTTGGCATTGCCCAGAAATTGTTATTGACTGTAATTTTTTTTAGACATGTGTGATTCAAGCTTTTCCATACACTTTCAATATTTGAGACACCCAAACAACACTTACCTATGGGAGTCTCCATTATAGTATTTTAAATATAGGGCCTCTTTGAATGCCACGTCAATTTCTCACGTATCTTGTATACCTCTGAAGCAATAGTACACAGAATGGAGTATACCTTCTCAGAGGAGTAGTTTTAGAAAGTATATTTTGGCTCCACGCAATGAACTTTTCTGATATGGTTAGTTGGAAAATGTCGAAATAGTTACAGTTTTCTTTCAAAATCTTTTTCTATTGAGATTTATAGCGGATTCTTTACCATTTTCGGAGATATATTTGCCTAGAAAGGTTTTATCATCATCTCCATGAATTTTTTTTTACCATGGTATCTTTTGAAGTTATCATCTGAGTCTTTCCTATGGTTATTCGGAGTCCATATTCAATCTCATATTCTTTAAAGATATTGAATACTCTATTCAGAGACCTTGTGATTTCATTGCCTGAACCGATAATGGAAAGGTCGTCAGCGTATAAGAGAGCCTTCATAACCTTTTCCTTGTCGATTGTTGTGCCACTAACATTGTTGTCTTTCTGGATCCATTCCCATAATGGATTTATTGCTATGATAAACAAGGATAGCGAAATCACGTCTTCTTATTTACAACTCTTGATATATCAAATCCTCCTTGTAGACCAGGTACGATTAATTATGACTTGGAATTTCCTATGTAACTGCTATTTTTTTTTAAACAAATCACTAGGAGTTTTTTATCCTTGAAATTGATTTATTAGGAACATAATAGTAAGTATAGAGCTTAATATGAGGAATCAAATATCAAAGTTGTTAATATTTATTCAGCTCCCTATATGGGTAAATATTAACATAGTATGATAAAATAATAAATAAATACAAATTATTTAAGTAGGTTTTAAAATTGACCATTATTCAGGCCAACACATCCTCAATTTTTGTAAGGATGATGATTTTTATTCCCCTCTAATATGCTTCATTGAATAATAATAATTGCAAAATCTTAAAATTAATCATTGCAAGTTGATACTCCTTTGAACTTCTCTAATGTTAATCATCCGACAGTACGTGTCAAGAAGTAATTCATGTATGAACTATATTATTTTTATCTTGAAAAATCATATTCCAAAACGATAAGCACTCTTCACTTTATCGTCGTGGATCAGATTAAGCCCAAATTTTTTATAATTAAACAAAATTGTTATATTGGGTGTCTATGGTGGTTATTTTTTTATGAAATTACCCATATACATACAGTGTCAACACAATATTGTAGACACTTGATATTATTCACATAATGACCGTTAGGTAACAGTAAATTACTACAACCTTTTCCAAAATATTGGATCAGTAGTTGAGAACACGTGGTGCTGACAACAATGGAATCCTAAAACTTTAACCCAAAAGAAAAACCGCAGTTATGGTGATTCGCGCCGGTTTTAACGACTGTGACATAATGAAAGATGCCTACATGGTGATGAACACAATGAAGAACATCAGGGCCATTTGTTATTTGTTTTTTGTCCTTAAGTCCGAGATAATTCCCTTATAATAATATGGTTTTAACTTGTGAGTAAAATCACAATAATTCAAATATTAAACAGATGAAACCGTTTTATATCATCCACACCTCTTTCTTGAAGGCGAAGAAATCATAAAAAATACCTGAAATTATTGAAGAAAGAGAGGTTTTGTCAATAGGTCCTCCAAAACCAGAATAAGATATTGCAGAAAAGATAGACTGAAGAATAATAATTAACAAAGAGTGAAATAATGCATGTTATATTAGTGCATCAGCACGTCGGTGAACCTACCCTTAAGGTGGGTTCAATGAAATGCTTACGCACTCATTTAGGATGCATAGTATGTGTCTTTTTGTTATTAAAAATACAATTCATTTCATCAAATTTTATTAAATGAAATCTCTAGACTTATCCAATAATAACAACATCGTTATGACTGAAGTGAAATCGATATCTAGGGATCTACCAATGAAATGTCAAAGGATGGTTCAGACTTGAAAGAGTATTTAGTAAAGTATATAGACGTATAAGGTATATATTTATCTTCTCGAGAACATCTAACCCTAGCCTTCAAAATAAATGTATATGAAGAGTTCATTAAGTGTAAAGAACATAAGAAAATATCTTGCAACAAACCTGCTCTATTTGTAAAATACACGAAAATATTGAAAAGTAGGAACCAGATCAACCTTATTAAAAGAAAATATACATCTAATAGTCCTCTTTAACTGTCCTTTTCACCATTTCCTATAAGTATTCAACAAAAGAAATCGGTATAAGAACTCGATTTTTTTTCATTAAACGTTAGGAATCAACTCGTTTAAAAGCAAGCTTCCCAAAATATGTTTCGAAATTTTAAAAAATGATAAGAAAAAAACTAATGGAGAGTTAGGTCATTTTTACATAATATATTAATATAAAAAATGTAAAAATTCTAGGAAATAATTTCAAAACTTATCAATAATAAATATAAATCAAACTGAATTTAATGATTCAAATCTATTTACTCTAAGAACACAATTTACATATACTGCTACTCACTTTAAACGATCCTGGACATTTATAATAGATACGGAAGCAGAAACATCTTTAATTCCTTACTCAAAATTCATAAATATAAAGCTACCTTGTATTTAAACTACTTGCTGCAAATAATCAGATAATAATTTATATGTAAGGAAACTTAAACAAGTAAATCAATGCTTCATATTCAAATTAATTAATTAGTATTTACTTACTGTCAACTGTGCATATAAAGTATGTAATAATAAATAATCATAAGTAATTAATTTTTTTCATCGGAATATTACTTAATCTATATTCTTGCAACCTAATTAGCTTATTATATTTAATTTTTTTAATAAATATTATACCATTAATTGACCATAAATCAATCAAAATCGACATTTCTTAAAAACAATTTTTTTTAAATTAAAGTATAAAGTCTATTCTATAAGTTCAGCTATGATATAGAGCATTGAAAGAAAAAATATATTAGCATCTAAGTAAGGTCCTTCATTTTACTCGATTTTTTGGTGGTTATATACATTTTTTATTAAATATAATCAAAATAACGTAATAGATAATTCATTTGTTAAATACCAAATTGTTTTTATCAATTTATTACTTTTTTTAATTCCAATATATGTCGTTTTTTCATATCGAAATATGGCACTGAATCTTAGTTATACCTTAAGAACTTGATTTTTAAAGAAAGGCTTTAAAGACCAAACCTTCATGAATTGAAAGTTTTAAAATGATATTTTCGTGTTCTACGGCTTAAATAACAATAATAGATGTCTGTTTCAGCCTGAGGGAAAAAATATTGTTGCATTGTGTAATTAAAGGGGTGATGCCAAAGTTTTATGCAGACTTTACTCAACAATTCTACTCCATGTCCAATAAGGACTTGGATTTATAACTCCGTGAAACCAATCCTCAGTTTGACTTTTTGTTTTTCATAAACACACTCGTATTTAATTACTCAATGCTTATATGTTCTCTCCAGAAAAACGAAACAATAATAATATTAGCTTGAACATTTATTTTATATGACCTGATGAGTTATTGAGTACTTTAGGCTCTAGAGCACTTCCTGGATGATTTTTTCTCTAGCTCTTCAATAAATCTTATTTAATTGTTGTGTACTTTAAAGCTTTAAGCCAAGTAGCGAAAAGAGGACACACTGGATCAACAGCTGAAAAATATATTTGTGCACTGAAACTTTTTGGTCCGTTAGAAGTACCCTTTAGTTATTATTTGGAAATATATTTAGGAGTTATGATGTTATCTAATATATTTTACTTTATACAAGATACCCATACGAGGTCCGGAAGACTTAGCTATGGAGTTCAAGTCAAGTCTCGAATCCATTTTCCTACCTTTGACAAATATTTGACCATCGTATCCTAAATTTCACATTGATCATTGTACTGTTAATTAATTAATCATAAATGTAGAATTGAAAACTCCTCTTCTCATTGGGGGATATTCAAAAAAGGAAAAAATCAAAAAATAAAATAATTTATTCTTTCTACAGAGCAATTTTAGAGTGGAAGGTGTGCTTTATCAATCATCCTTCCTAACTATATTTATATCCCAGTCTATTTCAATAAAAAAAAAATAACAGTCATGTCATATGAAAACCAACATCTTGCGAAAAAATGTTAAAACGCTGCATCTTTGTATTTTCTCAAGCTAACGGTCGCGTTTCATTACTTTATTTAGATGCTTTATTGTACTTTTTTATTTTTTTATATGAACTTTAGCTACATATGTTCGTGGTTAAATATAAGTTCTTAACTCATTTTATAGTATAAATAGAATTGTATAAAATATGAGTTGAACTATGTGCTTGTGAGATTTCGTTCATTTTTGCATACGGTTCTTATACAACTTTATACTTATTTACTCTCTTTCTTCCTTTTCTTTTTAATATGACGCACACTTTCAATTGCATTGTTATTTTTTAGATCAAGTATCTACGTAGTACTAAAATACACTCAAAAATGATTCTAAGGAGGATATACAGGCATACAAATAAACTTTGTATTATTAATCAAATATAAATTTAAAATCTTTATACCACCTTGGCTCTACACTAGAAATATTAAAAACGATATGTACATTTGTATAAAATATGATATTAACGGTTGTAAAAAAATCATTCTAGTTAACAAACTAAATAATTTTTCTTTTTTTAAATTTTGATAAGCTGTTAACATTATTTTGTCATTCTTGAGGAGAGAAGGTCTTAATATAAAGCAATGATGTCACAAGCAAAACTCGTAAATTGGTACTCGAAAAAAAAGCAAAAAAACTCGACTCGTGAGCATAAAAGCTGAGTGTTACTCGGAGCTCGTCCAAACCTCGTAATTAGACAAAACTTGGGATTCTCTTTTTCTTTTTCGAGCCCATTATAACATGTAAATCTTCTTGGACTGACTTCCTTTCTCTGCTAAATTTATAATTTATGTATTCCCAGAGGCAAGACTATGTTGGCTTTTGTGAATCTGTACTATTAAGCCCAGTTCGTTTTAAAAGTAATCATCAAACCAATTTACATACGACACAATGGTCTGTATTGATATAGATTAATTTCTAAATGTATAAGGGAGGAGCAGCTATTAAAAATAAATTCGAATGTTCAAATCTGATTTCACTCTACTAACTACAAATTCGTTTAACGTATCCCTTGAAATTTAAGCTAAACCATATTCCTCATTCCTCTGCCAGCATTTTCAGAATTAGGATATTAAATTTCTAACTTTTTTTTTTTTGTATAATTAGTAGTTACATTTTGAAATTGATTTATTGGTTAAAATTTCAATATGCAGTATTTGATAAATAATAATAATAAATTAAACACTAAGAATTTTAATGATTAGGAAAGTAATGGTGAAGTTGATGGCCCATGTGACTCAAACAGCATTGTTTATCTTTTTAAATCTCTAGTTAAACCACAAGATTAGAAAATTGTTAACCTTGCATATATTATACAAGTTTTAAATTCAAACGTTCAAATACTGAAAGTCATTCCTCTCCATCTACTCAAACTTAATGATGAAAATGCTGTGTAAAATGGGCATGTTAACAAAATAAATCGAAAATCAACCCTGAAAATTTGAATAATATTTTGGAGAAGAGAAAGAATAATGCTCATGACGTTTCATTAGATCAGCTACAATCAGCTGTTACAAGGGAGGAAGGAGAAAGGGATATAAATAAGGACATTTGCTAGAATTACTCCAAATTCAATCCTCAATTCTACTCAGAGTCCAACAAGGACTTATAATTATGACCTGCAACAAATTATAAGGGTCTTTTAAGAGTACACACAAATTTTCAATCAGGTTATGAATATAATTTAATCTATTTAGGAAAAGATGTTCACTACTCAGGAATTAAATAATAATAACAACTGCTAAGGAAAAGAAGACGCATTCTTCAGATTACCAATTCCCAAAGAAAGAAAAAAAAAACAGGCCATCAAAAAAATACACCAGATTTTCATCACTGCTCACACTCTTTCTCGTTATAAAAAGGGAGAGGGTAAAAATTGATTTATAATCTTTGCAGCAAAAAAAATTAAAGTTTCTGTTGTCAACAGCACGACCTTAATCAAACACTACATGGAAAACATTCCTGAAGTCCCATAAAATAATTTTATCAATAATAATAGTTTACAACTATCAGTCTATGATTATGCCCCGAAAATAATATTTGTTAATTGGTGCTCGAAAAGATAAGCTTGATCAAAAGGCAGCTATGATTCCAATCAAGGATCTAAAAAAATGTATCCATTGTTTGAATGATTTTTGTGAGTAACGAGTTTTTTTTAGACTTCTTAATTGAAACCATAGTACACTATGGTTTAGAATGATTGTAATAACATATTTATTAAGAAAATCGTATTATTCAATGAGAGAATATCAAATCACTCTATTTCACTAAGTTGACATTTGAAGAAAATAAACTTAAATCCCATAAGTGGATTATAACCTTAAATTCTTTACAACAATGATTCTCAAAGTGTGGTACTTCAACTTCGTCTATGTGATACGTTGAGTCGTGACTGGTAAAATAATTTAGTCAAAATAATAAATAAATGTTGTTAAAGAAAAAAATAACATGTCCTATGTATTAAAAAAAGGCATGATACATTTTTATATAACTTTCTGTCAAAAAATGTCAAATGGTGGTGTTTGAAGATCATTATATTTCTCAGGTTGTACACAATGTAAAAATATAGTGCTGCTCTAGAACATAAATCTCACATAAATTGTAATTGAAAATTCAGCTGATTTACCTATAATTTCTGAAGGTTTGTGATACACTTTCTTCTTATATTCATACATTCCTTTCATAATATCATCATGAGGTAAAAAAATTTTTCCCATATATTGTTGATTTGATTCGAGATCTTTGAAAGTATTAGAAGCTATTGAGTGTAATTTTTTATTAGGCATGAGCTTTGAATTTTGAGATCCAACCCATTTCCATTTATTTAACTGTTCTGACCATTCCCAATTTCCAGTTTCAGGAAAAAGGATTTGATGATCTTCATTGGAAAATTTATGTGTATCAATATTATTATTTATATATATAGATTGAAGTAAGTGCTGTTTAGAGTCTATATTCGATTTTCTGATCGGTATTTGGGTATTATCATTTAATTTTAATGAATCAAAATTATTATTTAAGCCTTTGTTGTAACTCAATGTTTCGTTATCATAACTACTATTTCTTGGATAAATATATATATTGTTCTGAGGAAAGTTTAATGTTAAATTTTTTGGTTCTAAATTTTTGTCACTATTTACATTCGGTGAATTAATTGGAGACTCAAGTCTATGAAAAATTCGTATATAAGAACCATTATCAAGTCTTCTCCAATCATTAAAACTATGATCAATAGCATTGTTTTCATCAGATTTGTTAATTATTTGCACTTTTTTCTCTTCAATAGAATTATTTAAAACAACATCTTTGTTTTGGTGTTCAGATAAGTGATTGCTTGAGTGTTTGTTTTTATTAGTATCAGAAGATTGACTATTTGAGGAAATACGAAAATACTTAAAATCTGAATTATTCAATCTATTAATATTTGCTTCGACTTTATGCATGGAAAGGCCTTCTTTTAAATTATCAATCATAATATTTGTTTGTATTTCTGAAGTTAATGGCTTCCGCATCCACCATTCAAATACATCCGATTGATAATTCATTAAACTAGATTTTACTCTCGAATAATTTCTTGAACCTATTGTCTAATTGTATAAAATAGTTATATATTATTGTATAGTTATCGCTAATAACTTATTGAGGAAATAGCGTACCTCAATTGACTCACCTTTATGTACAAGGGGTTTATATTATCAATTGGCTCGCACTGAACTCTGTTTGTATCATATTCAATTCCCAATAGGTATAATGAATGTTTAGAGTTATCAGTAAAAGATGGCCACATAATATAAATATCAGCTTCATTAACAGTTGATGGTCCTTTATTATTTACGTCGTATACATGATAAATCTCTTCACCTATTTCATCTTCTATCATGTACTAAAAATTAAAGTTTCCTATTTTTTATTTTATATAGTCATTAAATAAAACATACTTTGTTTGGTATCAATCCACTGAGATTGTAGGAAACTTGTTCCGGTTTAGAAGTACCCGAAAGCTTTAAATTGGCAAAAACTTTGATCTTTATTAGAATTTTTTTTTCATTGTTATCCATATTGAAACTTTCTTCAGGGTTAGAACTATTAACAGATAAAATAAAATCATAAAACTTCAAAGATTCTTCCTCTGTATGTCCTTCATCTATTGGTTGAAACATGATATTCAATTTTACCTGTTGAAATAATTAAAAGAAGTACACATTATCCATACAACGAATCAGGATTATGATATTTATATAAATGGATATCAAAAAATTTATTTAGTAATAAATAAAACACAGATGTAAAAATAATTGAAAAATACATATAATTACATAACACATTATTGATAAAGAATATATGATAATATAATTAAGTATTGAAGCAATTCTAGCTCTTTTTCTATTAGAAATCCTAGTATATTTTCATTTTAGTTGAAAAGGTCTACATTATTTATTTTTTAAGAGTTTAATAAATCTACATTAAACAAATTTTGTAGATATTAAGCTTAAATAAGCGTTATTCTGTTTGAATTGGATTGAAAAATAGTAAAATAAAACATAGATAATTTTTCAATGACTCTTTTTCATTTTTTAAAAGACATCCTAAAGCCTCCTATTTAAAAAAGTAAATGTATCCAATATTAGGTCCATTGACAGATTATAAAGATATACTTCATTACTTTTTTTAACTAGCTGAATCCTGGGCCAGCCTCAGCTATTATAAACCTCTATGCTAAACGAATTGCAGTGGGGACAAATCTCAATTTGGGGTAGGAATAAAGATAATAATTAATAACTGAGGTCAGGGCCGGTTTTTATTTTTGGAAGGCCTATTTTTAAGTTCATTTTTTATTAAAAAAATATATTTAATATATTTTCCTATAAACTTAGCATCTTTAAAGGAAGAAACAACAAATTTTAAAACTACTTGGTCTTTTTTTACCCAGTATTAATCAAATTAGTGATTCAGATACTTATTACTGAATTGGATATCACTGATATTATACAAAACATTTTCAGCTATTCTACAATCGACAAAAACAAAATGTGTTTTCCAATTCTAGTGCAGTTTATATGCAATTGGCTTTGTGATTAGCATACCTCCTTAAGTTCATATTCAACTATTTTAACGTTTCTTTTTACCAGTTGTTTATGTTAAAACTGTGATTAATTAGAAGTTGAAATCAAAAAGCAGATAAGAGGAGATAATAAGGAATTATTATTATTATTAGGGCGGAATTCTTTAAATGAAAACATCTTCTCTACTTACTAATTCAGTGATAGTAATGGCATCACTAATACGGAGCATAAGTTTCATCATGGGAAGCTCGGTGACATTGCAAATATGTAAAGGTTATAAATTTTGAAGCAACATGTTGAAAACACCTAAAGTTCGAAATTGACTAGAGAGAAGTCAAAGAGTAAATAAATTTGGAAGAGTAGATTAACAATTGACTTGGTTCTCACACAGCAGCCACTGATTTGTAAATCTCTCTTAGACAGTTTATTCAAAGGTTGAAGGTTGACATCGTATATGTACAATTTCATTCTTTAGGATAAGTAAGTATCTAACTGTAACTCAATTTATTATCAATCAAAGAAGAAAAATATTAATTGTAAATTCCAGATTATACATATGAAGTAAGTAAAATCTCGCACCACATACTTCCCTCCCCCCTTGGATACATTTGGGTCTTTCAAATTGTAAATAGAAACAAATTTAGTTTCTTCATAATTTTCAACAAAGTATTAGTGAGCGGCGCTCAAAATTCTTGAGCGGGTATACGCTTACCGTTTTAGAGGAGTAATAAATTTTCGTTCATTTATATAATATTACTTTTTCTGTTTCTACCTCTTATTCTGATTAATATAAAAAAATTTGGGAGTTGAACGATAATTTTAAATATTGCGAGACAACACGGATAAACATGTGTCTCAAGATAAGGTATTATATATTATCCATACTGTATCTGTGGCTCTCTGAAGTCTTTAGTTGACAATTTTGCCTCTCACATAGTTGACCACTCTAAGAAGACTCAGACATAGGTTCCATCAGGGACACCATCAGCTCCTTCGTGTGTAGGGATTACATTGAAATATAAATCTTTCTTTTTTGTAAACGAATTTGCCCAACTGAAATATGATTTTTTTATTTTTACGTCGTAAATTGACATAAGATCTCAAAATCTCGCACAAGCTGAAGTTCAAAAACTTTTCGATTCTGTGCTTGCTCATAATCATCCTCAACTTGGTGATACTGCACGAAACCTCGTCAATATATGTTTCTTAAGACAGTGGTTCCCAAAGTTTTTGTGTCCAAGACTGTTATGGATTTTTCTTTCTAATATGATGTGCAGGGTCAGTAAAATATGTTAATTTTTAATGCAAAATTTATTTTAAATATGTTAAGGAAATATCTTTTAGGTTTTTTTAGTATACTTTATGTCACATATTTATTTCTAAATTGATAAAACTTTGACTCCAAAGGATTTTTCGAACGGGATGCAATGTCGAAACAGGAAGCAAAGTCTTCAATGAAGTACAAAAGGTGCTATCAAAGTTACATGCAGACAAGCTGGAGCCCAAGAACCACCAATAGGAATTGGAAAATTGAAATCATTGAAAATATAAATAAAAATGACATTTTGGATCGTGAAACAAAATTTAAACTAACTAAAATCTTTTGAGATTCTAACCTAGCATTTAGAATCAGATAAAATATGATCAACATCGACCACTGATCTAAATCAAGGTTACTATGTGGTATGATGAAGAAAAAAAAATAAAAACAAGGATTTGTCAAGCTAATGGACTGCATTCCTTTCACTCTACAGAGGGTTATAGAAAGTGATCCAGAGCTATTGTTAATAGCTGTGGATTTCACCATGGCGTATGAGACTTTATCACACGAATAATTATCAAATCGCTGTCAGAAAGGGTTTAGGACACTATATCATTCTAATGGTCGACGTAACCTAAGCAAGAAATAGAACAGCCATAAGGTATGGAAACTAGTGCAGTTATTTTGAGAATAAAAGCAGCGTCCAACATGGGTATCCTCTGTCTGCAAAAGTTTTCTCCCTGTGCTTAGACAAACTTATTCGAGGTATTCACTTAGAAGCCACGATAAAAGGATTCAAACTACCCAACAGAACATTAAAATATCTTTGCTATGAAGATGACCTAACTATGGTGTTTTTAGGAAAACACTAAAATCAATAAGAACATTTATAAGCATGCTTAAAAGTTTTCCAACAAATCTGGTCTTTTTATCAATGAAGAAAAAAACCGCACTTTTATGTCCTTATAGCTCCCTAAAATCCAAAGAGTGGCCACAATTTAGTTTTGGTAAAAACTTTTAAATATTAGGATCATAAGTTGGCCCCAATATCAGGTTGCTGAATTACAAAGAAATAATGTACAGGATAAAATATCTTTAAGCCACTACTCTTACCTAAATTTATGCACATGGGTTAAAGTAAGCGCATGGAAAATGTAAATTGTGACCAAATACTCCCACTTGTTGCGAATATCTTCTTTTGTGGCCGAATATAGTTTCAGAAAAAAATTTAATTCAAGACTATTTCCTTAAAAATCTTAAAGAAAAATATTGTATATCAACTCAAAAGAATACATAATCCAATAAAATATGGTGGTCTTAACATAATATTATATGCTAATTTTTGGAAATGCCTCAATTCCTACTGGATGAGGAAATTGTGGAATACAAAACTCTTTTGGAGCACTCAATTGAACCTCTTTCTGGAAACAAAAGGATTAAAAAACACTAACCGCCCATATTCGGTACTATCTAAAGTCTTCAAAAAACTGGCTGGATTTTTTGCTAAACTCAAAAGATTCTGTGATTGGTTTTCGGAAGTAATCAAAATCTTTCATTGCTTATTGAAGCCGTTGCAAAATCTTAAGAACTCTATAGCAAAGCATCAAAGCCATTGAAATTAAGAATCTAACCACTCCTGACAAATGGTTTCAGTACAAAGTATATTCTGGTACTCTTGAACCAGCAAGGAAATTTTTCCAAGACGACGAGTAGATTGTGTTTTCTACGGTTTAACAGAGAAACAAGCGACACCATCCTGTTGCAATGCAGCAGGTTGACAGAAATCTACAGTACCGTACAAATAAATATTGAGAAGGAATTTGGCCTCCAACTTTCAAAAAAATGATTTTTTATGGGATAGGAAGAAGTAATTTAACATCGGGCTCTGGTCTTATATATATTGCCCTGCAGAAGTAATCCTTGCATTACTAAGGAACTCACTCCTACTGTTCAGTCGAGGATTATATTTAAGTGGTTCGTTAGAACCTAGTAATGGGTGGACATTCTCAATGATAGAGCTCCCTACCGAGCATATCTTCAACCTTCAAACATATGCTCTAGAATGCCCCCATATTTCATATTCCATTAATATATATATGCTCTCACATATCATCTTTGAAAAAGGCACATATCTCAGCAGAAGGAATATTTAATGGACGATCTTGGTATCCCAGGCCTTCGACTTTTCATACCTAGTGAGTGAGGTATTACTGAAAAATTTGACAAATTCCTGTATGGTAGATACATTTTTTTAACTCATTTCTTCTCTCCGTATCGGCACTGCAGCTAAAAACTTCAATCCCTAGAAGTGAGAAAGACATAACAAGACATAATTTGCTAAAACCATCATATGTCTTAAGATAGTCGTCAAAGTTGGATAAAATCCCAGCTTTATCCAATTTTGATGGAAACTCTCGAAATTTTTTGGAAATCCTGAATGACTTCAATAGATTGGAAGATGGAAAAAGCCATTTTTTCCTGTTTTCCCGTTAGAAATAAGGAAAGTTCGTTTGCATATAATAAGTACTTCAGTGAATTTTCATTTATCTTCAGCCCTTCAAGGCTAGAATTGTACTTGATAATCTTGTTCAATCCATTCATTGTGATTAAAAAGAGGCCTGGCGATTGCAAATCTCGTTGCCGAGCTCTTCACTGAATTCAAAACTTAGAATGAACACCAGGAATGCCAATGCTAGATGATGACTTTCTAAGGATGGCCAAGACCATGTGAATAAGCCCATCCGGGCTTCCGGTCCGTACCTTTATAGTATTTCGACAATGAACTTGTGTGAGACAGTATCGAGTTATTTTTCCGTGTTGACCAAAGTGGTAGCAGTCTTGGATGATACAAATAAGTCTATAACATAATGTACAGAGTGCGGTATATCTTCTACCATTCTTAAAAAAAAATTTAATTAACCTTTTTTCCATGAAAATGTTTCATGCAAATAAATAATTTTTCCTTGTTCAAAAATTCTTTCATTTTGAGGAGAAGCTACAGCTGAACCCCTGACCTGCTGAACACCTTTTGTTTTTCTAATAAATTGTAATATAAAAAAATATTTCATACTACACTCTTTAGGCTTCTGGTGATTAATGAATATGATCAGAAATAGTTATATACTTAAAATTGACGTTTTATTATTTGTGTTGTTCTTTCTTATTTCTTATTCAGTAGTTTCAATTTATTTTTAGAAGACGATCCTAAGATTAATTTCTCCTTACAACATGGAATTATTTATGTAACGCTGATAACGATATAATATATAATTTTTTCTACCTTAATTTTAATCACTAATTTTTATATTGTTGCTATATGCATCATTCTATTTGAGTCATAAAATTTTAGGTTTGCTGACCTAAACTAATACATTCATATTAACTGTTACATCTAAGAAATATCTTTTGTAGGTCTTTTATTAACCAAAAGATGATCTAATAATAGTAAATCATAATTTCAAAATGCTTGAGACAAATTTAATATATAAAATTACATTAAAAGCTTTATTTAGAAAATAATCGAAAATAACGCTAAATATGAATCTTTTAATATATTTGGTTTTATATACACACTTAAACCTAAATAATTATGCTTTAATTATATATAAATAATTACTTGACTACTTGATGGAAGTGGATTCCCGATTTCACACTTCAGACTTCTATTGTTATCATTGTTTGGAGGTGAACATAACACAGAAATAGAGCTGTCTTCTGAAGTTTTTGTCCTTATATAGTTAACTCCCTTAGGTACTGATAAATACAGGTAGGCGTTGTATGCATCTTCTCCCAAATTTTTTATATGGGTAGAAATTTCAAGTTTTTCGTCTGAACCGATTGTATAAGTGTCAGAACTAAATACAATAAATACATGTATAAATTGTTGGATGAACGAGAAAACTTTTGTATGTGGTATCATTGATAGTAATCCTACTCAGAAATGAAATATTAGATTTGTAACGCAATTCAAAACTGAGTTATAATATTTTAAAAATAAATAAGTTTTTTGATGTTTTGAATTATGATATATTGTAAATCAAAGTATTTTATTATTTAATAACGAGCATAATTAACAAGGCTTATGTTAGATCTTTTTGGATTTTTGTCATTAAAAAAAAAAAAAAGAGTTCACCTAAGCTGTTGACGTAAAAATTACATCTGAATATAACACATTTATACATCATTGAAAAAGCGTTGAGTAATAGAGTTATGGAATTAAAAGTAATGATGTAATTTATACAAAATATAACACAATTTATATCGCATGAAAATAGAATAATATTGTATTCAAGATTTACTAATGCACAAAAAAATACTGTATAAATGTAGTTATGATTTTTATAGAAATAATTCCATGAGAGCTAAACTTAAAAAAAAAAAATATTTAAAAGTGTTATAGGTATGTTTAGATCAGGGATGGGAAACATCCATGATAAAGAGGGACTATTTCTTTATCACTATCATTAGAGGGCCATATGACCTTGCACTTAAATCAATTTGATATGACCGACACTACAAATGATTCTCAATAAGAACACTAAATACATTTATTGATATCTGTCTATTTATTGCACCAACATACAACTATTTTATGCATATTAATGCATTTTTACATGTTCTTAATAATCAAACAAGATAAAACATGTGCTTAAAAAAAGTACTAAAAGGAATTTTAGCTCCTTCATATAAAAAAGTTTCTTAAAAAAATTTAGTGCAAATAGCTCACATTCAATAGTAGCAACATTAATTAAACTTAATGAGGAACCTGTGGTCCAGTCTGCTGGCTCACAATGTATTAGATGTTAATTTCAATTTTTATTGTCTCAACGAACATGAAATGGAACAGAGTATCATCTCTGTTACTCTCTTTGGATATTATGTACTTCATGTGCGGGCCGCACAGAGTGAGGTAGAGGGCTGTGTACGGTCCGGGCTACCAGGTGCCCATTCATGGCTTCTAGGGTTAAAATGTATTTCTATAAGTAATTTTTTAAGATATCCAATATCCAAAACTAAGTTCAAGGTTATTTTTTTTTTCACTACAAAAAATTAGGATTATAATATGTCACAAATAAAAAATTCATCAACAATCTAATTTATTGATGTTACATACTTTAGAACTCAGTGTTGGATTGAGTTATTGATCCAATATTTCTTTTCTGAGAAGGACTATTATAAATTATGCTACATACAAAATTTGAGTTAAAACCGTTTCTTTTTGAAAATTTCTCGTAACATATATATATATATATAATATCTTTATAAGGTAATCTTTTAAACCTACGAGGAAGCAAATACTGATAAATTGGGAATACATTCATTGTCGACGCCACAATTTTTTTTGATAGAAATGCTATCAGTTACACTTCGATCATCGAGACTAAGTACAGGAAGAATTTCTTCTTTTCCTTCGACATTACTAAGTTCATCCATGACATATTTTATCTGAAATGTACATTGAAATTTAGTTGAGGCTGTGAAAAAAAAATTACATAAAGAATATCTTCAATAATTTTATTAAATAATATAATTGTAAAAAACCAGTAAGTGTTAGGAAAAATTATTCCTTAAAGGGCATTTTCTATTTTGCCCAAATATTAATAATAAAATTATGTATATATTTTAGGATATGTATAATTCCCCAAATTACAATCGATTTCTTTCGATTTAATGGATTCTCTAGAATTATAATGGGTGTGTAGGGAAAATGCTCCCTTCGCCAAAGAATGTGAACGTGAATTGTGCCTAAATTGCGGTGAAAATAAAACCGCACCTAAAAAAATGTAATAAAAATATGGCATCTTGGAGAGACGACATATTTACTAACATCAATTATTAAAACTATTGTGTTTTTTGATCGCTGATACATTAGAATTTCAAAATAGAGATGACTAATAACCTATTTTGATCTCATCAACATAATATATCGACTGAAAATCTCATAGGTTAACATAGTAAAACACATTTATTTAGCAAAATTCGATTTATTTATTCAATGTAGTTACCTTCGAGGGCAATACAATTATAGCGTTCATACCTTTTTCTGGTGCCATTTTTATAATACAATTATTCTGTAGTCCCCAAATAAGCTTCAATTTCCCCGATTAACTTTTCATTAGTTTTGATTTTTTTTCTGTGAGCATTTTTATGTGGTCTATAAAAAGGAAAAAGTCATTGGGGGTAGAGGTGGAGAATACGGGAAATCAATTTTGTAGTCTAATCCATTCATTTTTGCTATCGTTTTCAGTTATTTGTGCGCGGCACCAATTTTACACACAGTCTTCGCATGTCCAAATATTTATGCACAGTATATCTAATACGTTCTTTTGATATCAGTAAAGTCTCAGCTATGTTGATCAACTTCCCTTTACGACCATACAAAATTATTTTTGGACATTTTTTAAGTCTTTGTCGAAATTATACTGCGTGTATCGTCTTCAACGCTAATTTCACTTCGTTTAAATTTAGCAAATCATTTTTAACAGATAATTTCGCTGGTCCCAATAATGCATATCTAACCCTGCTTCAGCTTCGACTATATTTGCCCTCCCCATACCAAATAGTACAAATACTTCCCAATATCCTGGCTCAAAGTTAACAATATGTTTCAAATTAAGAAATATAAATATTTTATAATTTTCAGAACTAGATAGTGAACAACAGCGTATTTGATATCGTTATATATTTGTCCAGTCTTTGCAATATCATCAAAACTAGTCAAACCAGTCAATATCTGAAACTGGGAGGTGAACTTCTGGCCATCATTGATGTCTTTAAAGGAACGCATAATTCTCCTCTCCTAAAATTCAATATGTAGTCCTTGGTGATAAGATATGCATCATAAGATTTCGAAGCTTCAGTAATAATTTTGAGAGACCAAGGAGTAGGATCATTGTTTATCTCTGTTGAGTGTATTAGAATCTTCAAGTATTAAGAAACAATTTGTGGTCCCTATCTTTTTAGGTAAAAACGTTCTCGTTAATTCCTATCGTATAAAGCTATATCGGTTGTTTTAGTAGGCTCCTAAAGAATGATTTTTTTTGTTTGCACTTTGGCAAACAACATCTATTGTCCTATTGGAATAAAAGGTAGATAATTTATTTCAAAAAGTATTTGTGAAGCTCCCCAGTACATAGATTAGTGATAAAACTCGTTTATATTTTGGGCTTGTTAAAAAAGAAGACCTTGAAAATTTGAAAAATGTTTTGGAAGATAGCAGGGTAGCTGTCCTGACGTCCTTATTAGATTAGTTGGGACGAAAGTGGAAGGGAGAAGGAAATAAACAAGAACATAGGCGATAATTATCACGATCTTGACATACAATTCTACTCTGACTTCAAAGAGGAATTACAATTATATTCTTGCAACAAATCCTCAATGCGCTTTTATGTGGAGACGTGATTATTCCATCAGGTTTTCAATATAATTAAATGTAATAAAAAAAAAAGTTCACCACTTAGGACTTAAATAATAATGACAAACGGTCCGTTGAAAGCAAGACTAGGTTGAAAAAAATCTCCATAAAATCTGTTTTGTATTTATTAAATCTACATAGTCTCAGGGTTCCAGATTTAAAGAAATTAAAGTAGTAGCCCTTTATCCAATGCCAATAATCATCAATTTTTTTACTCAACATGCTTGAAATTATTTGGCAACTACAAATTTCTTTTTGAAAGGTAAATTGGTTGGACTTCCAGATTTTTTTACAAGATTGATGCAGGCCTTCAGAAACCCACCACCACCATCTAAGCCTAACTTAACCATGTAATAACTATAATTATTTCTTTTTTGATTGACAAACTGGATGAATGAAGCAACATCGCTGCAGTACACAACCTCTTCGTTAATTTTCCTTCATCGGCATCTTTGGTCTCAAATTCATTGAGTCTTATATTGAAATAGATACTAATTAATTTATCTATACCCCTTTTAGCTGAAACAAAATTAGGTTCAAATTGCTTGCTGGGTTAATCCAAACCCTTCTCTGACGAGATGACTAATTTTAATCGTTTGCCTATCGCTTAAATTATTAATAAGAATTAATATTATTATAAAGGACTATGTCTGTGTTTCCAACTCCGTCTCAAGGAAGAATATCATGCACCCAGTTCTACGATATGATACTATTTATTCCATGGATACCTACAATATCCGATTCACTGTTAAATCTCTACTCAGATCCTAACTCTAGCCAATTATCTATGGAGTTTTTCGGATGCCAAGTCGCTTCACTTCAACTCGGGAAATAATCAACTATGCAAAGATGTGGTATAATTCTCATGTCTTATTAGCTCCTATCGTCAACTCCTGAAAGTGATATCATCATTTCTAATACGATCTTATATTTAATTGAGACTCTTCCATCTCAAAATGTATTAAATTATCATCCTGGTAATATGTTTGATCATGATATTATGTTGGATCAATTATGAGGAGGAATTGTCTCTAACTCTAAATCCTTCATTTACTTCAACAATCAAGAGTTATCATTTATATTCTGATGGATGATGTTGATGTTATAGCCTTTATATTCTTTGGTTTCATTTATCCATATTAATTATTAATTTATATACCACTATGTCCTTTAGACATCTTTGCATTACCGTTCTATAAAATCCAAGTTATCCTCTTTGTTGAGAGAGGCTTCATTCACTAACAGGGAAGATTCATGTTCGATTTATTAATAAGCAACGAGGTCAACTACCTCACACCTCGATAACTAATGTAATTAAGAAGACAAAACGAAGCGGAGCTCCTACAGGATTAAGGAACTAATAAATTACAATTTGCATTCCGTTATTGCTAAATTCAGTTTCTTCTTAATTGAATGATTAAAGATTGTTTTCATATTGTCTAATTTATTGTTTTATTAATCAATTAATTTAATATCATAATATACAATGCATAAAGGAATTAATTTGAGCTCTTAACTGATTAATTAGTTCGAATATATCGCCTCGATTGGGTAATAAACCATTGGGAAAGGTGAAGCATAATATTGGTTAAAGGTTCTTCTGTCCAAATGACTTCAAGATTCATCTACCCATATTGACAATGCTTCAAGGGGAATAGTCGCGTTAATCAAGTTAAACTTAATGTTGGTATGAGCAACTGTTAACAATTATTTATGCTTGAAAACAAAATGTTGATATTTTGCAAAGGTGATGAGGTGGAGTGAAGCGACTCGAACTCTGAGAGACTCCATATTATATATGAACAGTCCTAATTCGGAGAGAGATTTAACCGCCAATCAAATATATATTGGAGGTATCTATTGGATAAATTACATTATTTTGCCGAAATATATCTAATATATTCCTTCCCGAGACGGAGTTGGATGCACGGATAAAAACGTGATCCCTTTTATTAATTATTAATATGATTGATTTAAGGCCGTACGTCTCTTTCTCCTTTTCTTCTTTCTGATCAACAGCTATTTGAATGTTGTTTTGTTCGGTATCTAGCTATTTATTTGGATATTTAGTGAGCTATTTATTATTTAATTCAATTAAAAACACTGTATGATAATAAGAATTTGTCAATTATTTGGTTCATATTATCAGACAGCGATTATTTCGCAAATAATTTGACAAAAACCCAGCAAATAAATAAAATACTAATTTAAAAACTCCTATTGAAATCGTACATGGGAATTTTGTTCTAATATAACCAAATGGAGAGAAAATATTTTCATATTATCACATGCTATAAAATATAAAAGCGTTGAATATTAACTACAAATAATTAAATCTTCGAACTTTAAACTTTTGTTTCTCAAAAACTATTCCATCAATCTATTCGAAATTTTACGGCATTATTTAAAGAATATATGAGGATTACATAACATTCTCTTTTGATATACTTGGTTGAAGTACTAAAGAATTGTTGTTACTTAACCGTTAAGTGTCTGCCAATTTGAAACATCCGACGATGCGTAACTTACCCTATACGTATTTCCTTATAATAAATAATACATAAGGTTTGACTAATTTATATGAAGAAAAAATGGCATTTAGCAATGTGGCTTTTGACAAAAAGTTTGAAAGGCAATGAGTGTGCAAGGTATTATTTGTTATCTTAATTTGTTTCATTTTTATAATTCATTTCTTACGCAAAATCAATGGTTCAATTAAATTAATAAGCTATATGAGAGGTTAAATTTGTTCACATAAATTTTTAATAGTTTTTAGAGATGTAATCCTTATAAAGTATCTTCAAATTATAGAATATGAATTGCTAAGTTATTAAGAAGATAGTATAGTTTCATTGTTTTTTTTCTATTTTATTTTATTAATGCAAATAAATAAACAGTTGAACCGTTTGTTTTGAGTAAGAAATAAATTTTAACAACAACGCTTAATAGAATGAATATTACACGTGCATTAGTTTTAAAAAATATTTGCTTTATTTTATATGCATTAAATCTCTAAAAACCATTAAATGTAAGATTTTATAATTTAATTTTATTTCTCTTCTCAAATGGCTATGCCTCAAGAGCTTCAACTAGACTCTCTCTTTTTTTAAAAAAATGTATACTTTTAGAGGAGGTTTGAGATATTTAAAGTAAATAAATATGGTCAAGGTCATCTTTATTTTTTTTAACATAACTTTTAAACAATTAACAGTAATTGGGTTGCATAAACCAATAGCTATCTAAATATGTATTATATGTATCTATCAGTTAAGTAGTTAATTAACTACAATCCCAAACACAAAGGTCTTCAAGACTATTTTTTATCAAATTCACTAAAAAAAGAGCTCACAACTCAGAACTACACCAAGTTATAGGTTTGAAATTTCATTTTTGAGTTTCCCAATAGTAGGTAATTTATGTTATTAATTTTGTTGTACTTAAGATCCGAAAAAAATCTTCCAACGCGTTTTTACATCCTTATTCTTTCTTTACTATTTAACAAGACCTCTATAATTGATATAGACAGAGAAAAAAGAAATCATAGAATACTAATTAGAAGCTGTCGTCAAGGATGCCCGACGGCTACTTTATTGTTTGTTATGGCCATAGAATAATTAACCATAATACGTGAGCACAAGTATTGTGGTTACAAAAATTGACAAGTGATCTGTATACCAATGATGTGACGCTGTTTATAAAAGCCAACTCATCGATCCAACTCATTAGGAGCATGGAAGCTAATTTGACATTAAAAAAAAAATAATAAGTCTGAGCGAAAAATTAATCAAAGAAAAACTGGTATTTTTCCATTGTGTTAATGGAGTCTATTTATATGATTAAATTTGGTGGGTTACACTATTAAAGGAAACACTAATTTATTGCGCATTGAGTATGAGAGTAAAGGAAATCTGATTCAAATTGGGTCAAATTTAGGGGTTTAAAATATAAAACAATCTCCTTTCACCGAGGTTTGCATCTTCAGACGCGTATTTACTTTTATAATTCATTTAGTCATATATGTGATATCAGCTCTACCATTACTGGCAGATTTGGCAATCAAAGAGGACATCAAATTACTTTTGGGACTCCTTCACAAGACCTATATTCCGGCTCTTAGAAGGCTCACAAAACATCTTGGTGGTAGATTGGTACTCTTGAGCACATTTTTAGCGAAAATATATATGTACATTTTAATTGGTATGTCTAATAAACCAGATCTTACATTAAGATCGACTTTGTATTATTCTAGTTTATATTCTTGGATTATGCTCAGCTCTGACCTATCAAATAGTTTTTGGAGTCTGTGGAATATGTCACATTTATTAGCTTCGTCATGTGTTATAGGTTATGTATGTATTTATATGTATATGTCTGTTTATGCTATTATGGTTTGTTTATCGGCATCTCAATGTTTGTTGATCGGAGTCTCAATGTTTGTAGTACACTTGTTAATTATAGAATAAGTTCGATTAGTATTAAGTAATACAAGACTACACATGGTGTCAGGAGTAACCCGGGGAAAAAATATTACGAATTAAGAGTGCATTGGGATTCTTCCAGGACATAATATGGTTGCAAATAGTAATAGCCTACCTCTTCCAAAGCCATTGGATCTTTCTGGCAGTGCTAGTGAGAATTTCTAGCTGTTTCTGCAACATTATATGATTTATGTGGTTGCCACAGGATTAGACAAGGGGTCCAAAGAAAGAATAAGTGCTATCTTCTTAAACCTAGTAGATTAGGAGACTCCTTAGATATACAATGGATTTGTGTGGGCATCCGCGGCAGGAACGGAAGGAGAGGCAGGATATGTCCCAGAGGAGAACAAGAACAATCTGGAGACAATTCCATTAAAATTTCAAAAATTCTGCACTCCAAAAACTAATTTAACGTATGAGAGATATAAATTTAACGATACATACAGACTAAGTAAAAAATTTCGATAATTTTCCATCCAAGATTAATACCCTTGTGAATACATGTTCTTGTGAAGATATGAGGGACGAGTTTATCACAGATAAAATTTTACTCGGAATAAATAGTGACAAGGTGAGATGTAAGCTTTTGCTGGGATGGTGATCTTACACTGGAAAAGGCCGTGCATGAATGCAGAATGAATGAATGTTCAGGAAGATGGCTCTTGATTAAAAATGAGCCAAAAGTTCAGGTTCAGGCAATTACAACCCTAAGATTTAAGAAAGACAAAAGACATCAGAATAAAGTGATGCACCAGAACTTCAAACCTCAAGGATCAATGAGAAAATATTGCCAGTGGTGTGTTATTAATTTATATCCTGAGAGACAAATATCCAGCAAATGGCAGTAAATGCAACAAATGTAAGGACACTGGGGTAAAGTGTGCAGAAACCAGGAAAGGATGGTTCAAAAGGTTATGGAGGAACTACCTGGTTCACTGGACTATTTCATAGAAAGTGTTGAAGATAAAGCAATAGAAATGAAAGTATCTGCGGACGCTTCTTCCTATTGATTGGGAGGAGTCCTCATGCAAAAGCAAGATGATAGATGGGTGCCAGTGTTGTACGCTTCCAAAAGTTTCTCAGAAGCCGAGCTAAGATATGCTCAACTCGAGAAAAAAGCTCTGGTGTCAACTTTTGCGTGTGTCAGATTTTCTGATAATATTCATGGTAAATACATTTTATTAGAAACGGATCATAAACCGTTGATCCCGTTATTGTCAATAAAGGATTTAGATCATTTCAGGTTAGGATTCAAAGAACGAGGATGAAGCTAATGCGATATTCTTTTAAACCAATACATGTTCCTGGCAAAAATTTGAATACGGCTAATACACTCTCTAATGGATAACAAGGAGGAATATACTTTTTACGAAGAATTGGAATTATATGCAAATCATATACTAGGTGAAATACCTATCAACAATAGCAAATTGGGAGAAATTATACATCGTCAGCAAGAAGATGAAGTTTGTAGACAGATTATGATGTATGCATCAGAAGAATGGCTGACAAACATCTTATTAAATTACTTGTTGGACTATATTACGCTTATCTAGCCGAAATGACAGTTTTAGGAAGGTTGTTGATTATGGTAACAAGGGTGTTATTCCCTCTGCAATAAAATTGGATGTTTTAGATCGAATACATGAAGGACATCAAGGTATTTTTAAATGCAAAGCTTTGGCTCGGAAAACTATATGGTGGCAGGGACTAATGAAAAATATTGAAGAGTTTAGTGAAAATTGCTGGAGATGTCAAGCCACCAGAAAAAATCCTCCGGAGCCGGTAATGCCAACTAAACTTCCTCAAAGGCCATGGCAATATATCGTTACGGAAGTATATGAAGTACATAAGAAAAAGTATATACTTTTTTATGAACTACTATTAAAGATGGATTGAGGTGGCTAGTTTACAAACGACAACATCGAAGGAAGTCATTGATAGGATGAAATGGGGATTTTCTAGATTTGGAATCCCAGATCAAGTTAGGTCTGAAGATGCAAGTTATTATACATCAAAAGAGTTCAAACTATTTACCAATGAATATGTTTTCCCTCATCTTACAAGCAGTACTGGACATTCATCAGGAAATGGAGAAGCAGAGGGAGCAGTCCCAACTGTTCAAATACTTTTATCAGGCAGCAAGAACTCTGATTTAGTTATTTTAAATTATAGAGCTACTCCCCTCTCCAATAGATATTATCCAACTGAGTTAATGATGGGAAGAAGGTTAAACACGCATGTCAGTTATCTCCAATAGGAATACCTAGTCAGGCTCTTCATCAGTTGGAGGAAAATAAAAAGACCGCACAAAAGATTAATTTTGATCGAAGACACGCAGCAAAACCTTTGATTACTCTTCCGAAAGGAGATGAAGTTGTAATACCAGATAGAATACAGTCTGGAATTGTTATAGGGAATTCAACACCACGTTCTTATATCATTGAAACGGATACTGGCTCGTTTAGAAGAAATCAGGCCCCTATAAATAAGACGTAAAATAGTAATATAATGACTGTTCATTTCTTGAATCCCACGACAAACTTCGTGTTACATAATAGAAAATATGCATTTCCCCTTACAAAATCTGCAGGACATCATTTTCCTCCACTTAAAGATAAGGATGTTGCCTTCATGTGCTGATGTATCCAACAAGATATTTCAAAATTTCGAAAGAAAATTGAAATTAACTGAGTCTTGGCTAAGACGTTACGGCATTCTTTGTGTTGAGTTGTCGGAGAAAACAAATTTTTCCAGCAAGGAAAAGTCATCTTAAGAAAAATTTGCTGCAACGAATATTCCACGGAAGGAAAACTCGCGAAAAGGGATTAAAATGTCCAAATTTTATAAATGTAAATATAACTATTTACAAAGATTGTTATCGAACTATAATGAGTAAGAGACATAAAAAACGATATATATATCCTTTCTTCAAATGTGTCAAATTATATACCAAGTAAATAGGAACTTCAATGTTTAACAATTAGTACAATCAATTTGGAATCATGGTATTAAACTCTATTAAATAAAGCATATACCGTTTTTTTAAAACTATTTTTGCTGGTGGATAGTAATATTGATAATTATCAATCTATATAATGAAAAAAAGAGTTCAAATAAAAATTTTAAATAAATTATGGCATATTAAAAAATTCACTGGACATAATTGTATAATTTTAAACAAGATATGAAAATATTTTTATGAAATAATCAAGGCTTACATTCAAATCTAAGCTAGTTAGCTTATCGTGTAGGCGTGATGGAAGTAAGTAGACAGTAAAAGTTTTTTTCCAAATTTGACCTTTGATAATTTGTATAGTTTGTCTTTTTTCGCTTTGACCCTCATTCTCTAAAAAAAACATTCGTTTAGATCTGTCCTTTTTGGCATCAAGAATATAGTATAACTCCATTCCTACATTTAAATAATAAAATCTAATGTAATTAGTGGGTAATATTAATTTATTAATGTACGAATGCGGTTAGGTATGCCTATTCCATGATATGAAAGTTGAATTTCCACATCTATACACGGTACTCGTGTTTTACCACTACGAAGAGAGCATTTTCTTTCTTCTAAATTGATTTGTTTCTGTTTAACCAAAAAGTTTAAATCAGAGTTGAGATGAATAACAGGAGATGATTTAAGGTAAACTGCTTGAGAAGAATCATATGCACCAACCAAAACATCAGGATATTGATTATCATCTAAATCATTTCCACCAGAAATTGACCACCCAAATGTTTTGATGGAATTGCTAATATCATTTGCATAAATAACCTGAATAATTTATAGTCAAAGGAAATCAAATCAATATATAACAAGTAAAACCTGTGAATACTGAAGTTTAATGCCATCATAAGATCCCAGATATATGTATAATGCCCCTCGGTTATCTTTTCCATCATAGGGAGATCCAACTAAAAGATCTTGATATCCCTTTGGATTATTCTTTTGAATACCATCTAGATCAAGATTGCCTGCACAGGCAACACTCAACCCAAATCTAGCCTTGTGATTATGACCAACAATCGAACTCCATTTCACAAATCGGTTCTATAAAAGAGAATAGTATGAAAAGAAAACAAAAAAACAAAAAACAGGTCATTGTACACCAAATACATTTTTTTAAAGGAAACACGAAATCTCATCTCCTCATTATTTGATGAAATTTCGAATACTTTTTTTGGATTTAAACTTCCAAATCTCATTTTTTTTTATCAGTAGCTGAATCTGTTTTCGAGATATGGAATGTTCTTTTCTTTTGACAAGGTTAAATAAATTGATTTTTTACAATTCCAGGGATTATTATTTGTATAGGGTATAAAATATAAACGCATTTCAGAAGTTAAATCTAAAAAAATATTAAGGGGATTTTTAGGAGGATTTATTTGTTACTCAAAATTATCTCTTACTAACAAAATAATGAAGAAATAAAAATCCAAAATGCTTGAAAATCTAGTTTTTTTTAAATTATGTAGTTCAAGATTTCTAATAATATAATTAGATATAAAATATTGCCCGTATTAATCATGTACATATTAGTTTAATACTGGTCCATTTGTTACACAAAACAGTGATCCTGTCAGAATTATTTATTTTTTCTTTTATTCTAAGTAGTCTTAGCATCCGATTACTAACCAATATTTTGAATGAAACTGATAAGTTTGACTACATCATAGTTTTAGATAAGACTTCAATCGGGGGTCTCGAAAGCAATATAAAACAGGATACACAGAACCACTTTCGCTACTTTAGTTTTTTAACATTGGCTAACATGAGTTTAGCTGATAACAGAAGGGCAAGTGGTGTGTTATCTTCCTTTTGTTTTTTAATTTCCCTTTTCGATGTAATTCCTGTAACTTCTCTAGAGGCCAGCTACATTTTATACTAATAATACGACTATCAAAGTTAGCAGATTCTTCATCACCAAAGAACAGGTAACCATAACAAAGATTCCTAGGATAGTACCGTCTCTTTTGATATGTATTACCTTCCTGGATTGTAGAGACTAATTCATGAGGAACCATAACTATTCAGAAACAAAGGTATCTAGTCAGTATTATTATTTTTCAAACAACAACAATGTAAAAGCATGTTCAAAATATCTTTACAATAACATATTTTTCTGTACATTTGACATTAAAACCAAAAAAAGATTAATTTTTTCATTGAAAAGAAGTTTCATGAGGTTTCAAGTCGACAAAATACTAAAATATATAATATTTCCTGTTATATTTTATTTAAAATGAAGTAAACTACATAAATAAAAAGTTGGATTTAAAGTAATTGTTGTATCTCCAATGCCATACAAATTACGTTTTAAGTTATTTAAGACGTATATAAAAATGCATTTCCATGCTTTTATACTCGCAAATCCTATTTTTATCTAAGTCAAAACAAAAAAAAGTAAAACTTCATTTATTAAGAAAACAAGATTTTTCTTGAATTTCTCTTAGCTTTAGGGTACAGACAATTGATTTTCTTTACTTTGCTTTTTTATTAATCAAATTACAAGAAAGTTACATACTCCCAAATAATAAGTCTTCAATTTTCAATATTATTTCATCTTCTTCCAAATTTCGTCAAGTTGAGGTGTGAATGTTAAAGGAATGAATGTAGTAGATGTATATTGTATTTGTTTTCTTCTATGAAAAAATTGACTCTAAATATTACAGATGTTACAAAATATGGATTTTAATTAATACCATTTTGACAGTAGAAAAAGGAAGTCTTAATATAAAAATTATGATATCTTTTTTGGGTAAAAAATTAAGTTTTTCGTTCAGAACAAAAAATCATTGTTCATTAATTGACTGTATTTCAATGTATACGTCGAAAAATCTTTATTGAGCCTCAATCTCCTTAGCCAAACGAGATAAAGGGATTTACAAAAAAAAACAGTGTTTACAAGACCAAGCTCTAAGTTGCAGACAGATGCTTAGATTGTTGGTCTGAAATTAAGGGCATTTGCAGTTCATATGTAACTAGTGGTATGTCGGTTCTTATAGGACTGAGGGCCAAAGTCCAGTCCCACTTGGGTTTCTTTGAAGAAGGTCAAATTGATTCCTCGTGAGGGGTTTTTCCTTTTTATAAATTATTTCCTTAAAAAAAAACAGAACAAAATATAAAACTAAGGAAAAATATAATATATTACTTTTATACTACATTATAATTAAAACAGGACTAATTTTGCAAGATATATGCAATGCTCTTGATACATATCTCATATATCTTATTTGACTTTATAAACCATCTCTATTTTTGGGGAAAGTTCGAAGGGATAATGCCAAGGAGTTTGTCTATGTCATCAAATTTTGATTTCATTGTTATTAAGAAGGGGGAAGTCTAATTAAATGTGCTACATTTGGAAAACTTTAAATTTTTTAAATTTGAGTCAATATGAGTGGGATATTTTTATACAAAAGTAACTAAGTATCACATTTTCTACTGTATTTAGTACTCCTGTAACTCTGCAGTACACAAATTTTTATCATGGAATATGTTATTTTTAAGTGCAAAATCCAAACGAATTTCAGTTTTTCTCTCATTTCTCTGGTTTTTGAGATATCTGGGCTTATAGTAATCGGGAACTAATATAGTTCCAAGTCATTTTTACACAAAGGCAATCATCAAACTAAAATTACTATAAATAAAACTTATGTAAAAGCGTTTTTATTATTCTATTAATTTATTTACTGCTTCTGTATCTTCCTCTGAACTCGAAGCATTTCCTTTTTTAGCCTGAAAAATGATGTAAAACGACAACCTTCTTTAGATCCTTGAAACTTATTATTTTTCATAGTAATACAAAATATCATAATTAATATTTTTGAAAAATATCACATGTTTTTCTTTTTTTAAATAGGCTTATTTAGAGATATGAATTCTGTTCAATTTTTTATTTTGCGAATGATCCTATTTTTAATGAAGGAATTTTACCAGACAGACGACACTTAGTTTTCAATTTATAGAATTTTTTTTAAATTACAAGATAAGGACAATAACAAAACGTAAGTAGATATGCGTCTACAATACTCGCGAAAGTACTTCAATGAACCCACCTCTAAAACTCTTTAACTACTAAATCAATTACTTCTATAAATATTTAGAGTAGCATCAGAAAAAAAAAAAAATATGGAGGAAAAAATAAAGTGGTGGGTTCCAAGTAAATATGCAGAATTTATTTTATTTTTCAAGACATAATTGTCCCTCATATAATTATAAGTCACGTGCTATAATATATATCTCTATCTAATTATCAAAATTTAAATACTTAAATAAAACATTTGTCATTTAAAATTAATAATTAGAATTATTGTTTGACCTTTGTCTTATATATGATCTTTTGTAATCATTTTTACATAATCCCATGACAAGTATTGAATGGACATTGAATTTTAGAAGGTTATTTTTTTACGATCAATTTAAAAAACTAATTTTTGAAGTAAATGTGAGTACATGATTTTATAATAAATAAATGAGAAGGGATTTTCCAATTACTCCTTAAATTCGGTGAAATAGAGTCAAGTATATAAAAAAGAAATGCTTAAATAGGTTAATTATACGAAATTTTTAGTAGGATGTATTATTTAAAAATTACAAAAGTCAACCAGAAACATCCCAAATCTCTCAAAGTAATATTACCGGCATATTTGTAATTGAGAAACACATTATGCCATGTGACTTATAAGGCACAGTGATGTACTGAAGAATACAATTAAGTATGTTTGTTATGAAAAGAATAAAATTGATATCTTCCATTATTTATTTAAAGTTAAAATAGAAATTTCGACTTCAGATTCATACTAAAAAAGAAAAATCAGAAAATGTTTAAAAATCTAATAAAAAGCTTAAAGCAAGTGGAAAAGAGATCTAGACATCCAATTGAATGGATTTATCGTTTTCTTCTTCATTACAATCAATCCAGGCAATACAACCATCTTCAACACATTTATATGTATAAGCACAGTGTTTAATAGTATTCTGTAATTCTTGGATACTGAATAAATTTTGTGAGTTATCCTCGTTAAGATTTCTGTGAGTTTTTGAGACTTTTAATAGCTCTTGTGTGTTCTATTTATAGGTCTTCTTTATTAGTCGTTGTGAAGATATTATGGTATTGATTAACAGAAAGATGCCTCAGATCGATAAAAGTCAAGAAATACTATGATCCAAGATGTTTCAGAATTAAGACGAGTGAAATAAAAAACTTTTGGATTCTGTGCTCAAAGATAAATTCCATCTTTGCTTTTAATTTATACTAACAAAATTTATGTTCCCCAGTGTGACGAATCAGATCTAAGTCTAAATAAGGGTCTAATGAAGGGTGCTGTTTTTGATAATTTTTAAGACTATAAAAGGAAATAGCTCTTGTATAGATTAAGATACATTTTTTCTAATATAAAAACACTTCAACATAAGGTTTGTTTATACTTATTTTAGTTTGGTTGTCATTTTAGTGAGTGAGAAAAATAACTCTAAATGTTATTAGTACCTGATTGCTATAAACCCAGATATTTCAGAAATCAGAGAAATGCAAGATAAAAACTCAGATCAGATTTAGATTTTGTCCTCAAAATTAATTCCATCCTTCGCTTTAATTAAATGGGGGAAAAACCATTTTCATTGTTCTATTATGTAATCTTAGGGCATTCATAAAACACATGAATTTTGTTCTCTCAAAATGATAATTATTTGTTTCTTTGGCTCACACATGATTTATTTGTAAAGGGCGAGGAAGTTGCCAAACTACAAAACTTGCAATACCAGGTCGAAATTACGGAAACTGCCAGTTTTATGGAATCAATAAAAAATACCTGAAACAAATTTGTGAATCGTTTCATGGTATATTATAATCTCGTTTATTCTCTTCATCCGTTATTATTTAAAAAATATTTAAGGAGGTTTAAATTGTTTGACTTAATTGTATAGTTCAAAAATTTTCTCTCATTCTTGCACCGTGCATTTTATACTCCATTAAACTCCTTCCTTTATGAATAGGTCGGCATTGACTTTCCGTCTAGAGTTTTTCCTTTTCATTTTATTTTTCCCAGTGTTTGCCTGAAGAAAATAATGATCAGACAGTCCATTGGACGATATTCTTGCAAGATTTAATCTATGCTGTAGCATTTGCCCTGTTTAAATATCCCACGTTCACCACTGAAAATCAACCGTTCACCCTTGTAAAGCGGACCGAAAAATCTTCCTGACATACGGCACTGGCCATAGATATAAATGAATGTTGCATATCCGATGGTATTTTGTTTTGTTTCTCGTGTTACATTTCGTTGAATCAAGTGCATCTGAAATAATTACGTTATGGGAGTGAATTAATTTTCGTATGACTCCTCCATCAGAGGATCTGATGTATATTGAAGCAACCAAGTCTGAAAAACCCATGAATATAAAGTAACCACAGATTTTGTTGGCTCCATTATCGGAGTCCTCAGAATTTACATTATACAGTTGTAGAAATAAGATGATATTTTGTAAGAAATATTTTTTGGATGATTAACCATAAATATACCACTCCCTTTTATGTATTTATAATTTTTTTGTTTTTCTGATATTGTTTAGCAGTTTATTTTGTTGAATGTACTATGTTATTCGCAAGGCTAAAATCAAGTAATTACATTATTTTAATGTCTTGAAATTGTAAATGTCATTGTGTAAATATTTGAGAACTCTTTTGGCCTAGATACGATTATTCTGTCATAGGCAGTTTCAATCAAAGTTATGTTTCAATTATTCTTCTTGCTATCGAAGAAATAAGAGCTTAATTAACAGAGGATATTATTTTACTTATCTTTTGTTTTCTAATTGATCTCTTATAGAAATATTTCTAATCCCATTTCGTGGAATTTATTGTTCATTTATCGGTGTTCTTTTTTTCTATATTATATGTTAGGTTTCATGATATTTTTTATCCGATGAATTACTGTTAATTGAAAAGGTGTTTTTATCTTTGATACAAATTATTATGGATTACATTTTTACCATTTGCTATAAAGATTTTCGATTGAGATAAAATATATTTTCGATTTTATGTTCAGCAGATTTGATTACATATGCAGTTTGACATTGTGAAGGCAAAGCAAAAACCATTTTTACCTTCGTAAATACAATTTAATAATTTTGCCATTAATTACATATTGCTGCCTTCACTTGTAGAAGAGGATTAAAATAAACTAGTTCTTTAACGATGCCCTTCATGGTTCCGAAATTTTAATCTATTAATCTCTGGTGTATGAAAAAACTGATTTGATATTTTAAAAAAAACAACTAATAACAGATTCATAGTTAGAGTGATATGTGCTAACACATTCATCTACTTTTAGATCATCAAAGATTTTTGAAAAGGTAAATTTTTTGTTTAGTTATAGAATTTGAGAACTTTTCCTCGAAAAAAAAAAGAATTTCACATATACATATGTATTTAATTACATTTTATTTTTACTAGTTTGAAATCATCAACACTTAATATTACTTCATTTAAGTGCTCCTGTACATATTGTGGACGCATATGATCTTCCTTTTTATTATTATTATTATTGTGTAGCAACTTTAAAATTGTCAAACATATTCTATGAAGTGAAGTGCAATAATAAGGAAAAAAAGAGATTAATTATGTGTGTACTTATTTTCGCTAATTGGATCATTAATTAGGACAATTGTTACATTTTTATGTTTATCCCATATCTCGAATCTGATACGTTTCTGTTTGAGGTAATTTGAAGTATAATGACTAGATTTGCTTTTCTGATTGAGAAAAAAAGTTATAAAAAATATTTAAGCACTTTTATTTTCCACCTATGAATAGTGATGTGAAAAAAGTGAGCAGTGAGCGTCAATTATTCTAAAATCTTTCTTTCTTAATTGTTGAAGAAGATAACTCTCTTGCATAAATACATATGTTTTGACATTACTAATGAGTTTGAAAAATGCTCAAATATCTTTTAAATAAAAAAATGGCACAAAATTGACATTTTATTGGTAATGACGTATTAATTCGTAGCCATAGAGAAGTGTTCAAAGTTGTTGAGTGATCACTACTTTTAGATTAACAGCTAAATATTAATAGCTTCTTCCTTCCCCCTGTTTAGAATCCTTAGCATACCAGGTGATATGATGTCAGGCGTGATTTTAACACACATGAAGAAACAAAGAGCACGAATATGAATTTATTTAAGATCTTCTCATAGCTTATTTTCTATATCAGAAATGCAACTCTAGTAATGACTCATTCACATATATGTTAGAACTTTACTTCTTTATTTTGATAAACAATATAAATCCTTCCAACTTCAAACTTTCCCATAACTCGATAATTAGTCCACATTGGAGCGCCAATAGCAATATCATCGTTACCATCACCATCAAAATCTCCTGACGCAACGGAATAGCCAAAGTATGCACCAATCTGATCGCCTGTCAAGTTGTTCAAATTAGTCATATTAACATCATAAAGAATCACCTAAATTAATAATAATAAAAAAGAATACATTTAAAAATATTTAGATTAAGTAATTACTTTTCCAGTTAAATTGGCCCCCCTTGGCATGCCAACAGCAATATCATTTTTTTCATTGTCTCCATTAAAATCTCCTGTAGTAACTGAGTATCCCAGATAAGAATCATCTTCACTTGGAGCGCTTTCTTTAGTTCTATGTTGATGATGAGAATCATCAAGTTTCTGAGAAAATATTTGGCCTTGCCAGTACCAAGAGCCAACAGCTCCAATGAAAACATATTTGCCGTCCTGTGTATATTTATTTCTTTAATTAACACAATCTTGTCTCAATTATTGATATAATATACTTACATTTGATATATCAGCACCAAAACCTGCTTGGCATGAGCCTTGTCTATGATAACCCCATTTTCCTAAAATAAAAGTGAACTAGTACAAATAATTTTTTTTTTATTCTATAAAATTTTCATTTTCAAAATTTGTTAAAGAAAATTTCAATATTTTTATTATTTTATTAGTTGTGAATCTAAGTATTATATTTTTGGACAAAAACCTTTGCGTTAGGAAATATCCAAAATTTATGGGAACCTTTGTGACAACATCTGCCAAATTGCCAGGGACCTCAAAGTTCACGAAACGGTTGTCCATTGCATCGTTAAGGAGGATTTTAGTTTAAAGTCTAGGATTTAGAATTTAGATTATAAATTTGGATATTTATTGAGTTTGCAGCGCTGTTTGATGAAGTTGATCTAGTTTGGTATAATAGCATGGTTAGCGTACGTTCAGAGAGTAAACCAATCTTGTCACAATACTCATTTACTTTAGCTTGTATCTGATTATCGTCTATTAACTAAACTGATTGATTTGCGGGTACTTTCAACCTCAATCTGAACATCTGTTTAGTTGACACTTCGACTCAGAAGCTCTTTGGACAAAAAAACATTTCAGTAAGATACGTCTTGAGTATGACAAGCCCTATAATCTGCTGGGGAGTTGTCAACTTATTGTAAAATCCCCTTGCTTGCTCGACTTGTTTTGAATCATGTCCTCTAGGGCTTTGACTAACACTGATTAAAGTTTCTAAAATAACGTGAGGTTTAATCTCAACTGCTTCAAATTTGCAGCCCCAAAGTATGTCGACCTACTGAACAAGATAATTAATTTTTAAAGGGGGGGGGGGTAAAACTCGCGGTATACATGATGATAGACTCTTCTGACCTTTGCATGATTCAAAAATATATACAGGGTGTTGATTGTGAACATGATGTCAAGTGCAAGATTGGATCCTTCGATAACATCGTTTACTAAGAGGTTAGTACGGTGAGCAATGCAATGTATGTAAATTAACCCATGAAAATACTCTGAACGTAAAAGCTCCGCAACACCAGTAAATTTGCCTACCATTGCACTTGTGCCATCTGCTCTTACATAGACATATTAAATTTGAGCACCCTGAAGTTTGGATGATACAATTAATCATTTCATTTCCCATTCTTTGATTGCCTGGGCATTTAGTTTTTCTAGCTTCCTGAAGGTACCAAAATATTTCCACAGCATGTCCTATTGAATATATTGCAGTCAGAGCCAAGTCTTCTCGTTTCGCTGCGTCTTCACTTTCATCTATGAGTTCTGAAAACATACCATCGTCTTTGATCTCGACATGTCTTTTGAGCAATAACTTTACTGGTGAACTTTTCATACAACTATCTGAATGAGGGATTTGTTTCCAGCTGAATGTGGATGAGAAATATTCACTTGCCGTTTTGGGATTCATCTGTCTCATCGTAAACCCTTCATTAGTTGCATACCAGAGGATATATTTGAATAAACATATAAGATATTCTCTGTTTTCATGAGTTATTTCTTCCCTTTTCACACATATTCTATGTGTTATGTTTTTTGTTTTTCCATCTTGTATCTTTTTCAACTCTATCCACCTGGTATAACTGCTTTTATGAAGGTCAGATATTTAATGCTGATGAAATCCTTTACTACTGTCGAGAGAATTTCCCCAGCTAAAGTATCCTGTTTGAGTGAATGTCAAAGCACCAGATGAGGTGCACGTTTTTGAAGAAAATTATGACCAACAGTAACAAAAAACGGCATCTTTTTCAATATCATACTCGAGCCACGGGAATTGTTGATACAATGATATATTGAAACTCTTAGTTTTTCTGACTTGGGATCACGTACTGGGAACTTCGACAGCTTCAGCTGGCTTGGTCCTGCAAGCGTATCATTAGGTTTCTTCGTGAGGTATTAGTAGAATGTTTTAGACTCTATACCTTCGGGACTTGTATTTATATCGCTGGGAACATTTATATCTTCAATCTTATTTACTTCTTGACTTTGCTGATCTAACCCTTCCAAATCACTGGCACTAGGGGGTGTCTTGAGCGACTTCAATACAATCACCTCGGGCTTGCTCTTGTTCAACGATCTGATAAAGATTACTAAATTATTTTTGGGAGACCCAACAGAAAATTTGGAGTCCATAAGAATTTTTTAATGGTTTAATTCTATTTTGAAATTGGATTGGGCTTCAAAAAGTACGTTTTATGCTATCAAATAAACAAAAAATGACTACAGATTAGAGAGTTGGCTATTTTGTGAAGTTGACCAAATTCAAAAAAATAATGGATTACGAGATATGTTTTGGTGTTAATAATGTCTTCCTGAAAAAAAAATTAAATTACCCTACATCCGGTCAAAGTTCCAGTGTACCTGAAGTACTTCAAAATTAAATCAAATTAAAAAAAAAGAAAACAATCTTATTACAAATTAGGCCTTAACAATTGTCAAAATAAAATAACATCTAAATTTCAAATTGTTATATATTTTAGTTTTATGGTTATAATTTCATATTGCACCAGAATCTAATTGACATATTTTAATATTATATTTATCATCCAAAGCATTACATCTGTATCTGAAAGTAAGCGGACCACAGATATTGCAGAACTCAGACGACTGAGAGAAAAACTGAGATCAGTTTCCAGTTCTGCACTCAAAGATAAATTATATTCTTGTGTTGATTTTATTGGTAGAAATTTTGTGTTCCTAAGTGTAATACATCAAGTAACCAATACAATAGATCTATTCATGAACGTCGAAAAGGTAATTATTGAAATCCTTGTAAATGAGAAGGGCGTTTTTATTGTTAGATTCTTAACTTCTGATTTGGACTTTTAGGCTGTTCGTTTTCCAAGTCATTGGAGTAAATATATCGAATACTAGAAATATATTCAATCATGCCCCAGATATTGTTGTAATAATACATTTATAGAGTATTGGAAGACAACGTGTCTGCATTTAGAAACTATGGGGAGGCATAATTACGTTTGCCATATATATTACAATCACTTGAAAAGCTTAGGGCAATTTTGTGCAAATCACAACATCCGTAACATCCATAACGCTGGGTATTTTGCCACTCCTTTCAAAGTCCAAAGGGTCAAAACATTTAATAATGCAGGTTTATCTTTATCCTAATAAGTGTAACTAAAATATGTTTATTCATTTTTTTGATTCAAATCAATGCCATGTCAATGTTAAGCTTAATTTTTAAATTTCTCTCTGAATGTAACACCCATAACGCTGAAATTGCCCTTTAACCTCCTTGTTTAGGAAATCCATCCTTAAAATGTTTTGGACGATTGGGCATTAAAGATTGATAGTTCCATGCAGAAATATTTGTAATGTTTTCAAATGAAAAAAAAAAAAAAGACTACACTCGAGTAATGATGGTAAATATAATATGGATCAAGTTTAATTGTTGACTATTGATTTTTTTGGAGAATAAATACATTCCATATTCATCTATTCAATTGGAGAGACTCATTTCCTATCTTTATATAAAATTAGTTTATTTTTATTTTTTTTAATTATCTAATTATATTGAATCATAAGAGAGGAAATTTTTTTCTTCAAACGGTTAAAACACTTAAGAAGAAAATATAAGATAAATAAAAAAAATAATTAACATTCAATATATGAAATAATTATTTATTCCTCCCTTCCGCTCTTCAATATAAATATATATAACAAATAAAAGCCGGTAAATCTGATAGAAAAACTACCACGCGACTGAAGAGAATAGAATATTTTGACTGAATTCTCATAAATAATTTTTCTATGAACACCATTGCTCAGAACAGTTGAAGCACCCTCCATTGTCCGACAATGAAATCATCGAGTCCTGTCGTCTTTATTATAGAACTCATAGTTTGGGTGAAGTATAAAATGCAGATAACTTTCGTGATGAAAGTGTCTGGCTTAGGTGAGCCCGAGTCGTCGGTGGCATAGCCACTAGAGAATCTTCTTTCGTTAGTTATATTCCGAGTGCGTCCTAATTTTCTTTTCCACGATTTCCCTTACATGTATCACTCAACTGCATTATTAAATTGAATAGAAGGATGACTCTGTGCGATCAGTTTATTCCCTGTTGAAGATAAAGGAGCAGGGACATCTTACATATACATGTTTAATGAAGTGGAGCAAGTAAATTTATATATTTTAAGAAAGGTTTTAGTTGTACTACATTACTTTTATAGCATAAAATAATGTACTATATTATTGCTCCCCGACTTGCAATTAATGCGACAACTTTGGGTGGGTGATTTCTTTCAATAATATTTTTTCAATACTTTTCAGAGGTCGGAACAAGAATTTCAATATAATTGGCTAGTTAACATACATTGTAATGCTGGGGAATGGGGATAAAATCTCTATTCATGTTTTGGTAGATAATCATTACAAGTTTTCTGCCCGTTGCAGGTTTGGAATGGTTTCTAAATCTGAAAATCAGCAAACTGTAGATGACATTGATGACTTAATTGAACTAGTCACTAAAAAGTCTCCAAAAATTGTCTGCAAAACCTACAAAACACGATGGACTTAAAATCGTTCAATTGAAAAATAAAAAATTTCATTAATTTAGTAACATTAAAGGAATAAAAAAAATATCACTCTCAATATTATCCTCTGACCATCCTGGAATTATAAGAATGAAAGTGTGGACCAATACTAAAGAAATGAATCGTTAAGGCTATTAAAGAATCACATTTCATCTAAGGAGTTAACCATTTCGATTCCTGAAAATTATTATGTCAAGAAACTCTTGTAACATATCAAAAGAAATAATATCTAGAAAATAATATAGCTACTCTGATCAATTGTTATAACAAGAGGAAAAAGTTCTTAAGGGACTAATGGACTACTTCAAGCCCGTTGCCCACATCAATCGCATCAATCTTAAATCAGTTTCTCCATCTAGAGATTTTTCTACTCCAACCTCTCCTCCCACCTTTAATATGTTTCCTATCTCAAACTATCCTCTTACTTCAAGTTTTCTTCCTACACTAAGCTCAACTCATACTTCAAGTATGTTCCCTAATTCGAGCACTCATCCTACCTTAAGTAAGTTTCCTACCTCAAGCTCTCCTCTTACCATAAATATGTTTCCTGCTTCAATCTCTCATCTTACCATAAATCTGTTTCCTATCTCGGGTGAGAAGTTCATAATACTACCTTAAGTCAATTTCCTACTTCAAACTCTCCTCCTATCTTAAATCCGTTTTTCTACTTCAAGACTACTTTCTACTTCAAGCTTTCCTCACTTTTATAATATGTTCCTTACCTCGAGTCCTCTTCCTAATCCAAATTCACCTCCTACATCAAATATGTTTCTTAATTTAAGCACTCATCCTACCTTATGACAGTTTCCTATCACAAGTCTGTTTCCTGCCTCAAGCTACCCTCCTACCATAAATCCGTTTCTAACCTAGAGACCTCTTACAACGTTAAAACCACTTTTTACTTCAAACTTCTTCCCTATTTTGAATCTGTTTCCTACCTCAAACCCTTCTCCTATTCGGAATCAGTTTCCTACCTCAACCCCTCTTATATTAAATCAACTTCCTTCCTCAAGTTCTCTTCCTACCTCATCATCAACAACAGTTAATGAAATGTGGTTCAATTGTATGGGGTATTCCTGACATAAAGGATATTTAAATAAAAAAAGAGCGAATATTTTGATAGTGTAAATTTTGCATAAACGAACATTTTACAAAAAAGGCGTCTAAAAAAATCATATGTCAAAACATTAATAATTAGTTTAATCATTGTTATTTCGATACTGAAGATTTTTAGAACGTACAGAATAGTTAATAATTCCAATCAAGATCGAATTTTTTATATCTATGTAAAGGAGATATGGAAGATTTGACATTTTTTATTTGATTCTGAACATTTACTTAATAATTATGCCCTTGATGTCACATTATTTGTTGCCCAATACTGACCGTGAATTGATTAGAAAAATTGAAGTCATTCCAAAGTTTTTTGAAAAATAATCCCACAGGTCTGGCTTGAGAATTAGCTAAGTTAAACCGGCTGTAAATTTACCTTGAGAGAAACAGGCTCAAGAGGCACATGAAGAAGCTGTTGATGGATGATGATAACTCTCTTTCCGTTCTTTAATGTGCTTTGAATTAATTATTATTACTCTGTAGTAGAACTCATGAGATCTAATTGAAGTATATGAGGAATCCATATACTATCTGAAACAACTAACGCATTTTTAAACCAATGAATAGTGATCCACGTTATTTGAATTCATGAATTTGATATTTAAGAGCATGAACAGAATTGATGATACTTCGATTAAAGGAGATGACATCCACCGAATAAGGGAGAAGAATCTCTTCGAATCTCCCTAAACATTAAGTTTAAGATTATAATATTTAAATATCATAGATATATACCCATTTATATAACAGACGGGGTAAAAAGGTTCCAATATTCAGATATTTTGCAGAAAAGGACCATCCTAATCATTTTAATTGTTAGAGTAGTTATTGATTATACATAGATATGCCTTTCCGCCTCAAGTTTATCACACAAACTATTTTCAGAAAAAGGATACATAGTTTCACTTATACTTCTTTCACATTTGACTGTATTTATAATATAAGAAGCTTTGCGTTGTTTCCTTTTCCTCATAATTATTGGATAATCATATAAATTTTATTTTATTTTTAATTAAAGTAAATAAAATATTTTTTTTTGGATTATCTAAGAGTGGGTTTCCTAGACCTAAAGAATTGGCATCTTGTTCTATCTTGATATATGAGAATATATTGGACTATATTTAAAGTTATAACAGGATGACAAAGATTCTCTACCTGACAATATAAAAGGAAAAATATTTACCCTATGTACTGAAAATATTGCTTTTTGGTTTCTTAAGGTTTAGATTTGAGATGGAAAAAAGCGATCTGCTCCCCTCAGCTCGAACTCGAAGTAAAATTTTATTCCTCCTCACAAAAGATAATGGGGCATCCCCTAGTAATTCGAGGCCTTTAAAATTCTTATTGAATCATATATAATCTTAGCAGGTGTTTTATCAAAACAAATCCTTTACTTAACAAAAATTAATTAATGGCTGATATTTAACGAAATATTCAAACAACAATTAATTATCTTAAAAAAAATTGTAGAAATAATTGTGATTGACTTAATTAATGCTTTTGACTCTGTAAGTCATAATTTTATCTTACGTCCTGTAAAGCCAATCGTACTCTCCTATTCAATGGAGCTTCAACTGCAGTGATTAATGGATTATACTCTTGGGAAAAAGCTATAGACAAGGGTGTCCCGTATCTCTGTAACTGTTTCTGGCTGCAATGGAACAATTAAGTCATTACACCTAAAAGAAATATAGAAGTTTTGGTGTTTCTATAGGAAGTAAAATGCATTTGATTGATCTTACATTTATGGTATAGGGAAATTAGGTCACACAAGTAATGAAAAAAATTTTACTCTCCTAGTTTAATATATTATCTTTATATTTAAATCAACTATTCTTAATACTGGAAAATAGTTCTGCCGTCTGCAGAGATCAGGAAAGTTTAATCTTTCTCTTACTCCTTGGTATTTAAAGTTTACTTCTGAAGTTTTTATATTTACTGATGCACATCTTATCTTAAAAAAGTATATAAGGAGCGTATGTCTTCTTGAAACATGAGAGAGGAGGAGTATGCGTTCTTTGAAAGGCATCAACGATAGCCGGAAGTTCACTTCCAATTTCTGATTTCGACTGGTTTTACTTTGATTTCACTATAGGGGTATTCCACGTAAAATCAATCACTCATCAGATAGCACCATTTCCGATTTCTTTGAAATTTTGCATATCGCTTAATATTGAATAGAAACTCAAAAGTCTAAAAAAAAAAATTTTCTTTGACCTCTATATCCGGAGTCAAAGGCTCCTAAAGTTCAAGCCTCGAGTCCAACACCTATGTCTATAAACAGCTATTTCTCTTGTGTATTCAATGATATCGATCTAATTTAAACGTGGTTGGATCAATATTTACACATTGATTATTCTGTATTTAATACTTTTACCCAATAAAATGTCTTTTTGACCTTGAGATCACTAGGTTTATAATGCCCTATATATTTACAAACACTTAGGCATTGTAGTATACTAAATCGATATAACTTGGATTAAAAAAAATATATAAATGAGTGTAAATTTGTCTCACCACAATTCTAAATTAATTATCTTTTCTAATATTGTACCCAAGTTTTGTAGATCCCATTCTTAGAATTTCCCTTATAGGGTTGGCCCAAATTTGAAAGCATCCCCAACACTTTTTTAAATTAATTAATATATGTTGACGGCCATTTCACGAAAATTCAAAAAAAAATAGAAGTATAGCATGTTTGAAATTTTTAAGGCCAAAGATTTAACATTCTTATCCCAAGGTCGAAAAGACATTTTATTGGTTAAAAGTATAAAATATAGAACAATTAATGTGTAAATATCTATCCAATCACATTAAAAGTAGATCGATATCATTAAAAACACAAGAGATATAGCTGTTTAAAAACATGGGTGCTGGCCTCGAGGGTGGAACTTTAGGACCCTCTAACTTCTGATATGGAGGTCAAAGAAGACTAAAATTTTAGTTTTTGAGTATCTATTCAATATTAAACTATATGTAAAATTTAAAAAAAATTGGAGGCGGTCCTGCGAAAAATTTCCCTTTTTTGATCGATTTGGCATGGATGACTCTATATTGATATATTATCAATATAGTGGACGAATATATAACGATATCCGACAAACTTTTGTTAGCTATCTAGTTCTGAAAATCATATTAAATATTTAAATAATCTAATTCCAAATTTATTCTAAATTTTCCCCCACGATATCGGAAAGGGTTTTTGCTATTAGGTATTCCATCTAAAAGGAAGCACAGTTCAGATGAGGAATAAGCAACAAGTGCATCGAACAGTAACTGTCAAGGGTTTACTGTTCAACAGCTTACAGAAGATAAAGTGTTGGTAGAAGAAATCTGAGAACAATCTTGATATGGGCTACATCTGGATACACCATATAAAATCCTGATGATTCCCCATCACAAGACTAATCGTAGAATTATGCTGCCAAATTAAATATTATCCAAGAATCTCACTTCGGTATGAAAATACTGTTAGGCTAGTTATTCGGCGCTATAAGAAGTGTAAGCAAGAAACTACAGATTGAATTGTCTTTTTCTTTCTGATTTATTTGAGTTGTTTTTGTGTTCTTTAACTTTTAAAACTATTAAACTATGTATGTGAAGCTTTGTATTTATTAGCTTGTGATTGTTTGATTTTTAGGTCTTTATTTAATTTTAGCTATAATTTTAAATGATTTTTTTACAAAGGCAATTCTCGTTTTACGTATTTATTTTTATAAATCCAATATTTATAAATTAACGCCATGCTGTTGAGGAAAATAATATATATATTTTTTAATTTAAAATATTACAGATATAAAAAATTTCATATATGGAGATAAAAAAATTTAAGTCCAATATAATTCATCTTTTAATTCATTTTCGCAATGATTTGATCATTTATTTCAAAGTGAAACACCCATATTTCAGGGGTGTTTCACATAAATAAAGTAGTATAATAAAATGCATACACTCTCTCAATTTCCTTTATGGGAAAAACAAAACTACAATTTATTCTCTGTTTAGTTGTTTTCGTTGACTCTTTGTGATTTAAAGGATATAAATACATTTTCACTTCATATCATATGTTTTGTATATTTAAGTTTAAGTTAAAATAAAACAACAACTAATAAGGACCATTATCCCTTTCTTTCAAAGATTATACGATCATTAAATTAATGGATATGGCACCAATGTCTTTATAATATACACATTCCAATCTTTTTTTCACCGTATTCGCACTGTTTCTAAACTAGAAGACTTATTGGATTATCAACACAATAAATACTATAATTTAAGCTCAGTATTATTTCTTTACAATACTGTTGGTGGAAAAATTAATATTTGAAACTTTTCACTTTTTTTTTTTCAATGATACTAAGATATTTTGGCTTATAATAGCTAATGTTTGTAAAACATATTTGAATCTATTAAATCAAGTCAAAGTTATTAAATAACTCATATAATTAGTACTTAGTCTTAATTTGCATTTAAGTATAGAACGTTCCGATCTGCTATAGACTGAAGCCATACTGAAAGTAAACACCTATTATTCAGGTGCACTATGTAAAGATACATTTCCTAACTTTTTACATACATTTTTTTAAATATTGTATTACATTTTACATAGAAAAATATTCTTCCTTTTATTTAGTATGTTATCTATTCTAAACAAACCTGAATAATAAAGTGACATACTGCAAATTTTAAATGGTATTGAATTAGAGATGATTACATCCTTCAAAACAGCTATTAAATTAAAAATAGAAAAGCATGACTAAAACTTTTCGTACATCAAGATATGCATTGAAATAAATTGATTCTATCGTTATATAATGAATCATAATTTATTAATCTATACATTAAAAGCTGAATCTCAAAAGGATAATATCGTAAATTATTGAACTGAGAACGATAACAAATATTCCTGGCCACATTTCGACTTTGGCAAGACTTAATGGGTTCCAGTTCTATCAATTCAAGAACTGGAACGGATAAAAACACCGTACTGATAAAAGTACAACCTTGACTATAAGTTTCAGTACTTAGAGTATTATTGAGGATCTACTGGGGATAAATTCCTGTCTATGGGATTTGTGTTTAGTTCTTTCACCACCTCCTTTTTATAAGTTGCATGTAGCCAATCTTATAAAAAATAATTAAACCTAAGCTACCCTCGTCACAAATATGCTTCATTTTTCCCGTTTCACAATGTGCATTTTTGGTTTCTTTTTTACAAACCGAAAGCCCTCATAATTTAAAAATTTATTTATCCTACCTCACCCCTAGACAAAAAAATATTACTATATTAAAAATGTGAGATCAGCAATTTCAATTTAAAAAAAAATGTATCATGAATTCTAAAATGCAGCCTATGTCTCCTTGTTATTGAACTGACAATGAATAAGTGTGTATCAGGTTTGATTTGAAAATTGGACAAAGATTCACACTGCAAGTAGATTGATTTTATTCACACATCATTTTCAGTTAGTCTTTTTTATTAATGGTTACGTATAATCTTTTTCCGTATAAAATCAAGTTTTTTGGGGGATTTTTTTTTTCTTTAACAAAAATAATAATACTATTCGCTTAAACAAATTTTATAAATATTTCTCCAACCCTTTTTTTCCCTCTAACGAAAAACAGGACACATTCACTATTTATAATAATTGAACATTTGTTTCCTAATAGGAATCCATAATAAAAAGTAATGGTATAAAACATATATATATTTTTTCTTTCTCGCCTCCTTCTAAGAGAATCACAAACGAGTAAATCTCCCGATTATATATTTATCAGAGATAGAGAAGGAAAAAAACAAAAATACTCCATTGGATGGACTTTATTTGTCAAAAGCATAATTAAAACCTCCACTTGAGAAGCAGTCCATAAAATTAGTCAAGGTGGACACGCAGCTTCGGATTCCGAGTGGAATAATTCCATTTGTATGCTTCGCCGTGTAGAGTACTTTCTAGATCTCGGAAACAATGTTCTTTATTTGATACACTCCTCATATGATGCAGACGTAACGATAAGCCCATCCATTTTGGCGAGTCTCACTCCGTAGTGGTGCCATACTATAAATTTACCAAGCCCCACTTGGGTAAACCATCTGGCAGAAGTAAAAAAATATGAAATGATGTCTACGTCTCCTTCTTACAGAAAGAACACTTTCTATCTTCCTGTTTCGCACTCGATTTATTCGTAAAAAGTGAGGATGTTGCCAGCCTGTACCTTAACCAGTTCTGCTGAGAATCACTGGAAGGTTTTTTTTGAAAAAATCAAAAATGGGTCAACTCTTTTTTATGTCTCTTTCTAGGTCCAGTCTCTTCATTCTTCCCTCAACAGTGGAAAGGTGTTTCATAGCAAGGTCGCTGCTATAGGCTTCTCTTATTGATTTACTAGAAACGGTTTCTAGTGCAATATATGCTGGAATTGGAGGACCTAGACGCTTTTTATATGATTTTTGTATACGGAACAGTGTTTTGGTCCTTAGCAAAAAGGTGAAATTCTTCAAACGATGCTATTTGAGTCCAGCTGGACGACAGACGTTATCCCATGGGTTTCAAAATTCACGTCATGACTTCTCAGGCGAGTGTTAAAGTTAAAAGGCTAGACAGGCCCCTAAAGTGGAAGCACGTAGTCTATAATTGATCTCCACGATGATCCCATCTCTTGCCATTACAGTCCACATCTATTCACGGCTCTGAAAACTTCCAGTAGACCAGGACAGATGCGCTCATTAAAATTTTATTCTGTAGTTAGCTGAAATACATATTGTATTTTTTCAGCCTAGAAACTATTGTATTTTCTTAATCTTTTTATTCATGATAGATTCAGCGTCTTCCGCATGACTTTTATGTTGGTGGAGCCGAGCAGTGCCATATGTCAGGAAGATTTTTCTGTCCGCTTTACAAGGGTGAACGGTTGATTTTCAGTGGTGAACGTGGGATATTTAACAGGGCAAATGCTACAGCATAAATTAAATCTTGCAAGAATATCGTCCAATGGACTGTCTGACCATTATTTTGTTAAGGCAAACATTGGGAAAATTAAATGAAAAGGAAAAACTCTAGACGGAAAGTCAATGCCGACCTATTCATAAAGGAAGGAGTATAATGGAGTATAAAATGCACGGTGCAAGAATGAGAGAAAATTTTTGAACTATACAATTAAGTCAAACAATTTAAACCTCCTTAAATATTTTTAAAATAATAACGGATGAAGATAATAAACGAGATTATAATATACCATGAAACGGTTACATCGACAGAAAATAAATTATGTTCACAAGTTTTGATGTTCTTAACTCGCATGTATACATAGTGGTGTGTTTGAAAAAAAAGAAAAAAATGCCTGTGTTCTTTATCATGATTAGAAGAAGAAGTTTTTCCTCTCTTTCCTTGACGCAAAGGTGTCAATCAAACTGTCCATGTCTTCATGCAGCACCTTGTCCACCATCACCCTGTCCATGTTCAAGAAGGTGAGGGAGGAGAGCCTCTCCTGGTCCATGGTGGTCCTCATGTGGTTCTTGAGCCTTCTGGGACAGGAGAATGACCGCTCCACCTCACAGCTGATCATGGGCATTGAAGCCAGGATAACGATCACCTTGTATAGCTCCTGCATCAGACAGAACACTCCCGAGCTTATTAACTCCGCAGCAATTTGTGACGAAACCATGTCTTCTGTGTCAATATCTGCCTAGAGAAACATAAATTTTAAACATATAATGCAAAATGAAACATTATAATATTAACCTTGAATTGCTGGAAGATTGCATGGTCTGACTGGAGCTGCTCGAGTTCAAGTCTGTAGTGCTTGGCGACATTTATTTTCCTTTTTCTCTCCTCTTCTGTGCAAAGATTACTTTTGATAGTTTTCATGTTCTTTAAGGTGTCCAACGACGTTATTTCCCCTAAATCCAGTTTTGATCTTCTATTCAATTTAAAATTTTATTACAGATTTCCTTTGATTCCAAAAGAGAGTTGTTAAGTTTCCAAAAGCAGTTTTTGGTCCTTGATGGACTTTTAAAAGATGTGAAAATGGGATGATGTTCTGAAATATAAGACGGGAAACCCCTAAAATGTTTCAGCAGATCTGTTTCATTCTGGGGTATGAAAATATAGTCTCGTCTTTCATGTATTTTATTACCAGTTTTTTTCTTCCATCATAGGTAACTTTCGGTGAAGTACTGTCGAACAATTCCCGGCATCGTTAAGATTTAAATCTTTCACTACTTTTTCAAAAATTTTAGTATTTTTCATACTATCGGATTTTTTGTATCCAAGCGTATCTCCACACGATTTTCTTGTGATGTTTAGGTATCCAGCTGAGATATATTTATTACCTATTGTAGGGGGATACTTTTCTACTACTTTGGAAAACCAACAAGGAGAATCGAAATTGTGCCCGTATATTGCGTAGAATGGCATTCTTTTTTCAAAAAATTGGATATCTAGTACGATATAATTACCATCGGGCCTGAAAGTATAACTCGAGGCTCAAGAGCATTCTTTACTAGGACTACTACTCCCTTGAGAGGTGGGACGTTTTTCTAGTTGCCTTGGCGTAGAAGTGCAAGTAAGACATTGATAGAAGATGGAGAATGCCTTTCGTCATTTTCAGTCTCGTGTCAACTAAAATTACGACATCTGGAAAGGAACGAACTTTGATAAAAGTTTGAAAACTTTGCAGCTCTGCCAATCGAAAATATTGAGTTTACATTAAAAGTCATTAGTAAACTCATCTTCAAAATTATTTGTTAAAAATAATAAAGTTAAAAAAAAAGTGTAAGACTTAAATACTGTATACTTAAACTGTTTTATTGAAGGGTTTCGCCTTTTTCTATGGAGGGAATGTCTTGTAGTTGGTGTAAAAATTGTCTTATTTGTGGGAGGAGCTTTTGAACTTCATTAACTGTTTGTAAACTCCCTTCCTGACCATCACGTTTTTTAGTACAATTCAGAGAGCAAATGTTCGTGGGGAGCAATTCAAGGACTGATGTAGGATTCGGGGTAGAATAAATGCGTATCGCTAGCGGGGTCTGTTTTATTGACCGTAGATTTTTCAGGAAATCCATGCTCTTTTTACTATTATCTTGTGATAGAACAGGGGCAAACTCTGCAAACTTCTTCTCTGGAGTACACACCTATTCTTCACCTGTATTACATTATGGATTACTTATGTACTGTTTTGTTTTGCCACAGTTTGATTAGTATTGGAGGATACGGTATTCTCGGAATCCGAATATCTGGGTCTCTTAAAAAAGATATTCGTCCTCACTAAGTGTGGGAACAGAGGGCTCACTCTATTGGAGATATTGAATTCCTAGTAGATAGTAAATCTCTTTCAGCGTGACAAGGAGCCAAATATGTAATTTCCTTTCTAGGCTGAGGCACTCTATGCAAGCCTTCTTCAAAACAAGGGAAGTATCTAAATCTGCCATTTTAACAGCTTGAGCATATGATCTTACATTAGTTTTTAATTTTCTATCAGTGAGCCCATGATAAGATTTTTGTATTCTTTTATGCTGATCTAGTTACTTCTACAAGTAGAGCGAGTATGGCAGAATTTAAAGCAACTGAAATATTGCTTTCTCCTTCTCGTAAAATCGATTTGATTATCAGACCTCTTACTGGAATTAGGGAAGGGATTTTGGAAGGCTCTCGTATAACATCAAATACAAAGGAGCCAGACCCAAGGGAAAAGTTCTATGCTTTAAGTGCGGCGTGGTGATTAAGCTTTTTTCAGTTTCTTTATATATATACATTATGTCCAAAAAAATGATGGTGGTTTTTTCAAAACATTCATAAAATAACCTAAACAAGTGATTTTTTTGGCGAAAAAATTCATTTACTTCCCAATATGACGACCTTTGAGCTTAATACATTTTTTATACGTTTTGGCGTCCCTTAATACAGATTATTCAAAGTATCTCGAGGAGTTTTATCCCAAGCATTTTTCAGTTTTTTTTTTTAAATTCATCCTCTGAAGTTGTGGGCGAATTTTCATTCAGTTCCCTCTGGACCAAGCCTAACAAATTTTCAATGGGAGACAAACCAGGACGACACAAAACCGACATCAGAGACTTGCTGAGGATATCCGTTACGTAGTACTCGGTCGTCACAGTTTTGTTTCGTGGAATCAGGTGAAGTTCTGATACTGTCTGGTGGCTGATAATGGCCCAAAACTGATTTTTCTGAGTAAATTTTACGGTTGGAGTGGGCTCCACATCTCCTTTATCGCTTGTCCAAACCCGATCTGTTAGGGGATTTGCAGCATGAAATAGCTCAAATGGACTTTTATCACTGTAGATGATACATTTGAAGTCCAGTGTTTTAACTAAAGGCTGAATTGAAACCGTACCTTGCTTTGGTTTTCTGAAAGTTTGGGGTGCAGACGAGGTTCGTATGGCAATCCATTCAAAGAGTCCCTCAGGTAGTTGTGGACAGACGACTTGAATACTGGATAGCCCTTTGAAGTCAATCTTGCAGCAAGTTTCCTTGTAGATTTCCTCTTTTTGGTCAAAGATTTTGAAATAACCTGTTTGGGAACTTTGCTAAGTTTTTTCTTCCTTACTCGACCCTTCTGACTTACAAAGGTTTGTCCATCCTTCCTTTTATTCCACCAATTATCAATGGTCCTGAGAGGAATCTGTAACCTTTGAGCAACGTCTCTCAAGGTCGATTTCCCCTCTATCATGCCAACAGCCTTGGTCCTGGTCTCCAAAGTGTGCTGTGCTGTTTTCGATATTGAACTATTATTATTTTCAACTAACATCCTGTGGTGTTTTCTGAGAGCTTTTATACTGTTGTATGATACAATCATTGAAAATTATTGCATCAGAAAAATACAATATTGCCTAATGATTGTATCAGCCAAATTTCATTTAATTCCGACCAAAATTTTTTTATTTTTTTAAATATAAAACGCATGTTTCACAACCACCATCAAGTTTTGGACATAGTGTATATAGAACTCTTTCCTCTAGAGTCTTATAGCACAGATTGGAGATTTTAATAGTAAAATGTAGTATATATAATACACCTATGTGGCACTGTCTGTATAAATGCGACGTCAGCAGTGCTTAGAAATTACAACTTTAAAAATGGATTTGCTCTTTGTGCACCCTCTTACACTTGGTATAGGAAGAACTATAACAAATCTGTTATCATTTAATTTACATTTGCTAAAAAAAATAAGTGGTAAAATTTGCAAAATTAATCTATTTTCTGCAAAAATGTAATAAACCAGATGTGAAACAAATATAATTTTTCTATCTTTAAAATACACTCCTATAGTCAATTTTTTGTTGTTAAAACCACATATCATTAGGAATGTGAATGTTGGCTAAATAGCGTTATACATAAAAAACAGGGCCATGAAAATGGCATAAAAAATATAATAACATTAAGGGATGACTTATATGCGGACAAATATCACTATAAACTATAGTTATCCTTGTTTGCTGATGTATACGTAATCATTTTCAAAATAAAGTGGAATAATTAATAAGATCATTCATAATTGGCTCTTAAATTATAAATTTAAAAGACATAAAAGAGGTTATATTGTTTAAAATATTTGTATTAAAACAAAGTAAATATGACTGAAGCATTTTCATAATTGTATTTAAAAAAAAATTCATCTTACTGGTACTACAAGGAGAATATTGAAAAAACTTTTCCAATTTTTTCTTGGCTATATGACATATTCCAACTGGTTCTCGTCTTTTATAGTTGCGCGAAAACCATACATATCTTGGAGCACAGGCCTTTGAATAAAAGCAGGAATAAAAATTGGTTACATAAAATTACACAATATGAAAATGATAAATATACTAATGAGATTAGAAATTTCAGACATTAACAGTTATAATTTCAAACTCACGTAGACAATCGTAATAAACCTTCTTGGCCAAAAATGATAAAAAACAATGAAAATATAAACTTCTTTTTATTGTCATAAGTTTATTATTTATTGTATCCCGCCAATTTTCTTGCAAAAAATAAACAGAAGAAAGGCACAAAATCATCTCATCGATAGCCAAATAAGTCACTCTCAGCTACTGCTATTCATCTACTAAGTATTTACAAAATATTATTGTCGTATCATTTCTTAACAATTTCTAAAAAGAATTACATTCAAGTACATTATGTAAGGGAAAAAGTAATTCGGTATTTCCATCACCATTTTGTAACCAAGTATATCTTGTTCATTATTGGTTACATTGGATTATACGATAAGGCATTGTAAAAGTGTAAGTGTATACTATAACGACTCTTTGGACCGTATTGCGCTTGATTGGTTCAGCAAGTATGGGGGTCACAACGAAGAAATTTGCCATATTTAACATTTTTACTACCTGAACTAAAAAAAACGTGAAAAGCGACTAAGAAAATTTTTCATGTATACAAGGCCGATACTCTTTCAGTTAGTGTTGCACGACAGTTGTTCGAATGATTTTTCTGTTTTTTCACCCTCAATTCTGCCCTCTACTGAGAATAACTCCACCGTTTGAGGATAGCAATCGAACAGAAACGCCCAGCATTGGTGGATAGGTGACAACAAGACAACTCCTGGCCTCACACATCTTTGATGACGTGACAGAAGCTCTGGCCGCTCGGATGGGAAGCTCTTATGCATCTACCCTATAGTCCGCACTGAGCACCAAATGACTACATCCTATTCCTGTCTTTTGCCAATGCGCTCGGAGTTACAAGTGTGGCCTCAATAGAGACCTTGGAAAATTGGTTGTAAGTTTTTTGCCAATAGGTACAAATTATTCAACGAAAAGGGTATTATGAAGTTGATTTCTTGTTATCAATAAATTATTGAACAGAACACGCCATAATTGGGTTAAATTAGAGGATTGTGACACTTCTTAGAAGGCATTGAAATAAAGCAATAAATACGAAATTAATTTTCCCCCAACCTATTATGTATATATTGTTAACTATTATGATATTCTCTCTGGTATACCCCCACACATATGTGCATTTCTTTGTTAATATGTATTGTATATTGTCGTCTTATGTATAAAAAGTAAAGTTTTTTGTTTCCACGATAATATAAATAAAGACACGTTGTTGTCGAGTACAATTAAATATATTAGTGTTTAAATTACATTGTCCAATATTGTTGGGCGGTGCTTAATTTGAAAACAACATATGGCCCTTCGAGCCTGATGTTAGCAGATAAGTAAAGATCTTTTAGTCTTTTAGAATATTAGTCTTTTATCGGAACCTGTGGTCGTTAAGAATTATGGTCGTTCGAGAAAGCAGTTTTAATTTAAATTAAAACACCGCTTTGAATATAGAAATTAGTTTTTTTGTTTACGTGTTTACTTTCATGGGCTATTGTTTATTATTATTATCAATAATTCTTTAGTTTTATGTGGTTTGGAGAAAAACAAATTATAGCAAACCCAATACTTCGGACAATCAAATGGTCAAACCACTTTACTGACCTCCAAATGGAATCAAAGAAGTATCATAGCACACTCCAAAATTTTATTGTGAGTGGCTAAAGTATTAGAAATGACTTTTATATGGAGTGGTAAAAACAAATGTACACATAGTTTGACAGCAGATAATAAGGGAAACTGTTTATAAAGTAAAAGAAGAAATAAAAAATTAATGCGGTAAAATAATAAATCAATATTGATGACTGGTATCAAACTTCCACGCAAATACCATAACAAGTACTTTTAATATTCGTAAGGTATATTTTGGATATTTTTGGATTGATGTAGCTATATATAAATTTATTTTACAGATTGCATTCATATTAATTGAGTGGAAATTTATAATGTACATATATATAATGCCAATCCCTCGAATAGAGCTTGGGGCTGCGTTGTTCGCATCATGCATACTTACCCATTTTATTTCTATAACTCCAGCTGTAATATCAGGAATCCTCGTTTGGACAGATTCTATGGTGGTGTGGCACTGGCTAGAAAAGGATCTGGATGTTTGGAAAGCATATGACACTAATAGAACTCCGCAAATAAAGAAAAGTATGGCAAACATATTGTGGTTACACGTTTCCGGTAAAAAAAAAAACCTGTCAATTTGGCAAGCCGCGGAATGAGTGCCGTAGACTTTGTAAAAAGTTGCGTTTGGTGTAAGGGACCAAGTTGATTATGTCAAATCAAAATAAATGGCTCTGGGCTTAAGTGATAGATCTAGTAATATTTTTGGTGAAAGAAAAAAATATCTTAAGATGTACAATTAGTGATGATAATGATGTGATCATACGTTTTATTGAGAAGAATTCTAAAAGGCAACGATTTTCCTAGTTCTAAATCAACAAATACAAATTATTCCTTTTCAATACAAGTTGGTGAAGTCTGGTAAATCTCTGCCCCTAAAGGAGAATATAAACTCTCCAAGTCCAATTGGGGACGATATCGATGTAGTTTTGTGTGTTGTGGGGGATTACAAGCTGCTCCTTATATTCCCTTTAATTATAAGAATCCATTCATTTTATCGAATAAGTCTACCTTGTGTTTTCTATTAGTTAATTATGAACACATAAAATTACTCCACGGTGGCTCATCAACAGCTTTGGCTTCTTTAAAAAGTAATTTTGGAATCATCAACGGAAGGAAGGCTGTTTCTTCTCAATTTCGTAACTGCATAAAGTATCGAACTGTTATATCACCTCCGATTCCCCAAAAAATGGCAAGCTTACAGGAATATAAGACTTCTTTGGAACTAGCGTTTCCTCGTGTATCGGTTGATTTTGTGGGACAATTCTAACATACATTATCATTTTTTGCTTCTTTGTTTTAGCGATGTACGAACTTGATATCTTATCTTTACATTTTTCTTGATATATATACAAACTTGAACTCCTGACTCATGAAAGGTTTAATTGATTTTAAGTTAATGTTGAGTTCAAAATATAACACTATTTTCATCCTGTTATTATAAATTTATATACATTTTACCAAATATGTAGTGAGCCAATTGTAGGTAATTTTCTCTGATGTAGGGATATATTATATTATTGGAGGAGAATAATTTCCTACACTCATTTCTACCACGTAGAGTTTTTTTATTGACTTTCAAACTCGACTGTCACAAGGGAAAGTACAAATTAAAAAAACTATACTAACTACCTTTTTGTATCAAAATGGTTGCCAACTGTTAATCATTATGGAGGGGGGATTTGTTAAAAAGATATTAAGAGAAAAAGAGGAAAAAATAGATTGACGATGTAAAGTATAAGTAAACCATAATATAATTTTGTAGTAGTAATAATATTTATGTCAACAAGATAGAGATAAATATTTTTATTTTCAATCCTCACTGTATTTTGTATTTGATTATATTTTTCTTATAGAACTCTCCAGTTTATAAAAAAGTAAAGCATGATTCCATAAAAGATCTCAAGTGATTGATGTATAAATGATTATATTTTCTATTGTTTCGGTGAACTCACTTCTAGCTTCAAAAATGTCTCCTTAATTTTGCTCAGTGTAACTACTTTTTGTACTTTATCTATATGATACTACAATAAATAAATAAATATTCCTGTCTGTATGGACATTATATAAATATACATTTTAACTAAAAACTTTCATTTATAGAAACTAATATGAAATCAAAATCCTATGTAATACTATCTTTCAATTTATATAATGGAGAGTGAGCTATTTTACATAATACAAGAGTGGACTCATGAAAACAGTTCAAAAGCATGGTCGTGCTCGCTTTAGTTTCAGCGTTTCTATCGGTTAGTTCCTTAACTTCACCGGTTTCGGTTCAGCTTTATCGGGTTCGGTTCCGGTTTTTCTTCATTGTTCTTTTTATACAGCTTCTGTTTTGGTAAGATGTACTTAAATCAAGGGGTGCTCTCGAAAATTTGGACCCAGAATATGATATAAGATACAAATAGAATACAACTACCTTATACGCAGAGTGCAAACTGCGAAATGCCCGAAGTTTGTGCAGAGGCCCCAAAAACTAAGGGTACTTACCACAATTGGTTATCAATAGTGGGAGCCGTGAGGGAATGCTAGGGGTGCAGGAAGATGGAGAATTGAGGAATGCTTACAGTCTACACATACATAGTATACACTTTCTTGCATAAAGGGGCCTCATATGAAATATGTATTAGAGTAGAGGAGGCTTGGCATATTAAAGCTTAGGACCCCCTGGCTTCAGAATTATTTCAGTTAGTATATTATAGGGCTCCGACAAGCTTAGTAGCGGACCTCGATCCAAAATTTACACCAACCCCTCCGTCTTTTATTCTCGCCGAGTGGTGAATACAGCCACTTTTCCAGATGGAACTCAGTTACAACTTTATCACCCTGGCAACTTAAAAAAATAATTGGGAAACGCTCTTGACGCGCCTTTGTTGTCGATAATGTTCTAGATAATACTGCATTGATAAAGATTACGATTATTCATTTGCAAACATTTTATGGAAATAGATGGAGGAACATCATATAACAAATTATTCTCGAAACCTTTCACTGATACAAAATTATGTAAATAGAATATTAAAAGGTTATAAATATACCAAAAAATAAAACAAACAAAAATAAGCACAAGAAACGAGACCGATAAGCAACAAATGGCGGTCTCGGTTTGACTTTTTCGGTTCCGTTTTTAACAGATCAAGAATCGAAACTGCTTGACCGGCAAACCTGATTAGGGAGCGTCCTTGTTGAAAGGAAAATATACTGCACTTTGATTAATTTCAAAAATATGATAGTGTAAGTAAATATTTTTTATCTTTTCTTTTTCTTTAACAAGTACGAATGTGAATCGACACTCAACCCCGTTTTAAAAAAAACTTTATAACTTTGAGAGGGAAGAAATTGAATGGAGCTACTCGGTAGTTCTAGTTTATCGGTAATTTCGATAGATATTTTGATTTGCATTCCCATTATTCCAATGAATTCATATCTTTTCATTTCAAAATCCTAGGAATACACCTCTTAGCTTATACTTGATGTCCCAGGATCTTGTACCTTTCGAGGAAGGTCCTTTTTCATCCTCCTTTGCTCTCATTTCCTTTAATGGAAGGATCTTTCATTGTGAAGATACATTTTTACATAAAAGGCCGTAATAGTGACTTCTAATCTCGTATATCATCGGTTCAAGAGTACATCAGTCGCTCCAGATTTCTATTGAATCATTGTACACTCTTATGTGAACAAGGAGTGATAAATTCGATAAAGATCAGGAATAATCAAATAAAATACCTATTAAGGAACTGGGGGAGTTCTAATTCTATATGCACAGTCCAATGGTCAAAAGAGAGAAATTATGCGTGGATAAGCAATTCGGTGAACTCACCTTTATCTAATTATTCAAACTTTAAATTTTTTTTTTTAACTCATTGTGGTAAAATTTTCTAACTTATCTTTCAAAATGAAAATATTAAAAATTATTCGTAAACGTGTAGCCTCATCAGGAAAAAAGTTAGAATTAATACTTTTGCAAGTAAATATACATGGAAGCCCCAAAACAATTTCTTTACATCCTAAATCATAATTTTGCTTTTGTTAATCAGTCTTTCATATTTGTACTTATCCGTTTGTATATTTTATATTTGATCTCAGGAAGTTAAAGCTCGTATTAAGAAAGAAAAAAACAACTAGAAAAGTACTCAGAGTAGTATTTTTTATAAAATAGTTTTTAAATGACCTTCAAAAATCCCTTACGCTACACTCATAATATTGTGCATAAATTAATATAATATTCCAAATAACTAATAAACTTCTAAACGTTTTATTTTTTTTTTCATTATTAGGTTATAGATAAGTTATATTTACACAACCGTAGAAAATGTAAGGTAATTTGTAGTCCATTAATTTGATCAAGTACTTAAGTCTTAGAAGTGGTTTTTAACACTAGGAGAGGCAAATTTTTTTTTTGAAAACAGGAGCTTATCATATAAGAAGTTGCATTTCAGTCTCAAGGACTGTGATTTGATTTCATAGGCTGAAACGACGAATACAATAAAAGTTTCACTGGGAGTAAATTCTTAATTAAACTCTTCCTCACCTATGATAAATATATTAAATAAATTAACATTTTATCCTTTTGGAGAAATTTTTGGGTTATTGTTTTCTGTTGTAATATTAATATGAAATAATTCCCACAGATACCGATACTATTTAAAAAAAAATCTAAATAAATAATTAACAGAGGGTTAGTCTGCTCAAGGAATCCTGAGCGCGCTCCCACTCAGTTACTAATTTTGTGAATGCACTCCCGCTTGTTTAATAAAGCAATGATCGCACTCCCACTCTTGCTCAATGAAAAATGAGCGGCGCTCATTTTTTTACTCGAATTTGAACTGGACAACTCTTTATGGATGTATGTTACAAAAAAAATCAAATTCAATTTTTCCCTTTTAAACCTGTTTTATCTAATAGATAATGGTAAAAAGGACGTTTTGATACTAAAATCATGTCTCTAGCTTCAATATTAAGAAAGTTATGACCAATTTATCATCGGACTTTCACGCAATTTTTTGTAGTGTTAAATCTGTTTATGTAATAACCTACACCAAAATCTGTGATATAATAAAATATGATTTTCAATAAAACAACACAACTTTCTTAAACATCAAGAGAATTGAATGGAATTTTCATGAATCAGAGAATACAGAACTGTGCAAATGATAATCTTTATAAATACCTGCAATTTAATTGTATAATATGAAACTCAAGTATATGAGTATCACACTTTTTAACTTTTAGTTTTTTAACTAGGCTTGCGTGAGATTTTGAGATCTTACGTCAATTTATGACATAAAAATATTAGAAAATCGTATTTCAGTTGGGAAAATTCGTTTTACAAAAACGAAAGATTAATCTTCCAATGTAATTTCCACACACGAAGGAGATTGCAGTGTCTCTGAGGGAACTGATGTCTGAGTCTTCATACAGTTACCAGATACATGAGAGGTAAACTCGTCAACCGAAGACAGAAGAGAGCCACAGATATAGCATTAAAAAAAAATTGTAGCTTTTCTGAAGCCATAACTTTAACTGTCTTTTCTTGTAATCTTTAAAATTAATCTTTAACTCTCAAATTTTTCGATGTTATCTCATAATGTGCAGAAAACTGAAAAAATAGTAAAAATTTATATAAATGAGCGAAAATTCGAGCGATTTTTTCATTCTACTAAAATGGTGAGTGCGCTCCCGCTCGTTATTCACAACAATGAGCACACTTCCACTCTCGCTCAAGAATTTTGAGCAGCGCTTACTAATACTTTGACAATTAATGTTATTAAAATATTACTTATGTAATTAGTTTGAACCATAAACAAATAGGCTAATAGAAAATAAAAGAAAAATAAACACGACAGCAATTAGAATAGAATTAATGCTACTCATTGCTTCGTTAACAAATATTGTTAGACATGATGGATTACACGTATTTGAAAATAATTATAGATGGATTAATAAGCATAACATCAGATCAGGCAAAAGTAGTGAAATCCATTTCATTATGATCCAAAATGTGTCAGAAAAATAGGCAGATGGTAATGGTGAGGAAAATTACTGAGGACATTCTGGAAGGCACTCCCTCCACTTATTTTGCCCAATAAATATTTAGTTTTTTTTAACTGTTGTTACTCCACGTGAACCCATAAATATTACATCATAGAAAGGGGGATTTTTTCGTTAAGTAAACCAGTTTCTTATTCCAGTGACCCAGAAGTCTTAACTTAATAGCAATCAACAACTTTCATATCACCTTCACAAGGGGTGCTCCTTCCATAACACAGTCATCAATATAAGAGTTTTGCCTAATTCTAGATATGTAAGACCTTGTATTGGTATGTCTAGGACTGTGAATTTATAGTTTAAAATAACACAAGGTAACAATTAGCAGGAATATTTTTATAAATGCGTTGAAGACAATAATCAAATTTAACTATGAGCACAGAATCCAAAACTGATCTCAGCTTTTATCTCAGTATTCTTATTTCTAAAATATTTGGGATTAGAGAAATTTGCCACTATTATTGTTTAAATTCCTTTTATACCCTTAAAACAATCACCAAATTGAAAGTAAGATTAACAGAACTTATGTAAGAGGGATAATAAAGTATTTTAATTGGTTCTTTATCTTGTTTTATACTAGATATATTTGCAATTTTAGTCTGAAAAATGATAAAAAATGATATTTTTCTTTAGACCCTTATAACTAATTTATAATACATAGTGATATGGAATATAATAGCTTATATTATAGAAAAATATTCAATGTATAATTTAAAAAAAAATATCTATTTACAAATATGAATCTATAAGGATTTTTGTTCCATTTTGTTGTGATTCCATTTTCTATGGGGGTGTTCTTGCAAAAAGTCAACATTATCATCATATTTTTTTCCAATTTCCATGCCAATTTCATGATGTCACTATAAAAGTGGAAATCAATGCCCCGAAATTTAATGAGATCTATGTAGGAGTAAGTTTAGTTTGAAATGCTCACAGACTATTCATGGGCAAGGAGATTATGTTATTGATGATGTTCTACTTGTTTAATCTATATATGTAAAGTATGTAGCTTTTACTTTAACTTTTTATGTGTGTGTAGTAATAAATGAAGGTTTGGTTAGTAAGGTTTTATTTAATTTGTAGGTATAGATTTTGGTATATGTTTTGGGTCCATTACTTAATCACCCTGTGTTTCAAGTTAAAATTAGTAAGAGGACGTCTGAGAAAACTCATTACATTTGATTGGGTAAAATTTCCCAACATGGAAAATTCAATGTCAAATGGCTTTGATGAAGGAAAATATCTGGTCGATTATGAAGAAAAATGAGAAGGTACCTATTGTTTAGGGTTATTTGAGGAATTATAAAGTCAGAAAAAATAAGACACTAGCAATTATTATTCTGGCTATGAATTCCTCATTACTGTAGACGATCAGTGATACAGTAGATCCGAAGTCATTGTTTATTTCCTTCTCCCTTATAAAAGCGTATTTTAGCACATCTCCTCCAAAACATTCTGCAAATTGTCATTTTCTTTTCTAGTATAATAAAATAATATTTGTATAGGTGAGGGGACGATTCTAAAAAAATTAGAATGCCAATTCCGATTCATTAATATTTTAAATAATAGTGAAAAAAATACCAGTTTACTGTAACTATTGAAGTATTGCAATCGATAAAGATTTATTAATCTAGACGATTGATAATTTAATATTGATAACGATAACATGAACAAATATATATTTAATTTTAAAGAAAAAAACAACAACATAAATTAACTAAATTTAATTCGCTACGATAGGCAATAAAAATATAACTATTATTAATATCTTCCATTTATATTGAGCTAATTGAAATTAAAATAAAACAACTTATAAATTATACTTAAAGCCTAATAACCTCAAATTTTAATAAAAGAACATTAGCAAAGTTGAAAATAATAGTATCCAACGTATGCTGAAAAAAAGAAACCGAAAATTAAAGTCGTATCCCTGACAATTGAAGAATCTTTTGAAGAAGAATGGCTTAGCTGTCATGACGTCTACTAGATTAGCTTTGAACAGTCTTGAGAGTTTGGTAAGAAGTTAAACACAAATCCAACTCGGCATCTACTAAAAACATTGCCAAAAGTTACTGTGGAGTCGATCAGAAACTCTAGTCTTTGTCTGACAAGGACTTTTTATAATAACCATAACTTCCCTACCAGTGTTGCATAGCCAAGAATTATTACAATATGAATCCATTTTCTTACTCAGTTTTTGTCAAGGTTGAAGAACTTACAAAATGTTCAAATTTGAGGAAAAGAATCTAATCCTGGATTATTTGTGTCATAAAATGGTAATGCTATCAATAAAGACATGGGAAGAGTTGACGTTATGGATCCTTCATATTACAATATTAAATTACTATTTCCTCTAAATGTTGAAGTTATACTAGCTTCTTCGTTTAAAATTGTTATTGCTAAGAATTGAATTCAATATTATGTAAGATGTCAATGAATGATCAATTCATAAGACCCAATAAAATACAAATAAATTTGTTTAACTGTATAATTATGATGGATATTGCAGAAGTTTCATTTAACGTTAAATAAAAATGATGTCCTATTTAAAAATAAAAACTAATATAAATATTATAATATTTCATACTTAAGGGAAAATAAAATTTATACACACTTGCATGTGTATAAAATATATTGCATATATTATAGGTAGTTTAAACTGTATTTATTCTAAGATTTGAACCTACAATTCTAATATTACTTACTTTTCTTATGAAGAATTTTAACATGTTTGAATTATAATATTACACATGTAACCGGAACAAATAAATATAACAATTATATTCTATTTTTTAACATTTAAAACCTAAAATTTCAAAATATATAATTTTAATTCCTATTCGCCGATAATGAATGAGAAAAAGTATAGATTTTTGGCAAGGCTTTCAGATTTATATGAAGTGGCTTCTGTAGTTTTGGGATCTATGCCTCCGGAAAATTTAAAAACCATATTCACGATGATAACTTGAAACTTTATTCAAAGAACATAATTGAATCAAGTCCTGATGCTTCTTATTTTATGTTGAATATGAATAAGATGCATGTCGCCCACAATATACCATTCCATATAGATAGTCATCTAATTTTTGTAAAATTGATAGAACTTTATTCCAGCTAAGTAATTCTATCTCGCTACCCCATTACTTTGTAAATGGAGCCCCTATTTACAGTATTGTTGTCAAGGATTAAGAAATAACTTGTACGAAATAATATTTTTTTCTTAAACAAGACTACTATCAATGACTGCAGTATTGATTGGTCCTCTGTATGATCATTTTTACGATATTAATTAATCATATCAGACACTGCAGGTCTACTAATTAAATTCGCATATTCAGTTTACTGTGATATCTATATATATTCTTTATTGAAACGCAGTTCTTATAATCTTTACATATTTTTTGGACTTCAACTTCACATCTTCTTCTCTTCTGCTCTTTCCTTTCCTATGAGATACCTCTTAGCTTCTCGGCCGGTATATCGTGACATTCATTGTTAGCTGTCCCTTAGTTAATGAATTTGAAAGATGTTAAAGGAGCTTGCAATAGAAAAATTGAAGTAAAAAGTCTTAATATCGTTTTTAGCTCAGTTTCATGTGGCAAGAGACTTATGGTTTTCATTATCGATGGCGAATATTATTATATAAAACCAGTGAAAAAACATACGCAACATTTTAAAATGATGTTGACTATCACTTGTCTTTCACATGGTCTGAACAGAATAGCAACGCACTCTCCGAATTGAAAATGCCAAGTAAAGTAAAAATTTTGTTTCTTAATTCTAGTGATCAAAAACGACACCTCATTCTCAATGTTATAGAGGAAAATAGTGATGCAATCAATAAATTAACAACAATAACGTTATCCATTCATGGCATATCAGACTATTAAGAAATTATAAGAAATTTTCTTATTTGTACGCACAACTTAAATGGGTACAGATGAATGAGAGGAATACAATTTTTGTCTTGGTTATCATCAATAAAACCCACATAGTACAATCAACATAAGAAACCAAATATTAAGATATATTTTTAATATTATACTCGTATATTTATAAATTATTTGTCTATATTTATAAATTATTTGTCTATATTTATAATTTATTGTTCTATATTCATAATTCTCATTAATTATTTTGCATCTTCATTTCTTTCCTCTTCATATTCCATAAATAATTACTCATTCTTAACAGTAAATACAAAATATAACCAAGGAAATCTATAGTTATAGTATATCTGACCTATATACTTCCTTTATATAACTAAAGAAAAGAGTAAAGATCCAATATTCGGAGCTGTATTTGAGTCCACCTTTTCAGTGTTCAGGCAAAGTTCGAGTCCTCATTCTAAATAGTAAGTCTATATTATAATAGAAAAGAGTAAAGATACAATATTCAGAGCTGAATTTGAGTCTACTTTTTCAGTTATTAGGTCAAGTCCAAGTACTCATGATCTGGGTCTTTCTGGTCCTGAGTCCTTATGCTCCGGGTTTTTCTAGTTCCCTCATGATCCGGTTCCATGTAAAAATAAGAGATGTCTGGAGGTACTTGTAGTCTCCTCTTAGGCAAGATGTTCTTTCCTAAAAGTTATTCCTTAATTTTTTTTAAACACTTTGGGACTCCATTTAACTTATGATGGCGTAGTGAGGATAAAAATGAATAAGATAATAATGATAACAGCTATGGTAAATAAAAAATATATTAATTAATATCCATGCTTCAGATAACAACTGCAAAAGCCAAACTTTCTTTTATAATAGCTTTTTCTGCAACTCTGAACATAAACATCTTTCCAGTTTCAGTCTATTTATTTTGTGATAATACATGGAATCGCCAACACTGACGAACATTTCACTCTCCACTGAAGAATGTACTGCCCCCGAGATACTTCTGAAATAGGAGGACAATGTGTAGGAAACTTAATTGATTGATTTTCCACCACTAGAGGATTATTTTCCAATCTCAAACTTTATTTCAGTATTTATTTTCTAATTTTTTTAGTTGATTTGTATTAAATTTTTTATAATTCCCTAATTGTTACAAAATTTCACAGAGATAAGATAAGAAATAGTAACATCACATAATCCTGAAAGAAAGGGTAATTGCGAGTTAAATTATACATTTGCTGCCTGGAGTATGATATTATTTCAAGTATGAAAAAACGATACAGTCATGGAAGATACGGTAGTGGGTAAATATAATTAGTTAAAATAACTAAGGCTGCTTAAAAACGAAAGTAAGAGTAGACACATCTTGCCCAAAGCTATGCACGACCTGTGGGATGGTGTGTATTACAGGATATTGGAAAGTGTCCTTGATGTATAAAGGACTTGATGAAGTTGATTTTAACCTGTCTTGGGGCCCAGATGTTCACATGTACAACCTGGGGGCCATAATGTATTTCTGGGTAATAGAATGAGTCCTTCATGGTCAGGCAAGCGGATGTTATGAATTTTTTTTTATCATTCAATAGTTTGATTGCCCAAATATATATTATTACTATTAAATTTTACACGATAATATTGTCTTACAATGAAATTACTCTCAATCAATTTGCTTGTAATGATATTACCTACAACAATTTTGTATCACAATCAGTGTTGTGTCAGTCCTTATTTATTCGTTCCAGTTCAGTCTTAGCACTGTTCCAATCAGTCCTTGGTACCTGTCCATCAGTCCTTCGAACTGTCACTACTATAACGGATTTTTTTTTAAATGGAACGACGTATCTCAATGGATAATGCAATCGGGAGAAATTAGTTTCTTGAACTCAATTTACTTATAATTAATCAGTGCAGCTCCATCAGCCCAAGTGGAGTGACGTCATCACAAACCCAACTTTTTCAGTTTTAGGACCGATATGTTAGGACTGAACTGGACGGGACTACAGTCCTCAGTCCTATATAAGCATCAACACAATACTAGTTATAATGAAAATGTACATCATGATTTTACCTCTCAACGATATCACCCCAAGAATTTTGTTGGTAACATTTTTACCACAATTATTTCACACTGAACCAAATAATCCTACACTTTGTAAAATTTTGCAGTATGGTGAGGATGTAAGTTTCTTATATAGAAACTTTTGAGGAAGATGTTTATCAATACTTGATACATAGATTCTTTATTTTTTGTAGTTAACAATGGATGTAGAATGTAGAGTCAGATCAATTACTGGAGTGATAAGATGGTTTAAGTATATTTTTCAACTTTTCTGGGAATTGTCAGCAAATGGCACTTTATGGGCCCCCTTTGATATTGTTTTTTATGCAGTTCCTTGTTTTCCTTGTACTCGAGTGGTATTATATTTAAAAATAATATATAATTTGGCCGTGTATTTTTAATAAAATTTATAAGAAAGATAAGTAGGAAATATTTTATTTACAGGGGTATTCTTAGAATTTTATTATAATTAATGTTTGTCTTATTAAAACACAATTTGAAAAAATTATCTTTTTAGAAAAATTGAAATCAAAATTTTCAAAATTGGACGAGAGGGATACAAAAAGTAGCATCTCAAAGTTTACAGGGAGAATAATTCAGCCAAATTCGAGTGCCAATTAAACGTGTCCCATAGACCTGAAACTATCATATTTTTATTTTACTTGTTGCAAATTTGAAAAAATAAGTTTTACTTTTTAAGAAGTAAAAAGAAAATTAATTATTCCTCTACTTTTTGACAATATTATTATCATTCAAATAAAATAATAGTTTGTAATGTTTATATTTTAATAATATATTTAATTTCAATGAATTTAATATATTTTTTTTTATACACTTACCAAAACAATGTCAGAATCGCCAGATGAACGAACTAGTGAGCCAAACCATTGACCAGATTTGTTATCATATTGTTCACCAAGTGGAGAAAAAGAATTTCCTGAAATATAACATTTTCATAATTACTATGTCACCAACCCTAATTGATATATTGTATAATTCAAATTTATTACTGTTTCAATGCTTAAAAAAGCTTCAATGAACTGAACTTTGTTATAAGCCTAAAAGTATCATTAAAAAATTAAAAATATTGTTACTTTTTGCTTTCAAGGACCTCCAAAAGGATTAAGGGATCAATAAGGTAAGATTTACTTAAAATTTAAAATAGCCAATATCTTCTGAACCTGTGGTTAATTTTTAGAAACAAAAAAATTCTGAAAATTAAAAATTTGTAAAAAAAAAGTTATGGGTAGGGAAAAAATAATTTTGTATTTTTTGCTTTATAAGAAATGTTACAATAATATGATTTAAGCCAAGTATGCCCCGTTCTGTTAAATAACGTGTTCCCAATGAGAATCCAACTTCATAATGCCCAAGCTCATTGGTCACAAAAACTTGCTATCTGAGCTCCCAGAGCTTCTGGTACGTAATCAAAGATTTGTGCGGCCTGGCGTTGTCTTGATGGCATCTTGTTGTATCTTATTCACTAATGCTGGCCGCTTCTGCACACTTTCTAGATTCGAACAGTTGAGTTGTTAACAGTTGAGGGAAGAATTGAGTAGGGACAAAAATTACTTAAATCGTTTAAAAAAGAGTATTGGCCCCGGATATTTTACAATTTTTTTTGGTCGCTTTCGACGATTTTTTCCTTTTCAGATATTAAATATTGTGTCTTGACGAGATTGCTAGACACAAACTATATAATAAGATGAATCCAGGACGATCGAGCGAAATGAGGAGGATGAACGTGAAGGAATAAGACAATGATAAATTACTAGGAACACATATATATTCTTATTAAATACTTATTACATACTGGTATGATACATATAAAGATGTCAGACTATTTTTACTGATAAAAGATAATGAGTGTACTTTAAATATATATATATATTATAATATAAAAGTCAATAAGAAGATCAATCGGATCATAATTAAAAAACACAACAATAAAAATTCAAAATATGGCCAATTTCTTCCTTTGATACCATTATATTAGACGCACGATAATTCACGATTGAACTCGCCAAGCACAATATTGTTTAATAGCCTATGTAGAATACGCTCACACCTTTACAACGCCTTATCCCATTATCTGATATTACCAATAATGAACAAGATATAATTAGTTTAAAAAAATGAGTGGGAATATAGTTTGGGCAATATAATAAATAATGCCAGCATTTATAATTCTGATTAGAATATCAAATATACACAAACAAGTCGAATAAAATATGAAGTTCATATTTCATAATAACAAAATGCTTTAATAACGATCGTGTAACTTTTATCAAAAATAATAATAATAAAAATAAAATAAAAATAATTATCAATAAAATGTTTGGTTTTTTTAATGTAATTGTACAAATTAATGCATTTTTATTATGAAGTTAAAAAATATCACATTGGAAGATTACATATTATTTTTATTATTATATTTTTTTTAGAAAAGTTTATTTTATTATGAATTTAAAAAATATCACATTAGAACATTGCATTTTATTTTATTATAATTTATTTAGTTTTTAAAAGTTTATTTTATTAGTCAACTTGTTCCTGCATATTTGATATTCGAATCAGTTGGATATATATCTATAATATTGAAGATTTTGTATCTACAGCTAACATAATTTTAATAATATCTAAATGTTGGCATTATTTATTATGTTGCCCAAACTATATTTCCCGCCCATTTATTTTAACTAACTATATCATGTTCATTATTGGTATTATCGTTATGAAGTTTGTAGTTATTTTTGTACTTTTCTGCCTTGGATACTTAAATATACATAGTTTATTTCTTTTAACGTTTGCTTGAGAGAAGTTCAATAATTACGAATTATAGTGAATTAATACAATAAAATATGGTATTATTACCCTAATTTCTTAATTATTTTTTCGATGATTATGTACAACTTAATTTTTTTATTCTTTAAAAATTTTTTTAGGGATAAACAAAATTGTTTTTCCCTAATATCACGAAATTTTATATCGATATAGTCTGTTTTCATTCAATCCTGTGGAGTACAATTCTATGAAAATGTCAACCTCACCATGAAAAAATCAAGTAGCATATTAATAACAAAACCTACTTAAAATGTATCATCAAGGTCTATATTTTGAAGAACAAAACACATTTGACCACAATATTCATACAAATATATGTTTTTCTCATTACAATGAGGAGATGCAAAACTATAAACATTTTTTATGTGAACAAAGTTGTATGACTTTCTGAATAGCCAGTATGGAAAAAAAAATCTCCTACTCATGTCTTCTAATATGACTTTTTGTGAGGAAGTGTTGTTGTGTCAATATGTAAATCAGTGATGTATTTTGTGTTTTTCCATTGGCTGGTGGAAAGTTTTGTTATAATGTCCGTTTACGGGAAAACTCATCTAACATCCATAACATTTTTTTAGGAAACGTTTTCATAAAATATGAATTTCAAAAACATGGTCAGCTAAACTGTCCTAACAAAGCTAACTTTTATAAAGTTGATACATTAGCAACAATTGCCATCTTGGTCTTGTTTTTTTATTATTTACGGACGTTAGGGACGTAACCTTGACGGACGTCAATTTTGTAGAGTCAACCCCCAGTCACATGCGTGCATTTTAGTAACACTGCATCACCTTAGTGGTTACAACGCACCGTTAATATACTACTGCTTTTGTGGCTCGCTGTGTAGTTTTACTTTTCCCCAGTCCTTCTCAAATAGTATTTATGATACGAATTTTTAATATACCACAATAAATCTCATTACATAACGTTCTGAACGCTGCGCCACATGCCACTATTTCAAATTGGACCCTTGCAAATGCAATAATCGTGGTAACCGGCAAATCCAAGTTTGCTGAACTACAGCTACCTCAAGGCTGTCTCCGGTCAGAGACTCCAAGGAATGAGTATCTATCTAGGTACCACCAGAACACCTCTCTGCTCTAAGAATCTGTTTAGTGCCATGTTCCTTGTATAGTGTTGAAGATCTCAACTGAATTTGTCATTTCCGCAGTGTGCTGGACTGATGCCCCACCGTGTATGCTGAGTACCTATGATGAGTACCAGAATGCCCATCTATTCCAGAGAACATTTATGGACTAAATACTGGGGCGAGGGGAAACAACTAAAAACCACCTGGTATGCCTGGGACACGGTCGGGGGAGTGCAAGCAAAGGTCGAAAAGACTAAAATACTAAGAGATGTACTCCGTCTTCTGACGAGCAGTGCCCCACAATTTCAGCTCAAGCAGATGGAGACTCTGTGGTCCAACAAGTGGATTTTGCTGAGAATTACACTGCAACGTATCAAGATGAGATCCACACTAGAACCAAAAGAAGGAATCCATCTTCACCTATGTTGCCTGGTTAGATGCAGATCCATTGTCATAAGCGGTGGTGACTGACACATATTGGAAATTATTTAAAGATTGTTATCATTTATATCCTTAGTAGCTCTCAATCTTAGGTTAAAAAATAACCCTATCAATTTCTAATCAAGTATATTAAGAATTGTTTGAATCCTCATCATCACTTTCCTGATGCACTTCATCTTACTAAATTATGAAATTGTACGCATATTGTGGAAATTAATAAAACCAACGATATTATTATCTCTAATCCTTGATATTATTAAAATATTCAAATATTCTGCAAATCGAATAAATTTAAAACAACTACTTTGAAATTAGCCACAATCCAGTCATTTAAAGAAAAGTAAATGAAAGTCCACTCGTAACTTAATAAAAACATAGCCCATATAAATAAAGTGAAACGGTAAAGTAAAGATAAAGAGAGCCAGTCAAAACTCATCAAGCATTTCATTCCGAAGAAAAAGAAAAACTTGGACAAGAAAATTATAGATTCCTTTTGGCAAATGAACATTTCTCATGTATACATGAGATAGATTCCCATGTATGAAGTCGTTTGGTCAAATAACTAATTAAGTCCCTACACAAGTCTATAATCTGATAAAATAATACAGTTTTTGGGAAAAGAAAATTGTTATTGTTAACCTAGGAGTATCCAGAAAATGCGTAACTCTTGTTTATATAGTGCTCCCTAGATGGATGTAACGAAGACTGACGAAAAGATTATTTTACTCTCCGGCAATGAATCATAATTAAATTTCAATCGAATGGAGTAATCTTTAATGTTTTTGTTTCTCTTCTGTTTTAATATATGACGTATCAGTGGTAATAATTGCATTTAGTTATCATAGTGATTCGAACATTAAACTGTTCTAATTTCATCCTCGTCTTCTTTTTTTTTTTCTTATTCCTGTACGTTTGTTCTTTTTTGACATTCTTGACTTCACTGTTACTCCAAAAGAAGAAAAAGAAATATTTTTTACTAATCATAAAACATTAACTACTGCGCAATTAGTCAAATCATTTCTGATAAAAATAATAGAACAGTTGATTTTTTCTCGAGAGTTAATGTGATTGAATTAATTTTCGTCGACTAGAAACAGTGGGGTAAACAACAAAAAATGGAAAGTCTTCATCTGAAAAATCTCTTGGCTAAATGGATAGAAATTGATAAAGAAAATATATTATTTGTAATGCGAGCGAGCCATCAAGATGCCTATCGTGGTTAGACAAAAATATATCTTACTAAAAAGGTTAATTCATTGAGAAAACCAATTCATAATGAATCTCACAGAGAAGTTAAAAACTCGATTAGGAAAAACTAGTGGAAATATATTATGTCATAGATGCAAAATAACATGGGATAAATCTAAGAAAGCAACATCACTATATAAAGGCTATGAAAAAATAAAATCCCCATGCCAAAAAATTTTCATGAAATCTTAAATATCATAGGTATGTTTTCAAAAGCGAACGCTAAAGCGCTTGCGCTTACATTTACTCATAGGGACACCAAATGGCTTGAAGTATATCTCGCGTCTAGTTCTAGTACTGATTACATAATAAAACAATTATTTACTTATTGGTTCGCGGAGTTTGGATACTCTGAGTATTTAATGACAAATCAAGGTAGACAGTACGGCTCCTTAATATGGCAAAAAATAATGAAGAACTTCAACATCGAAACCATAAAAACCAGTCCCTACCACCCTGAAGGGAATGGTCTATTGAAAGAGAACATTGAACATTAATGGAAACAATTCGTAGCATATTAGAATTAAGCGTTAATTGGATATAAGTTTTACCGCCTAATATTATTGGAATTGTGGATAACCAGAAAATCTGGAGAAAACTCATCAGTATAAGAAATTGTATTCGGGGAAAGAAATTCGGTTTATTAAGATTTATTTGTCCTGTCATAAAATAATCATACAAAAAAATTTAATACCCGATACAATAATAAAATGGATAATTTGTTCTACAAAAGACTTCAGGAATCAACTCATGTTTATGTTTAGAGCCCACCAATTTCTCCTTCACTAAATTCAAATTATAGCGACCCGTTCAATATAATAAAAAAACTTACAGAAACATTTTGTTGTAGAAATCAATGGGTAACCAAAGTCTATAACTTAAACTCCATATTAATTTAAGGCCGGAAGTATGTGTGACTCTAATTTTATTATTTTCTGGAGTTTACTTATTGTGTGGAGGAATGTTACTTCTCCTTCTTTTTTTATTATAATTCATGTTATAATTTGTGAATCATCAAAAAGGTTATATTTTTTTCTTAAAAGAGTTAAGTATTTATTTCAGATTATGTTCAATGCAGAAATATTGGTAGGGTCTCGAGGACAACAAAAAAACAGTTGAATTTTATTTTATAATTGTAATATATAATATTAATTTTGATTCCCTTTTCGCCGATAATGAAGGAGAAAAAGTCTAAATTTATGACAATGTTTTCATGTTTTAGTTATGTCGTCTTTTTGGTTTTGGAAACTAAGCTTTTAGAAATTTTGAATTTCAACAGAATAATAAATGTCTTATTCTAGATAATAATTTGAAGTTTATTCAAAGAACCTAATTGAATCAAGTTCTGATACTTCTTATTTTGTGTTGGATATTAACAAAATGTATGTCGCCAGCAATGTCCTATTCCTTATTGATAGTCATCTAATTTTTAAAAAATTCAAAGAACTTTATACTGGCTAAGTTATTCCTTCTCGCTAAAGTCAATGGAGTCCAAAAATAAAGTAGTGTTCATAAAGATTTTAAAATAACTTATAAGAAATAATTTATTGCATAACTAATTAAACAAACAAAACACAAAGAGTAGCGACATATTTTTATATTAAATATACACGTAAAAAAAGTTTGCCAATTAGATGTATCGTTTTCCATTCTCCTAGTTACTCAAACGATAAGCGTTCCATTTACATGGAACCTCTCCATAACTCTGTAGGATCTTATAAGGTGTATGTCCAGACTAACAGGTAAGAGTCGTTAATTCTCGCTGTGTAAAAAAAACCAAAAAACTTTGGAGATTAAATACTCTATTTTATAGTGTAATCTGTGAGTAGGTGGTGACATTAAAATCCAATCTCCAATCCTTATTAATGATGTATTTACATTATAACAATTGTCTAATTGCTGAAAGTTCTTACGTCTTCAAGAATTATTCTCTAGAGTTAAATCTATGGTTGAAGTTCTGTATCTCGTCTACGCCCAGTAAACAATTGATTTCCATGAATGGGTCAATTTCTTCCAGTGAGCACTAACAATACCCAATGACTTAAATAGCTAAATGACAATCTTTAATACTGAGTAGGAATGGAATTCCGATCCGTGGATATAATTTATACCTTGGGAAATAAAAGTAAACCCTTCATAAGTCATACTCTTCTTCATCTTCTAACGCTACTCGCCCCTACTCTTTCTCATCCATTGACAATCATCAATTTCATCATCCCCTTTTCTCTTCCCTTCCTCTTTTCAGAATTCAAATCTACGTAAATAATAAGCAAGTTGCCTTGGCCCCTCACTTCCTTCTTCCAGGAGCACTTACTCTCCCCTGCTTCAAGTCCAGCTCTGGATTGAATCCTGAAAATGACTATACTATAGTTTTTCAACTAGATCAAGACGAAAAAAGTTTGCATGCATTTGTAAATATGATGTATAATGTTAAATATATCTAAATACTTCATTAACGTATCACAATCATACATTGTGCTGTACTTGCTTCGAACCTTCACTTATACATATCTTCCTGTGCCTCAGGAATAAGTTATCGTTCAATTTTACGTGTTTATATCTTAAGTATATTTTGTGATTCTATGTGTGAACCAACTCGCTATTTTGAGGCAACTAACCATTTTCCTATTACTGGGAGGATTTTGGATGCTAACAAATGTATGAAAAACATGTTTCCAAGACCCTTCCAAAATAAAGCATTTTTTTAAGTGGTTGAAAAATTCAAGAACACAATTGATCTCTTAAATTGTCGAGCTTAGAGGATTGAATAGGATAAAAAAGATCTTCACAGTTTGGGGGGTTAAAGGTTAATATATAATTTATTACCATAATGAAAACGATACTTATCATTTCACAGTCAATTTCAAACCCAGAAAGTCCATGCCTAGGATGGGACATGAAAAAATCAGTGATAATGAAATTCTAAAGAACTTCAGCAAATCTTCAACAGGTCACCCAATCTTCCTAAGACATCAAGAGAATCTTCTCCATGGAAGGCTAGAACCAGAGATATGGACAACAATTTATAAATTTTTGTTAGACAAGATCATCTGGCACATCTGTCTTTCCAGCCGTCTTACTAAGTTCCTTTAAATAGAGAGAAGGGCGTCCGACTAAACTAAATATCAAAACTGTGAATGTGTAGTGATATAATAATTATAATATTTATTACTATATAACTATAAGGTATCTCAATTGGTACCTCAAATGGGTAACAATACAAACAAGACTTTTTGCATCATGGCCATATTTTGAGTGCAATTAAATTTTTTACTATTATCTATTTCCCAAAAGATTGTCGTTACTTATAAATTGAAAAGATGTGAGGAGACATACCTCAACATGAACCACCGCTAGCATGGACTCTGTTGTACAAATTGCTTCTTGATTTATGGAATATGAATTAAATTTTTTATCGACACGATAAATACGGTTCTAGGTTATTTTGTAGCTAACATTTTCGCCCCCCTACATTTTTTCATGTCATCATGCTCGAGATCTATTTGGTCACAATTTATCATGTTGTGGGTTTTTTTCGGATTTCAAGTACACTTCCTCATGCTCCGTGTCCATGGAAAAATAAGTTATGTCTGGATCCACATGTAGTATCGTTTAAGTCAAGATATCATTTCCCTCAAGTTCGTCCTTAATCTTTGACTATAACAAATTACTTTTGGACTCATTGACTTTATGACGGCATGGTGATGATGAAAAAGAATACAAGAATAAAGATGACAGTTTTTGTAAATATAAATTATAAATATTAAATTGTTTTTATCTGCTTAGATTTGTCTCTAAATTTAAGGAGGAAAATTCTTTAATGAATAAGAAAAAAGAAGAGATGCGAGATAGTTTATCCTCAATCAGAGATACTCCGAATTCCAATATCTATGGAAATGTAACACGGTGAAAATAGCCAAACAAAACTAAACTTCATACTGAGGAGTTGCGTGTTTATTTATGTATATTAAGCTGCGTTACATTTTATGCAAAGTCATTTTGTATATATTATCTAGTATATAATATAATAATGAAGTAATTCAATAGGTGCAGAAGTGAAGAATTATTCCTAAGTGCAAGAACCTAATCACTGCAATTAATTACATATCACATACTAGGGTAGAGTCAACTTTTTACTTTTGTGGGAATCTATCCATCCATATAGAACAATGAATAAATTCAACATATGAAACTATGACGGGATCCATTTACTTTCAGATTCAGATGAAATGCTCTAGATGTGAAATGTATTATTAATAATTTGTTAATTATGTACTAAAACAATGAGAAGTTATAGCAATAGAACTAAAATATACAACAATTTGAAATTTAGATGCAATATTACTTTAACAATTTTGAAAGCCTAAGTACATTCTTCATTCATGAAACTTGGAAAAGTGGACTTTTATGTTTTCCAAGAATTAGGACCAGAGGAAAATAATGCTAACTTGATCATTAATATCAAGAAGCGTTCTTAGTCTTATTGGGACTCTGTATTCTACGAGGGACAACGGGATGAAAATTTATCAAAGAAAAACTACAGAGCTTCATAAGAAAGTAGAAATGGCGAACACATATAATAGTTCTTCATCTAATAATAGGAAGGATTTTGAAATCTCTACTCACTTGACAAGAATTTAAATAACAAAATAGCATGTCCAAAATAAAACCAAATGAATCAATAAGATAAAAAAATAAAAATATGGAGAACTCATATATAGGAATTTAAAATTATAAGAATATCATATCATTGATGTTCCAATTATTTTCATTTTTTCAATTAATACTAAAACAATTTAACTATATTTTGATACATTTTAATTATTGTCTTCAATCAAACAACTTATACATAGGTCGTATGACACACATTTTTTTTAACAGGTCCTAAATCATCGAGAGAGGAATATTCCAATATGCTAACATATAATTTAGCTGTTTACAAGATGATTCCTCAGTGAATAAGTTTGAAAATTGCGAAGACATTCAAATATTCCAATAGAGATCTACAAAAGTTAAGAAATCAATTAAATATTTTAACAAATAATCACTTAACAGTTCCCAATAACTATTTATATCCAATATCAGAAGAGAATATGCTTTGCAGGCAAAACAACCAAAAAAAGAGTAGCATGTTATCACTAAAGTCAAGAACAATCTTCTGTTTTTTTTCCAATCACAAAAGAGACTCATAAGTTATAAAGAAATCCCTAATCCAGGGTGAGGCTTTCAGTGTCCAGTCTATATAATTATCCATATATACCATACATTATACATTTCTCGTTATATAAATCAAGGAAATAGTTTTCTTAGAGTAGGAGACGAAGCAAAGTTGACTTAAGGAGAAAAAGACTCCAGAACTTAATTGAAGGAGCAGTGGATGTAGGATGAAACTCTCTCTGTTCCTCACTGGAACTTGTCAATTATTCTTTCGTTTTATGGAACTCCATACTCCTTAAATGTTGAAGGATACGATGATCTCGTAAAAGATCTTGAGGAATTTATGTATTCTTGAGTAAAGAGGCAATGATTCACGAGGTCAGAAGTCACTATTATAGATCTTGATGAGATAGGGCACCTCTACAATGAATTATCTTTTTATTGAAGGTGATGAGATCTACCAAGTGAGGTACAAAGAACACCTTGAACATGAAGTTGAAGAGAGGATCAAAAGACGTAATAGATATCCAAATGCAATATGAATTGTAAATAATGTATATATTCAGTTACTTTATACGAAATATCCATCCAAACCACTATGAATTAGAATTATCAGTATTTCTAAGCAGTTCACAACCTTTTTTGTAACACATCTAGAGTATTAACGAGTAAATCGTCCAAATATGTATATATATTTTTTTCTTTTCTTTTGGGATATTGTTTAGACCAAACATTTAATCAATTCCATTAACTCAGCTAATGTAAAAAAAATAATAAGGGAAAGCGTTGAATAGTCTGAATTTGTTCTTCCATTTAATAACATTCCTATCCATTCCATTTTTATAGCAGCTGAACTCTCTTCTAGCGAGCTGTATATTCAAAAAGACGCCTACCACACAATTCCAAATTACCATCAAAAATATCTTATTGCCTCTATATATTTCTTCTCTATGGTGGTAATTGTCTTAATGGTAAAAAATGACACTGTCCCGAATTAATATAATCCCAGATGAGTCCAATAAAAACAGAGATCAGTTTTGGATTATTCCCTAAAGTTGAATTTCATACTTTAAAATTTATGACCTATAATTGTTCCCCAGTGTAATTTAAGTCTCAATGCATAATTGTAAGTATGTACGTCGTTGTGTGAACACAGTTCTATTAAGTGAAAGGGGAGAAATAAAAGAATCTGGGCATAGTTTATACCATGTTTTCATTTTTCAATAAAATAATTTGAGAATTCTATATGTGTTGTCATTGATACTATAAAAAGTAAGAACGACAATAGAAAAAAAAAGAAGACACATAGAGAAATAATAATCAAATGGTTTAAAACTATTTAAATTATTGTATAACATTTAATTATTTACTAGGAATAATTATAAACTAATCATTTATAGTAATAAGTTATAAATATAATTAAACAATATATCAAACAGGGAACATCTATAAAATACTTAAGTAATTAAGAACTACATATATTTAAAAATTAATTAATTACGTAATCAAATTCATAAAGATATCTTCAATTCAAAAATTTTGCTTACCTCCCATATCAAAAGGAATTATTTCACAAGAACCAGATATTTCTGGAGAACACCTATATACACCTCCAGATTTTTTTATTCCTGCGATATTTAAATCTGCCTCAGGAGCACCGACTAGTAGCCTAGCAAAATAAAATGTTTGATAAACACTATTTCGAAAATATATGAAGATGGATTCAAATGAAAATAGTTAATCATAAGATAAATCATACATAACAAATGTTAAAATAGCACTATATTTTAACCATTACCAGCTTTTTTTTAATGTTAGTCTTTGTCATGGGCCAAAAAACTTAATTCGAAATTTTGTTGAATCTATTTAAATATCACTTTTTTACACTCATTTTTATTAAGATTATTATTTTTTTCATTTGCATCTGATGAGAATCGTTTGTCAGCATTTGAATATCCCGTATTTATCTTATAAATAATTCAAACTGTTACAGAAGATTTCAATGTATATATAGGTCAATAAATTGAACAAAATTCTTTTGTTTTTCAGTTTGAAATACGTGCAATGTTTCAAATAAATATTTCATTCTCATGCAACCTGGTCATTGGTCAACGGGTAACCAAAAAGGTCGCCCCCTAAGATTTCGGAGCATAACACAAATAATTAATGAATAATGATAAACATATAAAATGAAATTGTTATGCAATATTAATAAAAGCATTTCTTTATACATGGATTACTTGACATCTAGATAAACTATTTACTTTAAAAATCACGCAGCTTAACAGTTATAACCATTACTGTTTTGATTCAATAAGTTAAATGATTTTATCGTCAACAGGTTAAAAGTAAATATATTTGGATATAAAGTTATTATTCTTCCTAGACGTGAAATATACCTTCAACTTGTGTGGTTCCTTATTGCCACACTGGTAAAACATCGGAATGAAAGCTGGAAGAAAATAAAATAAGAACTTCTTAGCATAAATTTCGAAATTTCTCAATCTTTGCGTTCATAGTTCATCACTTTTTAACACGAATTCATTATTTCCTTATATAATTGTTTTTTAATGGAAGAATTGTTTACTTTTTATTTTTAAAAGGCTTAATCGAAGAGGTTGCGTGGCAAGTGTGTATACAGATGTTAAGCAATCTATGCATTATTCTATTTCAAAAAAATAATGTTCTTCTAAGCTTCCAATAATAATAATAAAAATCAAACAATTTCTTAAATTCAACTCTTCAATTGTTATCCAGAATACATATATTTTGGTCATCACATCACTTTTCTTGTACTTGTTCTTACAAAATCTTTGAAGCAATCAGTGTCATCGTTGCCCTTAACATATTCCTCTGACTAGAACTTGCTTGACGTTTTCTCGATATACGAGGCAGTCTTTCTCCGAATTTGTTCTTCTCTTCAGGTCTCTAACATGCCGAATAACACCGCCAATATTAAAGTTCATGTGGCTGTTCATGGGAGTAAGGATATTTTCCTTCCATACACCTACAACTAGTGGGCATCACCCATGTCTCATGTCCATTATTGAATTTGGGCCTCTCAAATTTTCTGGGTGGATCATTTCTGAAGGAGTCAATGATGTTTCTTCATTGACGAATGACTATTCTTTCATATGTGATAATGTCTTTATCGCTATGAGGGATATGTTCTATCGTACATATGATAATCCATCGACATTTTTCTAGTTCTTGCAGCATTGTTTTCATTGTTAGATGATTCCTTTCCAATATTATGTTACTATAGCTCTACTGGGTATAACAGATAGATCTGGATAAAGTTTGACTTCATCAAACATTGCAATTTAGGTAAAGTCCATATATGAGATTTTTAGATGTTTAACATCGATTAGGAACCGATTTTGTAGCAAAAATATCAACAACAACCATGGAAGCGACGCTAAAAGTTAGCATTGCTGATTTAGCTCAAGCTAGAAACGACATCAAGGCTATCAATGACTCACCCGGGTAGGCCAAGACGAATTTCTACGATATTCTAAAGCGGCTGAAAGAGTCAGGCAATGTCGTCAGCAGCCCCAAAAAGCCCAAACCGACAAGATGAGGACTCCAGTATTCCTGACAGGCCTGAAGATGTAACTTGAGGCCAATTAACAAAGCCCATGGATTAGAAATCCAAAGGGCAAAAATATTAACTCCTAGGGAGGGGAAGGATGGGTAGATGTGGATCAATATATCCAAATAACCATGAATTACTTTATACTTTAAACGCAGTTCCACATTAATATTTGAATAATACTTTAATAAGTAGTTTTATAATAATATTGATAGCTATTATATAAAGTCAGCAGTAGTATATAGTATTCTTATAAGAACTTAAATATCAACAGCTGACATGTCCTTGAATAATTTAAGCATATACTTTTCCAAATGCATTAAGTACATGCATACAGTTTGCGTACACTTTATTTTTTCTAATGTTCCTTTCCATGCTTATAGCTATATATGAGAAGAGACTGTACCAATAATAATATCTATAGGTGAAAAATACTAAGGTAAGGAAGATACACAAGGACGTACCAAAGAACGACCAAGAGGTAATTGACGGTAGAATGGACTGAGTACAGTTGAAAGGATATCAACCCATCCTATATCGACGAAAAAATAAGTTTTTATATTGGCTTCAATGGGTCAGTTGGAGGAGGAGAGTTCCTGAAATAAAAATAAATGTGGTTAGGGGTTGGAAACAATATCCACTTGATCCAAAAGAGTGATCCCCAAAAAAGTCCGTACAATTAAGATACAGACGACTATAGCAGCTAAGGTAAAAAGGGAGATTGCTCTAAAAAGAGTGGAAAGATGTATAGCTTGAACATGGCTTCGGTTTAAGGAATTTATCATCCAATTTTCTTCTTTTGGGAGTTTTTGATTGAGTATGAAGAAAAGTATGGGGCTGAAATTTAAAATGAGCACGTCGATAAACATGATTTGTATCACATAGATGCTTAGGTAACGAAGTATAGGAGAGATTGCGCTTGAATGAGCCATATTATTCATAAGCTTTAAAAAGGCTTCTGTTCATGGTCTTCATGATGATTGGCATGCCCTCTTGGTGAAGAAGTCTAGAAGGGTAACAAAAAGTATTTATACTATTATAAGTCCCCGTCATTGACAATTTATTTGCTTTTAGGGGCGCCAAGGTTTTTATAGTGTATAAGTATCATTAGAGCTCTGCGTTGCAATAGAGATTTCAGGCAGAGAAGATACGATGTTTTAGGAGAGTCATGAGCCAGGGAGCAAGGTCTTATGTGGATAATTACTGATCCAATCACATAATTATGTTCATGTAATAGATTCCCCTCCACTTGAATAAGGTTATACATGTCCCAATATTTGTTAACGTTATCATAATCTTAATAACAATGAATACCTGAGGCATGATAGGGCAGAAATAGCTCTATAAAAAGTTCATTATAAAATGGAAGGAACCCCAACATCGTAGGTTGGGGTATGAAAGAGACATAAAGGAGATAAAGCAAACCAGTGAAGAACAGATTCATAGACAGTGCTTCATGATGATTTGTTAATAGCAAAAGAACTTAAAGAACACTTTTGTTCCGTGGATGAACAAGATTGCAACCTGGCCCCTATATATTTTCCTGAATTTTTGCAGCACTAATTCAATTTTTTAAGAAGAAAGGTTTCCACTTTTAAAGCAGTAATTCATTTTCTTCCTCCAAAATCATACTACAGGCAGCTGGTAGTAACATGGGTCTTAATTCAATAATATCATATGCCTCACTCCCGTTCATTATTTCTTTAAAAAAAGTCAACTCTATTTAATCCTTTATGATGTAGTTCATGTGGATTTTCTGGCATATCTCTTCTACGTTATCACATTTACTTTTTAAGTCAACTAGGCATGCTTAGGACACTCTTGTTATGTTTTCAGCACAGTTTTTCTTGGTTGTCACCCATTCGAGGTCCTGTGTTGTCCCATATTCCCCAAGCCATCAGTCAATAACTCCACTCTTCTCTTAATGAACATTTTGGAGTTCCCAGACACTGCAAGTTTCTAGTATACTTTCTTTACTGTTGAGATCAACAAATATGTTGTTTCGGAGTCAGGTTTAATTGTAACATACTTGCTTCTTATTTATTACCATAGTGGCATCTTCCACTGCTACATTTAACCGTCTGTTAGTGAATATTGTTTTTAAAATGTAGTTAGTGAACTGGGTACTAAAGAAAAGCCCAAAAATAAGAGGCACTTGATCACAAGATAAACAGTTGATCGATCACAATAACTATATTATTTAAATTTTGTATCATTTTTAACTATTGTATACATTTTGTATCATTTTTTAACTATTCTATACATTTTGTACACGTAAATATCAATTAAAATACTAAAAATCGTTGTATAAATATAAGACATCTAGAAAAAATACATATTTATTTCAGAGCACCTTAACAACACGAGTTTGGGGTTTCAAAAAGATATAAATTTGTTATTCTTATAGTAAAAACGTTATATTTTTGTTTTTGTAAAAATTTCTATGAAATATTCATTACTTATGCGAATTTTGGGAATCAAGTTAGTACCCATCAGTTTTTTATGAGGATATATGTTATTTAAAATAATAGTTACAGTATTTTTATTTATATTAACTTTGTACCTACCATTGTATGCCTCAGTCTCACATTAACAAAAAAGAAAATTCCCAGATATTAAAAGGAAAAACAAACTAACAACTTTTAAACTAAACAATCATTTACTTAACTATACCTTGATTAAAAAATCGCTAAATATACACAAGAATCCATTTTTGGCATTATTTATATAAATAAAGAATGACATATAATTAGATTTAATGTTTGAGGAGCATAATGAAAAGTATTGGCGATAAAAAGTCAATTCACAGGAATAAGAAGAATTTTAAAATATCTTGGGTTGTATAATAACCAAATAACTGTGGGGGAATTCAGCAAGATTAATTTGTGTCTCATCATTCTTTCTTCTTACTCAATCTCTCATTTTTTCACCATCTATTACTGTCACACCTATTATTTTTTCAGATAAGAAAGAGAGGCGGAGTTATCTTTTTACACAAACAAAGCTACAAGAAGATTCCAGTTGACTCTGCTTTGGTTATGTTTCTCTGGTAGACTATTTCCTTGGAGGGTTTTTATATTTTCATTTTGCATTGTCTTTTGTAGTAATGTGCCACGAGCAAAACTCGTAATTCATACTCCGAGTTTTATGAAGTAAATAAAAGACGACACAAAATACTTGGCTCGTAGGCAAAAAAAAAAAAAAATGAGTGTTACTCAGAACTCGTCAAAAGCTCAGAAATTGTCAGAAACTAGAAAGTCGTCAAACCTTTGGCTTCCCTTCTTTCTTTTTTTTTTGAGCCCATTAGAACCTGTAAATCTTCCTAGACTTACTTCTTTTATCTGTGAAATTAAAAATTTATTTTTTCCCCCAGACAACACAATCTAGAAAAATGTTGTCTTATGTGCAATGTGTATTGCTAATTCCAGTTCGTTTGAAAAGTAATCTTTGTTTGATTTTTGTTTTCGACTAGCGAAAGTAATCGACATTACTTTGAATTATAAAGTTTATTAAGCACACACACAAAAGTTATCATCACACCGATAGACATAGTGAATATAAGTTACATCTTGAAGAGAATTTATTGGTTAAAATTTTAATATGTATTCGTATTTCGATAAATATTTTTTCTGAAGACGAAGAATTAATGTTTTGTGTTTACCCTGTAAATAATGAAAAATTGGTCATTAAAAATTTTAATGATGAGGAAAGTAATGGTGAAGTTCGTGATTTATGCGTGTATAAAAGCTGTTTATTGTTTTTAATATCTAGTTGAACCTGAAAATTGTGAAATTGTCAACCCTGCATCTTTGATACCAGTGATACCAAGCTTTAACTAAATTTATTTTTATTGATATATTTGATGGTCTTGTAATTAATACCCTGTGTAAAGGGAATGATGAAATTAAATTAATTTCTAACTAATCAAAAATCTAATTAGGGGTTTATTTTTTATGCCGACATACTACTTCCAATTGGTAGACCAAAGCATTACGTTTCAGAACGTCAGATGTTTAAATTTTGTATAAATTAAATGTACAATTATATCCTTTAGATCCACTATATGTCTCTTTTTTACTATGTGGAACAAATCCATAAAAGAAATCACGTCGATCGATTTCGTTGAGGGGAAAGTTATTGAAGACCTTCTGTAAGGGTTAAGAACTATGTATTATATTATTGTAGAAGTAAGCTCCGAAAAAAAGGTCACTGCATCTAAGATAGTCCCACTCTCAATGTTATGATTTATTATGTACATAACCCTCAGAGTCAATGGTTGTTGTTCTGAGGAATCATCTGTTGGAAAGCTTGTTTGTGATATGTTTATCTATGTTTATCAGTATGTAAAATGTGTTTAACAACAGAAAGCAATACTACTCTCTGTAGATCTACGATACTTTATCCGAGGTTTTGTGGTTTTGAAAAGACTTTCCGTAACATGAATCATGTAGAAAGAAACACAATAGAAAATTTTGGCTGATTGCAAAAAAATTGATTAAATCCACCATACCCTCAATTACCATACAGATCATGTATGATGATAAGGATGAAATATCTTCTATTTTTGTAAAGAAACGTATTAACGTTTGGGACGATTTCAAAAAAATCCATCCTGCCTCAAAATGAAACAAACATCAAAGTAAATTAGTAGTGACAAAAATACATAACGAGTTTGAATTTAATTAATATAAAAATTGAGAAATGGATTTTTTCTTATGTCTTATACACCAATAAATTAAAATTTGCAAATTTAGCTCTCTTCGCCATCAATAAGGACAGAGGAAGACTAATAAATAAAATGGACCTTGTTTATAAGTGCTATATGCGTAGTATAATTATATGAGGATTTTTAAATTGATTGAATTAATAGCTTAGACGCGTCTAATTTCATAGTTAGAAGCTATTGTTCTTCTGTCAATGAGCAAAAAAATAGGAAACGCCAGAGACAAAATGATTCTGGAGCAAATAGATGAGTGAATAAACTGTTCAATGTATCTTAAAATTCATTGTATGTGTCTAAATCAAAAAATTATTGTATTTAATATAATAATTGTATCTATAATATTGGAGCTAGTATATGTGCATTTCATTTCTGTAGTTAGGGTAAAATATTATTTATACCGCACTAATTTTTTTTGTGGGGCATTTAAAAAAATTATATGCATATTGCTATTTAAATTGGAGTCTTGAATGTATTATTATTGGTTTTCATTGGCTTATATAATGCTAATAAGTTTTTTTCTATATTATAGATGTTGTTATATTGAAGTCTAATACTTGTTTTAAGAACATAATCTCCATGTATATTAAATATATGACTTTGTTTCCTGCCTTCCAAATTATGCCAAATATCAAAGATTTATTTATTGAAGGTTTTCCCTCAGCAAAAACAAGGGTGTGTGATTTCAATCTCCGTGCTTCATCCCTCTTCATTATATCCCGGCTAAAGCATTAAACCAAGCAGAGAAACACGACCGTTAGCTTGAGGAGGTACAATGGTGCAGCGTTTTAACACTTTTTCGTAAGATGACGCCTTTCGTATGACGTTACTGTCATTTTTCTTACAACCGACGTAGGCTGGGATGTAATAAAGAGAGTGACTGATGAATGATGAAGCACGCCTACCTTACTCTAAAATTCCTTGGAAAGAAGAAATTATTTTATTCTTTCATTTTTCCTTTTTTGAATTCCCCATTAGAGTGGAGAAGCCGGAGTTTTCAATTGTAAATTTATCATCGATTAATTGTTATTATGATAATAAATGTATGATTTAAGATAGAATGGTAAATTATTGTCAGAGTTTTTACAGGAAAGGAAAGTGTACATCCGTGGGGATAACCCGGATAAGAGAAACTGTTTCATCAGTAGTATTTTGAATTCCCTTCTTTTAATACCTACTTCGCAGAAATAATATCTAGTCTTTGGTCCTCTTGAGTTCCGCTGGTGTTATACAATGCCTAAAATATGTTGTGTCCCTGGATGTAAAACAAGATATAATAATGAAGGAAGGATCCAGGGGTTATTCAGTAATAAGTTATTCTTCATGTATTCACGAAGAAAGAAGATATTCGTCATGAATGGACTCAAGCAATTCCACGGTCTAGTTGAAAGCCAAGTCACATGAGAGAGTTTGCTAAATTCATTTCAATCCCTCTAACTATGAAGTTACTTCTCAGGGACCAATACGAGGCGGAAAAATTATTTCTATCCTCGACTCCAAGAAGGACTGAAACCCGATGCGATACCATCCAATGTTTCAGGTTTGAATTTAAACTATATGGGCTAGAAAATCGCATATGTGATTTTTTTCAAGCAAAGCGAATCCAATACATTTTAAAGCTAAAAAGTCTTATTGATGGAATGTCTTTACGTTTTGATTTATATATATATATTGATTCTATGGGAAGAAGAATCCGTCATGTTCTATGCCCTTGCGATTGTCCCTTATCGTCTTTAAAATGGAAGTCCTCTGGTTATAAGACATTTTTCTGAGTTGGCTCTACGGGATATCATTACATCAACGAGTCAGTTATGCAATTTGATCTCCAAGACTAAATCACTATGCTTGGAAACAGTTATGATTGATATTGATCCATCATTGAGAATTCCATTGACTTATTGACTGAAGGTTATTGTGGAAAATATCGATAGCAGCTTAAAACCATCGTTACTTTTTTTGACTGAGCAGATTGAATTTTGTAAATTCAAAAGAGAACATAGGAAATAATCCCAAAGCACGCTTGGTAAATATTGTTGTTAATTTAATGTGTTAATTTTAAGTAACGCTTTTAATTTTCAGCAATGGCTCTTATTTGGAAAATGCCATCAACATCTTTGTACAAACTTATATAGAGCGAAATTAATCTATTCAATGGTTAACAAAGCTCTCAAGCTGTTTTCAGTCGATACAGGACTTATTCATCAAACCGTCAAATATGTGAACAAAGTCAATAATCTCAACGATTGAAAAAATTGTAACCATTATTATGGATGAAATATATGGGTAAGCTGCAAGAAATTCAAGGCACTTCAATACCAAATTTATAGCTTTTTCATTTCAGGCCAAAAGTTTTGAGTATACAGGAGGGAATTTGACGGCATTGAACAAGGAGGGGATACAACAACCTAGACTTTAGCTTGTGTGATGATCAAGAGCTTAAGTAACAAATATGAAGACACTATTGCAATGGTACCTTTGACAAAATTAGATTGTAAAATTATGAGAAGATTATTACTAAGTTGTAAAAAGTAATTCATGGAAACAGAAAATTCTACAGTCAAGAGCTTTACAACAGCATATTTGATAAGGATATCGTCAGCCCTTGTAATAGTGAAAAAAGTTATTTTGCTATTTGATTCAGAGCATATACAACAACTTATTGGGAAGAAAGTTTTTGAAATGTCCTTCGTTTTATGGTGAAGAAATGATTGCTGAATTTATCCATTTAAAAAGTTCTAGTTTCATCCAGAGGAAACAAAACCTCGACCTTGAAGTATGCACACAAATTCAATGACAAAGTTCTTAACCCTCATCCTATTGAAAAAAACCCAACGTCAAGTTAACAGATGCCTTGTTCCATGAGAGTACCATTTATGGTCTTGAATTTTATGCATAGAATGGTTACCCTGAATTCCAAACAACAACAAACTTTTTTAAGCTGATAAGGCTATGGTGGAATTTATTCAACTAAATATTCCTTTGCCCTAAAAAGAAAGATCGGAATTGTGAACTCACAACACAATTTAATTTTTAACAAAAAAATTCTTTTTTACAAAAAATTTATTAATTGGTTGGATAATTTTCGAACTTACTCATCAAAAGAAACATGTTTTAGTACAGAGACATTTTTTACATTAATCCAAACAACCTCTACTATGATGGACTTGTCAATATTTAGTTTTACATCAAAGTTTTAGTTAAGTCTTAACTGGACAAATTCAGTCCGATCCATTGGAACCAAAGTTGGGTTTTTATCGATATAGTAGTGTATGCAACTATTACGCTAGTGTGAGGCAGTTCCTCTAAACAGAAAAATCTGTACAATTATCTTCACTTCACCTCAAGTTTAGCAAAATGAGATTGGTCGACATTCGTAACATTTTGTTCAGAAATTTGAGGATGATCTTTTGAGTACGGCAGATCTTCTTCTGGAAAACATAAGTGTCACTGTCATTCCACTCCATGATGACTGAGGAATACTAGTTTACATTCCATGATATTGTACAAAATCTATATTGTCCATAGTTAAATGTTCTTTTTGTAAGCTATTACAACTATTATTCACTTAATAAGTGAAGATGACAACTCGCAATGTAACCTTTCAATCCTGTTTTTTTTTGACGAAATCAATATCCACGCCCTTGAATAACATAACGATTTTATCAGAAATATCTCGAAAGGATCTTTAATAGAACTATCAGACGAACTATTTATATTGATTCAGGACGCCTGGAAATATTATGTATCCCTTTTTCAATCTATTAAACATAAAACAATACTTTTAAATAATTCAAACCCACAAAATCTCTTTGTTGAAAGTTTCATTCAGCACTTAAAAAAGGAGTCTAGTTTTTGCTTGACCGACAATGTGAGAATGGTCATCTGTTCAAAAAATATATGAGGCAATGTGTATTTAAGTTATTTAATGTCATGAACTAAAATTTTGCTCATGAGATTGATAACTTAATTTATAAAAACCGAAAGAGACATGCAAAGACAGAAAAAAAATATTTCGGATAAGGTAAAGAAGTTGAAATCTGAGGAGAAATGAGTTTTTTCATATTAATTTTGCTTTGAAATATATATTCATTTAATGATGACTGATTGTATTATTTATTATATCTTAATAAGTGGTGAATTTCAGTGCGTAGCTTGAGGTACATATATCGAGAATATTTCATATTTGCAAATACCTTTGCATTTAAGTGCCAAAACTAAGACGCTATAAATTTTTTTTAAATGTCCTCTGATATTATATGGATCAATTGCTTAGTTAACATTATAATATAAATTCATATATTCAGAAATATTATTATAAGTAAATACAAAGCAACTGACCATATTTTTTTTTATTCTAGCGAAAACACTTCTTATTCATCCAACTTTTTTCTGAGTAAACATCATGACGTAATATGAGAATCAATTTTGACACAGTGACTATAAAATCCCAAGTAACGATTTTACTCGTTCTTTTGACGAAGAAACCTTTATACTTAAGGTAATAGTTTTAAATCTTTTGTAAGGGTTATTTTCAGTTTCTATTTTTCTCAGCATTTTCTCTTCGTCGATTTCTAATATCCCAAAAATATTTACATTGTCAACAACAAAGATTTGAATAAATTTTGACCCATTATTTATTATCTCTTCACTATATTCATGCATTTTCTCTTCGCCCTTCTTCCTCAAATTAAGAAACAAACTATTTTTATGAATGTGCTATATAGTGGTTAGTAAGAAAGAACTGGGTTGGAAGATATTTTAAGGATATTTTAGCTTTTATTTATATTTTTCTAGATTAATAGTAATATGTAACACCATTTTCGCCCACCACGTAAAACCCACATTTTCATTGTTATTTTAGACATATAACATTAAAATTTTCAATCGTTGTTAGCTTGGTATTTAAAACCTTTATTTAAAAATCAGGTTTTAAGAGTATAATTTTTATTCAAACCCATATTTCAAAGCGAAATTACTGAATTGAGGAAAATTTAAGTAATAACAATTGATAAAAACTTTTAACATTCGAAAGATAAATTATTTATTAAGTTTTGATTAATACTGTTCCTACTGCTCTTCTCAAAAATATTATTCAACTGTTAGGAGTCCCACGTTCATTTTTTTAGCATACCGGTGGATAGTATTATATTCCACTGTGGTTATAACCCTACACCAAAATCTGTTATATAACATCATATTTCAATAAAACAACTTTCTTAAACATCAATAGCATTGAATGAAATTTTCAGGAATTATAGAATACAGTATTGTGCTAAAGATATTACGTTTAAATAACTGGACTGGAAAAATAATAATAATAATACAAAGTACTTTCAAATTGAGCATTAATAAGGATTGAAGTTGCTAATGTCTGCTTAATTTTTTTTTTACTTCGTATTGACAAATTAATTAAAATTTTTACAAAATACTACATAAATATATGTCTTAACGTATATTATACTTTTATTTGATTAATTAAGAAATAATCTGAATTAAATATAATTGACATGCAATTACTTCCCCCCATATAAATATATAGAAAATCTAGTATTTCTATGGGGATCCCTAAAACACTTCTAGACTTCCGCTCACGCCTCAAGCAATTTTTTTGCACTCCGTCAATCTATATTTTGTTACATATCTAGATATTATCTTATATATACAAAAATAAGCTTTTGAATCTTCTTTCTCCTCCCCTCTCCTGTTCCTCCTCCGTTTTACTCTGCCTAGCAACAGTTTTTGTTTTTCAATCTATTATTAAAAATTAGAGGGAAGGGGAGATCACATACCCCAGCTAATTCGTCTTGGATGAACACTTATGAGAATTCAATATTTTTAATTTAATTTGTTCAATAAAGACAAATAGTGACATTGTACAACTAGTTTGACATATTTGGTAATATCTTGAAGTACCTATGGCCCATAAGCATTCTACTGAAGGATAGGATATTCCGCAGGATAATAAATTATTTGGAATTTAAGTAATTTTGTAGTTGGTGAATGTATTAAGCAATTTTAGGCAAGTTAGGAGTAGGCTAGTTTATTGACATGGAGTTGAACAGGGTTTAATTTTGCAAAGGTATAATAAACTTTTTATTTGTAATAAAAAAATAAACAAAAAAATCAAAAAAAATATTAATCATAAATTTGGTTTAGCTACATAGTGAGAGGATTGTTACATAGATATCTATTGATTGTTTACTGTTACTGATTATTTGGTATTTTTGCAATTTGTTGGGTTATCTTCAAAAAATGCGTAACAGTGGGTGGTCAGTAGTAATTTTGACGAACTTTAACTTCTTTTTATCACACCCACGAGGCCACCACGCAATTTATTTTTTTTAGTAATTGTTCTGGAATAAATTAAGTACTTATATAAGTACTATATATATATGATACCAGCATTTTGTGTCCAAATGTGTCCCTCCCCCATGTGTCCGTGGAACGGAGAGGCTCATACTAGTCATGAATTTAAAAAAAAAAAATGATTGGAAGAAGAGAAAATATTTTTTTGCCTGCTCTACATGTACCTTCATAACATTCCCTATTTCTTTTCTATTATTTTATAAAAAACGAGACGGAATTTCTGTCGAAATATTCAAATAACCGTTGTTATGGAATAAATATTGAAAATATTGCAATTTCTGAAATCAGTTAAAAAAACTTTATTCATAAAAGTGAATTGGAATCCTTTAATTTACATACTTACTCCCATGAATGTATTGTGAATGGATAAGTTAATATGTTATTTGTAATAGCTGCTCCAATCTTAAAATTTATTGAACTTTCATTTTTTTAAGACATCCGACCATTTTATTGCCATGGGATATAAAACAAGTCCGGCTTATTAAAAAACGGATAATATATTATGTTCAATTAAGTTCCCATCGAATCTCAAGGAGAGAGAAATAGATCAGGTCATCAAAAAAGTTAGACGTATCCTCTAAATAAAAAGAAACCTGTAATCCTGAATTCCTGAAATATGTATGTGGCCTCTCTTAACCATCAGCAATCTTGTACATATGATACTTGCATTTGTAAGAAACTTCTATGAATAGATTTTGAAAAACGATATCCTCTTATAAAATTAATTATTAAATTTTAAATTGGAAATTTTTATTTGATGATATAATTGTCAAAGAAAAATATAATTTGGTGACAGCGTCCGTAACAAACCAAGCAACATTGTTTCAAAATGTTCTCTGTGTTAACCATAAAAGTTTGCTACAGAAAAAATGGATCATATTCAGAAAAGTTATAACCGAAAAAAGTTTGATTAGAAAAATATCAATATTAAATGGTAAATGAATGAATAAATTAAATATTATTTAATAAAATAGTTTCTATTAATGATGTTGCCCAATTTCTGTCTGCCATTTATATTAATTTATCTGTTACAAACCATTATCGACAATAATATCTAATATCTTGAAAAACTTCAAACTATCCAAATTTAAAAAAAATTATATGATTTATTCATTCCGCTTAGCTATCTTTGTTATGACAGCTCAAGGTTACTAGAAATACAAAATAAGACTATCATGTAATCGAGCTTGCTAGAATTTTTAATTTGATGTATTGTACCGACTGCTGGGCAAAAACAAGCAGATTTTGACAAAACATGCAACCACTCATAGTTTATGACGTCATTATTGCTAGAATTTTTAACTTCATGTATCGTACCGACTCCTGGGAAAGAAAACAGATTTTGACAAAACATGCAACCCCTTATCTACTATAACGTCAATATTAAATGCAAGGTGGAAGTCAACCATCAATCGTACACGCGTTATAGACAACTAATATAGTTGTTTATTTTGGCTGTTCCATCCCTTGTTAGCGTATCCCATGGAGATTATAGAATGAACATACATATTATTATTTTGTTATACATATGAAAAAGTAAAGCAAAAGTAGGTGGAAATTCATCTTTTTATTATAGATTTTATCCTAAACACGATAAATGAAAGAATGAGCAAAATTTTAAAAAGAACAATAGAGCCAAGCGTTTAACATTTCTAATCTTAATCCCGTTGTATTTTGTACATCCATAAATATTGATTTTGCATCCCTATCTAGATATATAGTAATTCATGGTATAATAAACATAAATTTTTGAATATATAGGGGTGTCATGATATCAAATTTTCACGATACGATACGAAATTTGATATATATCTCTATGGTAATTATATGCAATGGACATGAACCATAATTAATAAAGCTAACGCAAGTAGTTAATCAGGGGAATTGTTAAGTTCACAATGCATTATTCAGCAAAAAATTAACCGACTTATTCAAATGTTTCCGATATCACTATAAAATTACACAGAACATCCATTAAATACTACTCTTAACGATAGAACTAGAAATTAATTTATTTTATATATTTGTTTTCATTCATTCTTAATGCTTTTTATAAAGATATACACCACCATACTAAATGACAATTTGAATATTATTATTCATTTCATAATATGAATATTTATCAACTATCAATTTCTAATTCGAGTCAAACTAATGAACCAGCAACGAATAAAAAGAAAAAAAGGAGCAGCAGATAAAAGAAATGGTTCAAAATAAATAGCATTGTGATCGATGTCTTCGCCATGCTAATCCCCGTGCTATCGCGATAATGTGTTAAATCTCGTCAAGGAATACTGTCAAATTTTTTATTGCAAAATTTCGTTGCATGATATTTTGTCACACACTTATTAAGCAAAAAAATATAAAAGACTCTTAAAACATCATAAAGATTTTTGGAGCTCAAAGTTTTGTTTCTTTTAATTTCATCATTATTCAATTAATTAAGTGTAGACTTACGAAAGGAACATAACTTAATAATTTTCTTAACTGTTGTGGATATCTCACAGAAAAAAACCGATTTCATAACATCATTTAATAATTATTAGCAGTATTATATATATAATTAAAACAGAGCCATTTATCCATAATTTTTGGGTAGTAATTTTTAGCTATTTTCCGTATAAAATTATAAAATATTATCTTACCATGATGTTCCGTTTTTTACTTTATGTTGAGCAACTGAGAAACCGAACATGCATTTTTCATCTTGACAATATTTTAACGGTGAGTAAATTATTTTTGAAGGAACATTGATATTAAATGATATTGAAGATGATACAAATAAGGTAAATACTATCAAAATTGACTGTTTGGAACAATTCATATTAAACGTTGATTCTTGCAGAGTAACTATAATATTTCTTCTATAAATCATTTATGAAAATGGTCACTAAATTATATAATATTATTTAGTAGAGTAATTCTATCCAATGTAACTATACACTAGCACTTAACATTTTTTTATCATTCATTATTAGTAGGTCTTCTAATGGTCGTCATTAAGGTACAAAAATCTCATGATAAATATATTTTAAGTATTCTTAATATGCTAAAAATTAGCTATTCAGAGAATATTCAATTTAATTTTAATTTTTTATCGAAAAAAATAATGTAGTTTTAGTAAAATAAAAACTTTTTTTAACAAAATATCACAGAAAATACACTACATTCATCAACTGATTCTCTTTTCATTAATGACTAATTCTTGGCGATAGAATGCATGAGGTATGAAATAAGATAATACTCCCTCGTCCTATAAATTACATTTAGAGTATGTTTTCTATTAACAGACGAAAACGGGGAAAATTATTTTGAACGTGGCAATGTTAGATTATTATACACATATTATGGCACATGATTAAATTTCAACTTATTCAAAATATTTTTTGGACTCAATAAAGAAAATTATAAATAAAATAGACTTTACTATGTACATACAACTCGCACGCCAGCTATAAAAGGCGTAATTGAAAAGTATACATACATGTGTACACACATTTAAGGTATTGATATAATTTAAGTAATGAAATAAAACTATTTCAATACTCGTAGCTAAAAAGACAAAAATAAAAATAAAATACTTTTTAATCTAGTTTTATAATTCATAAAATAGAATGCTTTATTATATATTTTTTGAAATTTTTCATTTTAATCTGACAGTACTAAACGTAAGACAAAAAAATATATAGATATTGTTATTTACAATATACTTTCGATTTAAATGTTTAGTATATTGCTTTCTAATCTTTTAGCATGGTTCAAAAGTATTTATAATTTATATTTAATACTAATTGATAAGTGATATTATCAGGGATGGGAAAATTATCAAAATCTCGGCAAGCGTAAATTTATAAAAAGTATTATTAATAACTAATGATGTCAATGCGGTGAGTTTTTTTAGCTGGCTCGTTAATTTGTAATTGTTAATATAAAGAAGGAATTTTCTTTTCCTTAGCAGTTGTCATTATTATTTAATTCCTGATTAGTGAACATACTTTCCGTAATAGATTTAATTATATTCAGAATCTGATTGAACATTCGTGTGTGCTCATAAAAGACGGAATCTAACACTAAAAATTTGATTCGAAGCTATCATTGTAAGTTCTTGTTGGAGTCAGCGTAGAATTAAGCATCGACATTGGAGTAATTCTACCAGATGTCCTTGTTTATATCCTTTTCGCTTTCGTCCCTAGTCACAAATTGTAGCTGATCTAATGAAAATTCATAATAATTATTATTTTTCTCCTTCTTAACATTCTTCAAATTGTCAGGAATACCACGTTGATTTCCGTTTTCTTTTTTTATTTTGCCTATTCTACACCTTCTAAACATCATTTTTGATAGTCAAAGATGTTCAAAATGCTATCCACTGGTTTGCTAAAAAATTAAACCGAAAATTAACGTGGTAACCCTGACAGTTTGAAGAATGTTTAGGAGAAGAGCAGCTCAACTGTCATGTCATTTTATTAAATAAGCTGTCAGCAGCTCTGAGAGTGATGGAAAGGAAGTAAACACAAATTCTACTCCGTATATAGTAAAAACATTGGCAGGAATTATTTCGAAGTGGATACTAAGCTCTAGTCTTATTCCAAAAAATACTTTTTATTATAACCATAGACATAACTTTCTAACCAATGTTGTATAACAAAGAATGGTTACAATATTAATCCATTATCTGATAACAATATTAATCCATTATCTGGTTACAATATTAATCCATTATCTTATTCAATTTTTATAAGGGTTGAATTTCTTACCAAATGTTCAAATTTGAAGAAAATGATCCAGTCTTGGATCATTTGTGTCCTGAAATGGTAATGATCTCAATAAAGGTATGGGAAAAGGTGACGATATTGGTTCTTGAAATTGCAATATTAAATTGCCATATCCCCTTGATATTGAAATTATATTAGCTTATCTATTACAAAATTGATTTTGCCAAGAATTGGGTTGAAACACGTCAAAGAACAAATTCCATGGTCATAATCAAGATCCGATAAAAGACAAACCTGATTTTTTAAATGTATAATTGTCATGAATATAAATGAAATTTGATTTTAAAAAAATGATATACAATTTAAAAATAAGGATATATTTCATTTTAAAGCTTGTCTTCAATAAGTCTTCCCTAATATAAGATAAAATTCAAAAAAATATTCCATTTATATAAAATATAATGCATATATTATGGTTAGTTTAATTTTTTTAATATCTAGTCCTGATACTTTTTATTTTATGTCCGATATGAACAAGATGCATGTCCACTCCATATTGTCATCCAAATCTTTCAAATTCATGGAACTTTATATTGGTAAAGCCATGCCTTCCCGCTACGCCATAAAAAGTCAATAGAGTTCTAAAGTAAAGTATTGTTATCAAAGATAAAGAAAAAACTTGTATGAAATGATAATATTCTTATATTAGTAAAAACTACGATCCTGATTGTTGATAGGTTGCCCTTATTTAATAAATTTGGAAGACGTTAAGAAAGCTGACAATAGAACAATTACAAGTATTGAAGTAAAAGTCTTAACAACGTTTTTGGCTCCGATTTCTGTGACAAGGGTCTATAGGTTTTCATTATGTATGGTACACCTTATTCAAGCTTGGACAGTGAACGGATAAACGAATGGCGTTCACTCTTTTTGTTCATTTTTTGAACGAATGAACGACGAACCGAGAAAAAAAAATGAACGATAAACGGAAAAAAATTCATTTTCTTTTGGCCATACGAAATAGCTTTTTGAATATTTTTCGAAGATTATTAGATCTTTTTTTCTTGATTATAGGTTTAATTATGATTATTATATTTGATGGTGCCTAAAATATATTTTATTTAGTCTTTTTATTTTTAAAAATCGGTTGCTTCGTTTAATTGTACCATTCACTAGAATATAAATTATCTCATTATAGCCTTCAAAACTACAAATATATTGTAATGGATCGAACAAAATTTCTACTGGACGTTAATACGTTTATTTATCTAGTCTCTTGTAAAGTTTTTATCTAATCTGTCTATCAAAAATACTTAAATTTTAACCCGTCAAGGGCACATGGATTTTTAACCTCTCTTTTTCCAATAATTATCATTTATTGTCTGGAGAGCGTGGGAAGATATTTTATGCAATAATAAGTTTTGTAATTACTGAAAATTTAATTTAATTCTTTTGTTGTTTAAGAAAGTTATGTAGTTATATTGAAATATCATATTTTGTTAAATTACAGATTTTGGTGTACCATGTAGGAAATTCGAGTATACGAATATCTTCCCATGCTCTCCAGACAGTAAATAATAATTATTGAAGCAAAATAGAGGTCAAAAATTAAAACAAAGTATTTTCATATTGCGCAATAATAAAGATTGAATGTGCTAATGTCGGGTTAAAAATTTATGTACGTCTCAGCAACAGATTAAATAAAATTTTACAAGATATTAGATAAATAAAATTTTTTAATTCCATTATTACTTATATTTGATGCATAACAACCCATTTTTAATTTTAAAGGCTATCTTGAGATTACTTATTTTCCATCCAATGGTGCAATGAAACAAAGCAATGAAAAAGGGAAAAAAATTAGACTAGGTAAAATTTTAAGAATTTATCTACATTAAATGTAAATAACATGAATTTGATTTCGCCCATTTAAGTAAGGAATGGGAATCCCCAAAACACTTCTATACTTTCGTGGTTGCCTCCTGCAATTTTTTTCTCTCTCCGTAAATCGGCATTTTGTACCATACTTACTTTATTTGCTCTATTTTTGGGGAAGGTAATACATATAATTGACACTTAAATTTAGATTTTAATCGTAAACTCTAATCTAGGATAATAAATTTAGTTAAGCAAAAATCAAAGTGTCATATATTTGGGAAGTTGCCCACTATATTTAATAAACTAAGAGATAGGGTTGGGTGATAACTAAGTTTTTTTTAAGTTCTTGATAATCTGCCTATACCAGTATTATGTTGTTACATTTCAAAAACCCTTTCTAAAAATGTATAACACATTATGTTCACATTAAATTTTGCCCCTACCAAGTTCAAAAGAAAATATAGCAAAATTTGCTGTTTTCTTTAAATCTGTATGTGCCCTACCTTATAAACTTTAAGTATCTTAAACAGTCAATTAACAATTTATAAATATTTAATTAAACATAAATTCATTTTATATGTATGTCCATAATTATTAAAAATAATTTATAACACTAGAAATTTTTTTTTTATAAGACGGCTTAAATAATAAATGTATATAATAATGAGAACTACTTAAGTAAATAAAATTCGTTTTTTATACTACAAATTACAAATTAACGAGCCAGCAAAAACAGCTCACCAGATTTAAATAAGGTATTCTTCAGTAGTTTTTTCTTTCTTTTTCTTACTCAACTTTCACTAGTATTCTAAAAAGGGGGTCAGTCTTCAAAGATTCTCTTTCAAATGAACCTTCTATTTTTAATTTTTTCTTAAGGGTCCTTATTTATATTGTTGATATATTTACAAAATAAATACATAAATAAAATACAAAAAGTTAGAAAGAATTGCGTGGCTAAAATATAAATATACATTATAGTTTTTAAATTATACTACACAACCAAAGACCTAACAACAACTAAAATATAAAAATACAATTAACTAAATAAAATCCAACACTGATAAAATAATGTAACAACAACACAGAAAAATAGAAATACAACTCCAATGTAGGACTTCACTTTCTTTATGAAAAATTCATATTGCGGAAGAACCCTCCTCAACCTTAAATGGTAACAAAGGGAATTGGATATGGGATATCGTATTAGATCCAGGGCATAGTCCCAGGAGCTATATACCATGTTATTAATTTTAATATAACTATTGCCATCAGTTCTTGCCTGCAAAGTGGTTCATTAGTAGTAAGATTTGCAGCGATAAAAGCTTTGCCACATATCAGGGCAAAATGTATTGCTTGATTTTTCTGTGATCCTTTTCTCAATTATCGTACTCTGATATATTTATGTTCATAGACAAGAACTCTTGTAGTATAGCCCTAAAAGAGCACTCCACGAATGAATGAAGAATACTATTAAAAAGCTTCCACAGTCTTTACAGTGACTATTAAAAAAGAGGCAGCCCGTGGATATCTGGAATTGTGAAATGAATTTACTTCCTTTCACTACTCCATGGAGGGATTCCTTTATTCTTATTAAACTAGTGTCCGGCAACTTTAAAGATTGTACATAATTTTTGTACATCTTGTATGCTTCTCCAATATATGAAGACGAAACTCTCATTTTCAAATGCCAAGGGCTGGGATGTGTATGATTGCTTCCCGATCTCATTAGAGAAAAAAGAAATTTTCCTTGATTTAAGAAAGAGTCAGAGTTCTGATGCAGGTCATGGTCGTTTGTGTTTTTCTAGCCCTTCGAAAAAATCTCTCTGTCAAAACTTCTGTCTAACTATATACACCGTTGCAGTTGAGTCATATGTAGGTTTACTATACCATATAATCCTTTGTACTGCAGCCTATAAGGGAGAGAGTGAGCTCAAAAACTTGTTGGAGAGGTCTGAGCTGAGCATAAACCATTGATATATACGTGGGTTAAGGACTACTGACCTCAATGGGAGTTCAAGGCTAGTCGATAGGTCAAAAAGAACCTTGTTATAAATTTTAGGTAAGACTTTAGACAAAGGAACTAACCCTCCGCCCAGATCCTTTCTCAAACTTTTGAGAGGCGGAACATAACTTTTATGAAAAAGAGACAAAAGCCACTTTTCCTCCTTTTTTATTCCAAAGTCTGCTCAGCTAGGCAAAGCTGAAGCCTTATATAATACCAAGGGAATAATGAAGTTATACAGTCAACCCGTGTCTGAAGATTCAAGTGCCTCCATTGTGCAATTCTTTTATATGTCATAGCCCGTAGGGAACTGTAGAGTCTTGTATTACTTAATACTAACTAATTTAATTCTATAGTTTACACGTGTACTACATACATTTGAGACGCCGATAAACAAACAACAAAAGCATAAACAGACATAAATAAATACATAAAATATAATATATGATGAGCCTAATAAACACGACATATTCCATATCTCCCTTTTTATGAATGAATTCAACCTAAAACATAATCATTGTAGATTACTGGGGGCTTAGATTAGACTAGATTAGATTAGATTAGACTTAATAACAGTTTCTTTTAGAACTGCTGGACCTGGATCTTTTGCATCCTGATTAATTTCTTTAGATTTAGAATTTTATAGGCAAGGAGATTGCATCTTATTTAAATGGGCCCGATTTCTTCTATACGAGCCAGTATCCGTTTCAATGATAAAGGAACAGGGTGTTGAATTTCCTATAACAATCCCAGACTGTCTTCTATCTGGTATTACAACTTCATCTCCATGCTGAAGAGTAATCAAAGGTATTGCTGGGTGTCTTTGATCAAAATTAAAGCTTTTGTGCCGTTTTTTTATTTTCTTCCAACTGATGAAGAGACTGGCTAGATATTACTATTGGAGATAACTAGCATGCAGCTACAGGAACCTTTGTGTTTAACCTTTTTCCCATCATTAACTCAGCTGGATAATATCCATTGGAGAGAGGAGTAGCTCTATAATTTAATAGAACTAATTAAGGGTCCTTGCTGCCTGATAACAATCTTTTAACAGTTTGGACTGCTCTCTCTGCTTCTCCATTTCCTGGTGAATGTTCAGGACTGCTTGTAAGATGACAGAAACCATATTCATTGGTAAATAGTTTGAACTCTTTTCATGTGTAATAACTGGCGTTATCAGACCTAACATGATCTGGGATTCCAAATCTAGAAAATACCCGTTTCATCATATCAATGACTTCCTTCGATGTTATCGTTTGTAAACTAGCCACCTCAATCCATCTTGAATAATAGTCCACAAGAATAATGTACTGTTTCCCTTTTACTTCATAAACATGCGTAGCGATATTTTTCCACGGCCTTTGAGGAAGCTTTGTTGGCATTAACGGCTCCGAATGAGTTTTCCTGTTGGCTTGACATCTCCGGCAATTTTCAATAAGTTCTTCAATATTTTTCATTCATCCCGGCCATCATACTGTGTTCTGAGCCAAAGCTTTACATTTGACAATACCTTGATGTCTTTCATGTATTCGATCTAACACATCCAATTTCATTGCAGAGGGAATCACTACCCTAATTCCTATCATCAACTGTCATTTCTGATTGATAAGCATAATATAGTCCAACAAGTCCTTTAATAAAATGTTTATCAAGCAATCCTTCTGATGCATAGATCATAATTTGTCTACAACCTTCATCTTCTTCTGATGATGTATAATTTCTTCTAACCTGCTATTGGTCATAGGTATTTCCTCTAGTATATGATTTGCATATAATTCCAATTCTTTCGTAAATGGTATATTCTTCCTTGTTATCCATTAGAGATCGTGAAAGTGTATCATCCATATTAAAATTTTTACCTGGAACATGTATTGGTGTAAAAGAATATCGCATTAGCTTCATCCTCAGTCTTTGAATCCTTACTAGAAGTTGATCTAAATCCTTTGTTCACAATTACGGAATCAACGGTTTATGATCAGTTTCTAATCAAATGTCTTTACCAAGAATATAATCTGAAAATCTGTCACACGCAAAAGTTGACGCTGGAGCTTCTTTTTCGATTTGAACATATCTTTGCTCGGCTTCTGAGAGACTTTTGTAAGCGTACGCCACTGGCGCCCATCTATCATCATGCTTTTGCATGAGGACTCCTCCCAATTCATAAGAAGAAGCGTCAACTTATACTTTCGTTTCTAACGAAGAGTCGTATATTTTCAATAGTGATACTCTTCTTTATATCTTTCAACGCCTTTTCCTGCTCCGGACCCCAATACCATCCCCTAGTAGATTTCAGAAGTTCACGTATGGGTTGCGTCCTGTTTGCTAAGTATGGCAAGAATTTCATGAACTGATTGACAGTTCCCATAAACCCTCTAACCTTACTAACATTTTCTGGAGCTCTCATCTACATGATCGCCTCAACTTTTTCTTTTGAGCTTTCCACACCATTTGCTCCAACAATTTGACCCAAGAAACCTTTGTTTCTACAAGGTTTGTACAAGGCGTTCATCGTGCTCCTCTTTTCTCTTCACAAACACAACAATGTCCTTCATAAGACAAACTGCTCCATGTTGACTTCCCAAAATCCTATATATTTCACTCTGAAACTTTTCAGGCTGATTTAATTCCGAAGGTTATCCTTTTACACCGGAACCTCCCAAACGGCGTTGTAAAAGTAGTAAGCTTTCTGGATTCTTCCTCGAAACAAACCTGATGAAATCTTGCATTGGCATCAATTTTGAAAAAATCTGGGCTCCTCCAATTAAAGAAATTGTATAATCCACTGTAGGAAGCATAAGTCTTTCCCTTTTCACTGCTAAATGCAATTTGGTTAAATGTACACAAATTCTAAGTCTGTCCTTTCCTTTGGAAACCACTACCATAGGATAACACCAGTCCGATGGCTCCACACACGCCTCAATAACATCTAATTTTACGAGCTTTTCCAATTCTTGTTTTACTAGAGGTAGAAGTGGAATTGATATTCTCCTTGGAGTCATGACACTGTAAGGCTCCACATTCGATTCAATTTTGATTTTGTATTCACCCTCCAACCTCCCAAGTACATGAAGCATAGATATGAATTCTGGAGAACTAATTGGATCTGTTAAAACTTGCTGGATAAACTTGATCACTCCTAAGGCACTACTGGTCTCTCTTCCAAGTAATAGAGAACCAGAAAAAAAGAACATATATTTCTTCCTGAATCTTCCTGTCTAATTCCTTAATCTCTCCTATGAACACACCAATCACAGGTAACTTCTTATGATCTGGTCCATTCAGTAATTTTGTAGGCTTTCTTAATATATATTTATTGAAATGAAGATCATAAACGCTTTTGGGTACCACTGTTACATCAGCCACAGTATCTATATTGAAATAAAGGCGTTTGCCTCCCCCCATACACTTCAGTCCTCCAAGTGCTAATACCATTCTTGTTTGCTATTGATTTATCTTCAACCCTTATAGTCCGGTGAACGAGATAATTCCTCTGCAACCTCTTGCACCATCCTCTGCTGATTTCTGCACACTTTACCCCAGTGTCCCGTTACCTTGCATTAGTTGCATTTACTGACATTTGTCTCTCGGGTGTACCTCTTCTCCACACCACTGGCAAGCTTTTATCATTAATACTTGAGGTTTGAAGTTCTGGTACTTCACTTTATCATGATCTCTTTTGTCTTTCTTAAATCTTCGTGTTCCAATAGTCTGAACCTGAACCTTTGACTCATTTTTAATCTCAAGAGCCCATCTCCCTGAACATTCTTCCACCCTGCATTCATGCATGGCCTTTTCCAGTGTAAGATCACCATCCCTTAAGGGCCTTGATCTCACCTTGTCGCTATTTATTCCAAGTACTATTTTATCTTTGATAAACTCGTTCCTCATATCTCCATAAGAACATGTATTCACAAGCGTATTAATCTTGGCTATAAAATTATCGAAATTTTCTCCCTTCTCCTGTATGCATCGATTTAATTTATATCTCTCATACGGTACATTCGTCTTTGGAGTGAATAATTTTTGAAATTTTAATAGAATAGTCTCAGGGTCGTTCTTGTCCTCCTCCCTGACATATCCTACCTATCATTCCATTCCTGCGCGATTGCCCACACAAATCCATTATAAATCATAAGAGCCCCCTCACCTACTAGGTTTAAGAGGATAGCACTTCTATTTGAAACGATATTCTGTCCTGGAACAATTCCAATGCACCCTTAATTCGCTATTTTTTTTTTTTTTTCGTTATACTCCTAACACCGTGTGTAGTCTTGTATTACTTAATACTAACTAATTTAATTATATAATTTACACGTGTACTACATACATTTGAGACGCCCATAATCAAACAACAAAAGTATAATCAGACAAAAATAATTACATACATAAAATATAATATATAATGAGACTAATAAACACGACATATTACACAGGAACAATAATTGCTACTAGATTCTTCATATTTTTGCTACTCTATACCCAATATAAGCGCCCGTTCTTTAACAAAATATCCTGCAACTTCTGTACCGTATATCGGACTCCACTCCCCCACTGGTAAAATACTTTTTTTTCTTTCATTCACTTCCAGGCCAGATCGTGCTCTAAATTTACCAAAAAAGATAAAATTACTTCAATTCTCCTGATCAGTTGAGTCCCAGAGTTGCTTATACATATAAAGTAACGCAATCCTCAAAAAGTTCTATAAGGTAGTGCTAATGTTTGAATAAAACCCCAAATGATCTAAATTTACTTTTACTTGCTAAAGCTAAATCCTCAATTGCCAATAATTGAGGAAAATTGGATCACTTTCTTTTCCGTTTAATGTGATTCTCCAAGTCCCATTGAGTGAAAGTGCTCTAATTGGATTTTTACGGGGTCTTGGTAAATACTTTCTTGTTGTTTGCAATATGTGATTATGAGAAATTGAGTCAAACGCTTTTCTAAAGTCTACTGCAATAATGACACCAATTGTTTTTCTTTTTGCAATATTATCCATTGCACATCGGATGTTTCTTGCAATATCTGCTCCTCTGCCTGTAAGAAAGTCTTTTTGATGCATGCCAATTCTCTTATTAAGGATTAGTTTTACTTCATGGGCAACCACTCCTTAAAGAATTATGTATGTTTCATTAATTATTGTTATTGGCCGCCAAAGACTTAAGTGAGTGCCGTCCGCCTTTTTCGGTATCAAAACTAGCTTGCCTTTTATAATGTACATGGGGAGCCTTCCATTATTTTCCATATATCTTCTTTCAAACCGTAGGAATTTAACTATTTCTTCACTAAACGAAGAACATACTTTCCCTCCAAATCCATTGGGTCCAAACGCTTTATTGTCTTTAAAATTATCCTTAATATACTTGCCTAATAAAGGGGCCAAAAAGGGTGTGGAAGACTTCTTATATGTTTTAGGAAAGTTTACTCTTGCTTTCCCTACAGTGGATTGGAAGTCCTGATGGAAACTGGACAATATTTCTTCATCTTTGATCAAGATTCTATAAATGAATATACTAAATGTTCGCAATTTTTTTTTTTTTTTTTTTTTTGATTTGGGAGTCATGCAATTTCAAATGTTTTAATCAAAGAGATGTTTCTTTCCCTAAAAACACTCTTTTTCTTGTTTCCTGCTTAACTATATCTGCCATCCTAAAAGAATTGATGGTGTCTGAAGTTAAAGTTCGTCAAAATAAAGATCAATTCTTCAAGATTTCATATACCTTCTATTGAAATATATTACCATTCCTCCTATAACACTTCAGAAAAACACTTGATGAATCTCGGAGGCTCTGTCTAAGAGAACAAACAGCACTAAGAGCTGAATAAGAGGTATAAAAATTATGCTTCAATTTAGACGGAAGGATTCGTTTAAAATCTTCCTCCTTCAGAATCCAATTCGGGCGCAGAAATGGTTGCGAAGATTATATATTACGAATCTCGACTTCAATGATCTGATGATCTAAGGACGGTTAAGGACAGTACTTTGCTTCTTTAATCTAAGAAAATAGTACAGTAGAGAGTAGAGCAAGATCAATACTAGAGGATTGAACCCCTCTTCTCTAAAATACATAATCACTTGGATTCAAGACACTCAAGGTGTCATTTACGTTTAGATACAGCATCAACTTTTCAAGAAGAGGTCCATTTACATTTTTTTTTATTATCAAGATCAACGTTAAAATCACCAATTAACAATGACGGGGTCGGATTCTTTATATGATCATTAATTATTCTTGAAAATATGAAGACAAATTTCAGGGAGACAATACGCGTTAATTAAGCAATAATATTTAATATTTATTTTTGTGTAGAGATGGCAACCAAAAACAGTAGCTATGAACCATCTGTACCCCTAAACTACTTGTAGGGGATCCCTTCTCTGGGGATAAAATTAAATCAGATCTACTTCACGTACCGGCACACTGAGAGCGAAGTCTCGTTGTCAAAACTTGTTGTGCCTCTAGTCGAGGATTACACGGCTTAAATAGTCAAAAAATTATGTTGTCGTCTGTATTTGAGCTCTATCTCAACGACGCCCTCGTCGGAGACAATTAGCTCTTCTGTTAAAGTACTATTACCATTTGTCTTCCTCGTTAAAGAACTCTCCTCTTGATCCTCACCCGTCTTCGTTTCTACGTGTAAAGTATTATCTCCAGACGGCGTCTGTATGGGTAATCCCGACAGAGAACTAGTTGTCATTTCCTCATTTTTATGAATTTGTCCACAGTTACTATTCACAACCGTGTCTAGTACTGCACTTTTCTCTGCCCCTTTCAAATTATCCTCAACTATCCTATTTTCATCAATATTTTCAGGGTAACTATCGTGCAATCTAAACTCATCACAGGTGGATAAATTTACTTCACTACTTGTAGGAAGATTGCCAGCCTGGTCAAGTACCATACTTTTTTGCACTCCCATTAATGTATCCTCTTTTTGATTCAAACAACAATCTGCCAATTACTTTTTCAAAGTCCTCACATAGTCCATGATTCTTTTTCGGTTCGGATCACAATATTGTTTTTTATGTTCAAAGTTAAAACAACGTTGACATTGAACTTTTGCACCCGAAAATTTCAGTGTCCCTCCATATCTCCTTCAAATTTTCGTATTTTTCCTCTACTTTTTTGTTTGTAGGATTTCTTCGCGGATAATGATTAACCACTTTCCTCCAATTTGAATCCATTCTATGACACTTACCTTATCCACTCTCTTGAAAGTATTTACCAGAGGGATTGCCCAGTTTTGTTTACCATCTGCAGTAATTTTTTCCATGCCTTTAAACTTGAATGATATTGTTTAATTAGTACCATCCACATCACATACTTCCTGTTTTAAAACCTTTTTTGAAAAACATTTTTCCACTCAATAAGACGAGCTCTAACATCAATCGGGAATTTGATATTGATACAAGTCTGTCCTAAACCAAATCTAAGGTTTGCTCCAGATATTTCATGTTCCTTGAATCCAATATTATTGCTAGATCATATGAATCAATATGCTTCAAGAAAACCGTAGTTGATATTTTAGCTTCCAAATTTTCACATACAAGTACGAAGGTTTTCCACTTGAAATTAATATCAATATTAATATACAAATTCCCATTATTATTGATATTACTCTTGACCGTAGTAGAAGCAGTTACTATATTCTCATCAGGGCACTTGCCCAGTAATACAAACCGCAATGAAGAACTTTTTCGTATCTGATACACTTAACGGTGTGAATAAACAAATAAATACGATGACAAAGCAAAAATCCTTTTTATGATCTCAAAGGACTATGAAAGGAACCAAAAGTTACACAATTAATGCGCCCCAATTAAGCTCTAGGTGTTGTTGGTTCCAAAGATATGAATTATTTTTCTCCAAACATTCTCTGACGGAATTAAATTAAATTAATCCACAGCACAATAGTCAAAGCAGCCGCAAACAATAAAAATACATTAACACTTTTTTACTTTTTTTACTACATTTGATGTAAACATATATTTCACTATTATCTGAGAAAGAACTCCCTTCCACTTTCAACTTTTCAAAATCATCTGGTAGTCAGCCAAATATGTAAATAACACCCACTGCTATTTATTTTTTAAGATATTCCCAGAATTTTAATTTAATATTCTTTCTCCACAATTATTAAAATGAATTACATAAATATTCTTCATAATATAACAATCCTACATAATATTTTATTTGATACTTATCCTAATATTGTTTAATAATATCTTATTAAAAGCATAGCTTTGGATTTGTAAGCCAATCACCAAAATTTAATCATAAAAATAAGACAATGGCCAATATATATTTATAAATATACAAAAGCTACAAGGAATCAACCCCAAATTGTAATCTTGCTCTTTTGGAAACAGAGCATTAGTATAATATAAATCATTACTGCATTTATTTATCAAAAATAATAAATTGGCAAAATTCATTGTATTGTAATTATTAAGTCCTTACGGACAGGATGAATAATTATTCATCCTGTACATTTCAATTCTCATTTCCAATTCCCTAATAGTTATTACTTCTATTTGTAATGACTCTCAAAGTCGTTACTTAAAAAAAGTAGGACTTTTTTAAGTATTCAAGAAAGATATCAATAAATTTCCATAATTAGCCTTTTTCTGACAGATTCCTCATATTAATGAAAAAAATTATTATTGTCAAATTGAATTAATTCTTATTTAAAAGAAACTCTAAGGAACAATATAGCTATGAATAATATGTATATAAATTGTGTCAAAAATTCTCAAGTTTAAGACTCACTGAGATTTTAGATAACAATACGAATTTTTATATCATTATAAAAATAATACAAGGATAGTTATCAGAAAGGATCCAAAAAAGTTATATTTAAATGAGTGTTGATAATTAGGTGATAATACTGTAGAAAAAAACGCGTGCAAGGAGAAGGGGGGATAAAGACTTATGGTATCATTGTTGAAAATACTGATGTGATTATCAGCTGCTTGCTTTATTATGTTTTTTGGGGGTATAACTAAAGTATTTATTAGCAAAATGTTTTGAAGACATACTACGTATAATTGACTTAGACATTATTATCCGTTACAGTAGAATTTAAAACGTCACACTCCATGAAATTGTAATTGATTATGAACCATATTCTCAGAATAGTAACTAATAAAACGACAAAGTAGAGTATTTCGAAATATATTTGAAGTTCCAAGTTTAAAAAGAAGGCTTAAATTAAATATAATCTACATACTGAAAAACATCCTACATTTATGTTAATCATACAAAATTATACAATTGTAATCATATGACTAATAACAACAATATATTATAAATACAGAATATTGAAATAATAGATTTATCCAAATAATATTTTCTTGTTCTGACATGAATTCAGTTAAATATGTCATAACTTTAAGCTGCTAAACACAAGCCAGACGCGGAGTTTAATCAAAAAGATCATCAGCCTTTTTTCCTAATGTGAAAGTTGCAATATACAATTATGCATAGGATTGATATCGATGAGATCTAAATAATTATTAATAATAAAGTAAATCTCAAAATCATAAAATTAGAAAATAAATAATTTAAAAAAATGTTAGAATTAAATCCAACGTAAAGATTTAGTGCAATAGCTAATTAAGTAGTAATGTCCGGCTATATTACTCCTTATTAACGCCATCAAAAAATATCCCCCCCTTTATTTATCCTTGTATAACAGCATACTATTATCATGAAGGATACGCACAATTGCTAATTATAATGCTACACCAAATGTAGCTACCCCCGTTGTTGTGACCATTTAAGTAGTTGTTTTTGCCTGTCATGAGTTTATTGGAAAACCTAATGATCATACCTAAGTCTTTAATTGAAGAAACTAATCGCAGACAAACTAGTAGTCAACCATCCAGAGCTACTACTGCCGTTGTTGTGACCATTTAAGGACTTTTTTTGGTCATTTAATGAATTGTGTATCATAATTCTTGATAATTTTAGCTACAATAGAATCATACTTTATGATTAGGATTTAAAAAAAATGAATAGTTACTGTTAGATGCTACAAAATTCAGAGTTCCATATCGTAATTTGGTGAGGATGACTCTAAACATGCTGAAAATTATCTTGACTTCATAATTTACAATGGGGGTATTTCTATACATGACATCATTACCAACGTCCTCCATTAATTAATGATGGTTCTTCGGGAACAGAAGAATTTACCAGTGTATTTCTCCATAAATTTTTTGAACGTAGGGTGATTAGTAATTGATAAGGTTATATTACATGCAATACGCATCTTTGTGAGATCAAAGTTAAAGTTTAACTTGATGTACTCATCGTTGACTTGATTTTATAGATGAATATCCATACTCTTGTTATGAAATGAGGATAATCAGTGGTGTGTAATTCTAGACAGGGGACTATATTCACATTTATATCGATAAATCCAACAAGCCATCTGTTTCTCATCTGGTAAGTATTTTCCAAATTCATGGGCCTGCAGAAATCCAGACAGAAGGCAACGTTATTTTAGGCATTTTATTTATTTCTCTATCGACTATCAGCATATAATATTATATTAATATTGAATACTAAATGTGGGAATAATAACGTTCTTGATAGAAGATGTATATTATTTAATCAATGATGCCATAAGTATTTCTTCTCTTCTCCTCGCACGCTTTTGTATTCTTACCAAAATTATCAACCTTACTGATGTTTTACTTCCACCCCGCTTTTAATAGTGACGTCAAAGTGTATAAGTAATTGCGTGTTTTGTTTACATTTTCCATCGTATAAAAAAGAATCTACATTCTTGATTAATTTGACAAGGTTTTCATTTTATTAAAAGACATTCAAATCTACTCAGGATCTTCCACGTCGTAGTGAAGCATATGAAGCTTAGTCTCAGTTTCTACAGAGGATCACTTTGCTATAGTGGACTACAGCAAGGAACGAAGAAGATTGTCAGATTTCAGTCAAATCTATTAGGAAAATTAAATTGAATGCTTATTAGTCATTACTTATTAGCTATTCTGTGTTAACTCTTCAGTCTTGTCATCAACAATTCTATCATTCAATCTAAGAACTATATATTCCATCCATATATATTGTAAATACTTATAAGTTATTTGTATTGACTGTCGTTTGTTAGGAAGGCCAAAAATTATCATAAGCATTCTTCCTCAAACAGAAGATACTAGATGAACAAGAAAAGATCGTGTTACTTCGTCACCCCGCCATTAAAGAATAGGTCATTGTGATAAAGTGCAATTTAATTACATATACTAGGGATCATGAATTTAAAAAATATCATAATATCCATTGTTATGTAATGATTTAGTTAAACTTAAGTATCTTAAAATGAATACTTTATTGATAAAGAAGTGATTAATCCACAGTCAACCAGTTCTCATAAACTCTTTGTGGATTTGACAAAAGAAGAAAACTTCGCTCCCAATAGCATTACAGTTTTGTTAAAGAAGAACTCTTTTACTTCGAAAAAAAATGTTGGCCATCTAACTTCCGAGGAATTGCTTGACAATTTTTTGCACTTAGTTAGAACACAGGCACTCACATTTCGAAAGTGTATTGTTTAAATTTAATAATGAGCCTAAAAAATATAAATATATCATTTCCGTTCTATTTTTTAACTGTTAAAATGAGCAGTTTTTCGCACGTTACTCGCTATTTTTCTTTTTAAGCTACTTTTGTTTACAATATTAATATCCTTTATTCTATTTAATTTACGAGTGTGAATAAAATTTTTTGTAACTTCTTATTCTTCCTTAGGATACTTTTCCACAATTATACCAATGAGACGATCCATCAGATACGGTTCGGTATCAAAAAAAATTCCCATGAAACTTAATTTTCTATTTTTTTTTGTGAAATTCCAAAAAAGATTGCAATGTTTGAAGTAGTCCCTCTCTTGACAATGGTTTATGCCATGGACTTGGATGCTGGAAGTATTACACCCCAGAGCGAGAAATTTTTTATGTAACGATTTGGCCACATATCCAGCAACATAAATAAATCCTTCATCTTCACAGACTTTAGGAATATGTAAATCATTAGATGGTTGTTCTATTGCATCTTCATCATAATTTCTATCTTCCTCAATCTCACCTTTAATGATTTTAGGATAAATTATATCATCAAAGTCTTGATAAAATTTTATGTTATCTTCTGAATCTGCGTCGCTCAAAATAGGACCTAAAAGGAGAAGTAGGATTTGTATATATACAGTAGTGCATTGGTGATACTCAATTAGTTATAGAAACAAAACATTGCTCTCCTTCAGATCTGACGGGAGCATTCTCAACAAATATTTTTTCTGAGCCACTTATTTTGAGTATGCGAAATCGATCTATGGTCTCTACCGCATTAAGATGAGGGTGGGTTCGTCCTATATATCCTGTTCTTGAAAAAAACTTTTCAATACAGTCATGGTTTAAACGAGATGTCAATATATATAGAAGGCCAATTTAATTATTTATGTATTGATACAATTATATAAAAGATTTTGGTAGGGCTCCAAAGCAGATGATTTAGGCAACACGACTTACCCATTTTTATTTCTCTTAATTTGTTTAATTGTTCCAATCAAATTTATCATGATTTGGAGAATATCCTTTGGTATATTCAAATTTATACCATAGGCACATCTAAAGCCCTTTTTTCATATTGGGCAGGAGCTTCATCTCATTAAAGTACAAGACAGATAAGTTTCCATTTGGATTTTTGTTGGATTTCAAATGTTCAGTGATAACTTTCATAATATTTGATTGTATTCCAGGTGCTGTTTTAAAATTCCTGATCCACGTTTTGAGTGTTGTAAAGCTAGGAACCGTAAGTAGACCACTTGATTGAATGTAACGGTAGGCTTTTGAGGAAAGAGACTTCAGTATCAGTCCTTTAACAAAATCCTCCTCATTCCATTCCGCCTCAGTTTACATTGAGACTTAGTCAATCTCTTTTCTAGTTCTCTTGTCATCGCTTCCTTAAAATTAGAATTGGATTTTAATAATATATTTTCCGATTAAAGGATTTTCACTTTTTCGTGTAAATCTCTTTTCTGTTTCCTTAGTGACTCGAGTTCTAGAAAGAGTCAATCTTTTCTGGTATTAGAAGCCCTACTAAATTCTAAAATCCGGGATACACATGCTTGATAAGATGCGTTAACATTTTCTAACACAAGTGTTTGAGTTGATTTTACGTTGGTTTGGGATAATTTTTCTAATGTCTCAAAATATATTTGATTAGAATATTGTTCGAAATGGTGTACTATCTTAATTCATTTCGTTTTCCTTGGAGCTTGCTCAAATTCTTCTCCAGGTATGATACCTCTGGAAGGAATAACATCTTTTTACAATTTTCTTTTTTTAAGTAGTCCCAACAATTCACCTTCTAAATCCCTTTTATAAGCATTTTCCTCAAATTGATTCTCACAAATTCTAGGGTATTTTCCAAAGGGGTCCTTTTGATGACAATCCTATTCCCGTTTTTGCCTCCTTGCGTGATACTTTGGAAAATGATGATAAATTATGTTGTTAGGAGAATCACAAATGGCAACTGGACAACTGAGAGTTTCATTGCGCGAATACATTATACTTTTTCAGAATGGCAAATAGGTATTATTATCGTAATAATAATAATCAATTAGTAAGAATATATAATTGTATAATGTCAATAAAATATAATATCATACTCCAAGGATACCAAACTTCTCTCTCTCTGAGACCACAACGTAGTCCCAGTTCTTAATTTTGGCCTATTGTGAATTTGTATTTGGTACCCTTTATATTTTCTATGGCATCAAAATCTCCCTCTCATTCCCAGCAGTTAGTACGATACATCAAATTGAAAATTCTAGTAAGCCCGATTACATGATGGTCTAACCTTGTATTTCTATTAACCTTGGTTTTTATTACATTTCAACTTTTATTTTTTCTTCAATTTGTCAATTTCATATTTGATCTTAGGAGGCTAAAGCTCGTATAAAATCAAACTTCATTAATGGAAATGCACTTATATTTGTATTTTTGTATTTAATAGCTTTTTAGTTAATTTTAATACAACCCATTAAGTTATACTTATAATATTTTGCAAAGATTAAAATAATTTATGTAAATAATAATCAATAAACGTATGATGATTATTCTGCCATAATGTATTTGCTCTCATATTTATTATGAGGTATAGACCATTTATATTTAAACAACAATATAAATAGTAATGTAAATTGGAGGGAATTGATTAGGTCGCACAGTTTAATCGTAGAATAATTTTCTGTTTACAAGTAGAGAGGATCCCTTTTGAAGCCACGAGCTGGTTATATCCAAAGTTGCAATTCAGTCTTTAATTATAACTCTTCTTCTTCTATAAAGGATATAAATAAACAAGCAGTTTCAATTGCTTCGGGTTGTTGTTTTCTCTTGTAGTGTCTTGGATAACCTTGGCGCATGCTTTGAAGTTATTATCATACAGAACGAAAAAAAAGTGATCTATATATCAATAATTACTACAGAAAATTATAACAGGTAGAAAAACTGAAGAAAGTCTGGAGTTAAATTTTTAAATGTACGTTACTTGAAAGAGTTTTTAGACAATTTGTGGAGAAATCATTGAAATATACGACACAGTCCTTATGAATAAAAGCTTTCTCTGTTTGATATCCTTGCAGACGTAGTTACTTTGGAAGTAGATCTTTGCCGCTAACGTGTTTGAAAGGAGAGATATTTCGAAAGGTTCAAGTAAAATTTGTGAATAGATAAAGGCGGCAAATAATTTTGGAAGTTTTTCTCCTGTTTGATTGTATCTCATCTATCTAGTAATTTCGAAATTTTCTTCGTTTTTCAATACTATCACAGACAAAATCACAATGCTGAAAGTAAAGTGAACCAACTCTTGAATACTTAGAACGTGTTTTGTCTTATAATAACTCATACAGGAGCTACGAGTATTCGTCTTCAGAGAAAGAATGGGGTGATATGGAGAGATTGGTCGATTTGATTTCACAACCCAAATAACACTTACGATATTTTCCTCATTCGACCCTCTCAACAAAAAATCAAATCTCAACTGAAATGAATAATTTCAAATTATTTGTACAGCCTTTTTTTTATATATTTCTCCCAATTTGTTTATTCAAGTCATTGATAAACAAACTCATTTATGATGTGATGTATATTGATTATGAGCGTATGGAAACATAAGTATTTTTAATGAGAGCCTCGTTGTCTCCTGCAATATTGCACTCCATATTCATTAAACATTTGAGGATAAGGATACATTTATGGCATTTGAGATAACTTCATACTCGTCGGCGATCCATGATTGCAGTGTTAGTTGGTCCTTTAAATAGTTTTTCTAATTAATTTGGAATCTATAAAATGATTTCAAGTGTTGCTGTAATAAGTATAAGCAACGTTATTTCCTCCGATGATAGAGACGAAGCAGTGAAGGTGTTTCCAATACACAAGCCGAAAAACTTTTTCCAGTTATGTTGCATATAACTTGTCTCAATTAGGAGTAAAAGGATCCAGTTATACGTGAATATAGATATTGGAATAAATTTAAGCATTGTTTTTTTCCTTTATATAATGTAATAAAAAAAGCTTCATTTATAAAGCTTTTTTAATAAGATATCGATTTTCAAAACCTTATTATTTTATTTTTTTACTTAAAAGTTCAGTATTACCCAATTATAAAATGTCTTAGTTTTTTCCGAATAAAAATTTAAATTATAATTTAATTTAATAATATAAATTTTTATATACATAAATACAGTAAATTGGAATTATTTAATAGAGTAACAAATTTTGAAACGATGAAACCAGGCGTCCAAGTTTATGTCATGTTCCCTTTGTGATTTTAAGACCAAAATAGTGTCAAAATTCAACATTATAAGCCAAATTAAAAGTATTATTTAAGGGAAAAACTTGGAGATATATTCAAGGAATCTAATTGAAGCAAATCCTGGACTAAATATTCTTGAAAAATGACAAAGATACTTGTTTCTTTCAATGTCTCACTCAATATAGTTAGTCATCTCAATTTTGTAAAATTCATAGAACTATTTCGAGTTCAAAGGAAGATACAGAATCAATAAAAACATCTTTGTAATAATAAAAAACACTTTTACATCAGTTTTATTAATTATAATTAAATTTGGTGATTGTCTTAATGATAAAAAATGACTCTGAACGATAAAAATCCCTAATTTATAAAATCTCAGATATTTTTGATACTTGGGGATCTAGAAAAACTAAGATCACTTTTGGATTTTACGCTCAAAGGTAAATTATATTTCTCTTATATTTTGTCCGGATGAAAATTTTGAATTGAACATTCAATTATCCAGTATGGGAGACCCAAACCAATGATTTTGAGATTGATATCTGCCCGAAATTTCAAGAATTGTTGTCATATTGTCTTCCTCTTTCATATTTTCTTCTGAGGATTCTTCCAGAAGAATAAAAACTTCTTCTATTGTTTAATACTTTAATTACCCGGAGCATGATTACTCGAACTTTACCTGAACATTGAATAGTTGGACTGAAATAAAGCTCTGAATATTGCATCTAATGGATCTTTACTCTTTCTCTTATTTATATTTAGTATTTACTACAAGACCGATACAGTTATTGACTGTATTTAAAAGGAATAATTAGTTATGGAATATGAAAAAGATCTAAATGAATATGCAAAGATAATTAATGAAATTTACTTATATACGAATATAATATTGAAAGTATATATATAACTTTTGGTTTCTTATATTGATTTTACTATGTAGGTGTTATTGATGATAACTTCGACGGAAATTGTAAAGTTGAATTGTAAAATTGTCAACTGTATCTATTTAAGTTGTACCTTCAAGTTTTACAATAAAAAAGGTCTTATATGCCTTGAATGCATAACGTTATTACTGTTGACTTATTGATGGCATCACTGTTTTTTCCATACTATGGCGACTAAATTTAAGTGTTCTGCCTAGTAAACAGTCGTTTTTGATCACCAGAATTAAGAAACAAAAATGTTATTTTACTAGGTATTTTCGCAGTAGGGAGAGAGCGTTGCTATTCTTTTCAGAACATGAGAGAGTCAAGTGACATTCAACATCATGTGGAAATTTTGCTTAAAGTTTTTGACGGATTTTAGAAAATAAGCTTTGACATCTATAATGAAAAACTTTAGTCCCTTTCCACAGAAATTTGTGCCAAAAATGACGTTAGACTTTTGACTTCAATTGTTCTATTGTCACCCTTCCTAACATCTTTCAAGTTCATTAAATATGAGCCTAACAATGACCATACAGAGTACCCAATCAATAATACAGTCATTGTTCATAGTTTCGTCGAAGAAAAGAAGACTATCATTTCCTACAAGTTCTTTCGTAATCTTTGACGACACTCCTTTGCTTAGGATCTCAATTACTTTGAGATGTTGTAGCGAGTAGGAATGGATTTGGCAAAATAAAGTTTTATAGATTTTAAAAGATTTGGATAGGTATTAATATGGAGTGAGACATTGCAGGAGACATGCATCTTGCTCATATCTGACATAAAGTTAGAAGCATCAGTATTAGATTCAATTATATACTTTAAATAAAGCTTCAAATTATTATTGTCAATACACCTTTTCTTCGGCTTTTGAAATGCAAATTTTCTAAAGGCTTGGATCCCCAAACCACAAAGGCCACGTGACAAAAATCTTGAAGCCTTGGCATAAATCTATACTTTTTTTCTTTAACTATATATAATAATTATAAAATGAAAATAAATGATAAAAATAAAATATGATTTTTTTTTTCTGGTAACATGCATAATATTATATTTAGACTATGTTAGAACTCTTAATAAGAAAAGCATTAACATAAGTTTTTATTTTTAAATTTAATGTAATTTTTATTGAATTTTTAATAAAACTTCGGTAATATCCATCTCAATTATACATTTAAAAAATTTGAGTTGTCTTTATTCTAGTTTTGATGATGACAATATAGTTATTAATTGACGTCCTAAATAATATTGAATCCAATTCTTGGCAATAATAATTTTGTAATTAAGAACATAATATGATTTCAATATTTAGAGGAAATGTCATTTTAATATTCTAATATCAAGGATACATGTCGTTTACTTTTCTCCTACCTTTATCGAGAGTTTTGCCATTTTAGGACACGAATTATATAAGATTGTATCCTTTTATTCAAATTTGAACTTTTGGCAAGTCATTCAACCTTGATAAAAACTGAGTGGGATAAGGGATTAATAATGTAACCAGTCTTAAATATACAACATTGGTTGGAACGTTATAATTATGGTTATTATAAAAAGTACTTGTTGGACTAATACTAGAGTTTAGGATCGATTCCGAAGTAACTCTTGGGAATGTTTTACAATAGACACAAAGTAGGATTTGTGTTTATTTTCTTTCCTTCCTTCTTAAGCCTGTTCACGGCTAATCCAGTATACGCAATGACAACTAAGCTGCTCTTCTCCAAAATATTCTTCAATTGTCAGGGGTACCACGTTAATTTTTGGTTTCTTTTTTTTTTAGCATATCGATGGATAGCATTTTTTTCCTCTCTGGTTATTATAGACGATACTTGTCCTTTATATCGTTTTTTATTTTAACAGGATGAGAAGAAAAGAAAAGAAGTATAAATAACAATTATTGTTTAGATATGAAGATGAAAATGTATTATAAAAATAGATAAATATTTGAAGCATTTTATATTTAATTTAAAGTAATTAAACTATTTTATTGTATTATAAATTCACATTTTACATAAATGGATAAATAAACCATTTTGATTAAAGTAAGGAAGTTTTATATTTCAATATTAAATGAGAGATGGAAATTTTTTATTTTATGAAGTTAAACCCTAACTCATGGAACACAAAATCAGCCCCCCCATTGATGCATGGGAATTTCATAGTCTGTAGCATTCTCATACACATCATTTAATCCCAAAATGTGACCGTATAAATGTATGTTGTTGTTTTAAATTCCTCTTTTTTGAAGTTATATGTTTGATTTATACCATTTTTTATCCAAATGTGTGTACCCTGCTCACCAATGCATCTCCAATAATATTGAAATCGGATCTTTCTTATTCGAAGCATTAAGATACAATCATATCAGGATCGCTCTTATTTTCATCTTACGTTAAAACAATTATGGAGAAATACACGAGTAAATTCTTCTGTTCCCGAAGAACAATCATTCATTAATGGAGGGCGTTGGTAATTATGTCATTTATAGAAATACCCACATTGTAAATTGTGAAGTTAAGATAATTTTCAGCATGTTTAGAGTCATCCTCACCAAATTACGAAATGGAACTATGAATTTTGTACGATCTAACAGTAAGTATTCACTTTTTTTTAAATCATAATCATAAAAGATGATTCTATTGTAACTAAAATTAACAAGAATTATGATACGCAACTCATAAAATGGCCAAAATAAGTAATTAAATGGTCACTACAACAGCGGTAGTAGCTTTGGATAGTTCGCTACTAGTTTGTCTGAGATTAGTTTCTTCACTTGGGTATGATCATTAGGTTTTCCAATATTACATAGTCAAAAATATTACTTTTTTATCACTTAAAGATTAGCTATGGTTCATAATCTCCAAGAAAAGGTGTTCAGAAAACTCATGAAAGGCAAAAAGAACTGCTTAAATGGTCACAACAACGTTACATTGTTACATTGGGTGTAGCATTATAATTAGCAATTGTGCGTATCCTTCATGATAATAGTATGCTGTTATACAAGGATAAATAAAGGGGGGGGGGATATTTTTTGATGGCGTTAATAAGGAGTAATATAGCCGGACATTACTACTTAGTTAGCTATTGCACTAAATCTTTACGTTGGATTTAATTCTAACATTTTTTTAAATTATTTATTTTCTAATTTTATGATTTTGACATTTACTTTATTATTAATAAATATTTAGATCTCATCGATATCAATCCTATGCACAATTGTATATAGCAACTTTCACATTAGGAAAAAAGGTTGATGATCTTTTTGATTAAACTCCGCGTCTGGCTTGTGTTTAGCAGCTTAAAGTTATGACATATTTAACTGAATTCATGTCAGAACAAGAAAATATTATTTGGATCAATCTATTATTTCAATATTCTGTATTTATAATTTATTGTTGTTATTAGTCATATGATTACAATTGTATAATTTTGTATGTTTAAGATAAATGTAGGATGTTTTTCAGTATGTAGATTATATTTAATTTAAGCCTTCTTTTTAAACTTGGAACTTCAAATATATTTCGAAATACTCTACTTTGTCGTTTTATTAGTTATTATTCTGAGAATATGGTTCATAATCAATTACAATTTCATGGAGTGTGACGTTTTAAATTCTACTGTAACGGATAATAATGTCTAAGTCAATTATACGTAGTATGTCTTCAAAACATTTTGCTAATAAATACTTTAGTTATACCCTCAAAAAACATAATAAAGCAAGCAGCTGATAATCACATCAGTATTTTAAACAATGATACCATAAGTCTTTATCCCCCCCCCCCTTCTCCTTGCACGCGTTTTTTTCTACAGTATTATCACCTAATTATCAACACTCATTTAAATATAACTTTTTTGGATCCTTTCTGATAACTATCCTTGTATTATTTTTATAATGATATAAAAATTCGTATTGTTATCTAAAATCTCAGTGAGTCTTAAACTTGAGAATTTTTGACACAATTTATATACATATTATTCATAGCTATATTGTTCCTTAGAGTTTCTTTTTTTTTCCACGTTGGTGGAAGATTGGGGAATGTTTTGTTTTTATCCAATGAAGAATAACATTTTATTGTTATTCCAAAAGATTCATTGTGTGCGTCTGGGATTATTTCTTCTCAGAATATTCGATTATTATATGCTGGGTGGCAGTGTGTCATGTGAATGATAAGAATAAATTATTGGATTATTAATGGACGCTAGCTGTAACAATATCACTTTCGTAAATTTATAACTTGCCCGAGAGCATTGGTGAAAACGAGGGGTCAGAAAATTGGAGAAATTCCAAATGATCGAGCTAAGATTGGCCCTCCTTTCCATATTAAATCAGTAAATTATGCAGGTCCACTAATGATTCAAGCTAACAGGAAGAATAAAAACTTATGCAAGGCCTATATCTGCCTTTATGTAGATATGGTTACCTGGGCTATTCATTGGGAGTTGGTCAACAGTCTTTCAACTATGAACTTGTTCTCACCATTGAGGCAATTTATTTGTAAACGAGGGATTCCACATACAATATGACCAAACCATGAAAAAAACTGGGTTGGTGCATCTCTAGCTATTCACAAGTTTCCATCAAAAATAAAAACCGGATATTTATATGGGGCCGAGACAATGGTTTTTGTTGTAAGTTTATAGGTCATAGAGCTCCAAATCAAGCAGGAGCTTGGGAAACCTTATATTAATAAGACTGTTTTGAATCATCATTTAAGATTAGCAATTCTGAATTATGTAGAAATGGCGATAGTACTAGTACATATTGAGGCTGTTATGAACAGTAAACCCCTTACTCTTTATCAACAGAAGTTCAACAGATAGCTATTACGCCCTCAATAACCATGGCTGGGTTTAACGTGATGGATCTTCCAGAAGAATTGGTGGAGATGTAGTATGCACCACATACGAAATGGAGAATGTTGTTTGCTGTTCTTATGATAATAAGGGATTGATGGCAGAGGTAATATTTATTAGATCAGCCAAGAAGATCTAAATGGAAAATTAAATCTAGAAATCTGTCTGTTGGAAACACCGTCCTTATTGCAGATAATAAGGCATGTTTTTCACGAGACAATATTAGGATCGGAGGGTTCGATTAGAAGCGCTGAAGTGATAACATCAGATGGAAGAACACCACAAAGTCCTGTTCCGTGTTTTGCTTATATTCATGCTACCTTTTTGTTATTAGAACTATTTTATCTTTCTCTTTATATTATTAGTGTTAATAAAAAACCTTATTGTGAATACACGTGTGTTTCACCTGTAAGAAGAGGTTAGCCCAGCCACAAATTGGGAAGACAGCATTGGGTTCCTACAAGATCATATTAATTACGAAATAACATCTATCAATAATGACAAAGCTAAAAAATTTGACTTTAACAAATTTTTTTAAGGAGAAAATGTTGGTATAAGCCCCAAAGAACCTGATCATAAATCATTCAAAGCTATATACTTCCAAACAGAACAACCCATGAAAGAAACAACTGTATGATTCCACACAAAAATGCTGGTTTATTAAAATGCCCTGAAAAGATCATAATACTGAAAGTTATTTAATGACAGATATTTATAAGAGAGAATTGGCTGTTTGGAAAAAGTTTCTGAACAAAGATAAATAAGAACATTTGTCCATAAAGGATAACGCTCATTATGAATTGGTTGAAAACAAAATTGCAGAAATAATTATTAAAAAATTACAAAAAATAATAATCATCCTATCTAAATTTTGAAGAGTCATCATGCGTTAAAACAAAATGTACAATTTTAATGAAAGCATTAATTCCTATAGAAAAATAGAAAACTCACATTAAAGACATTACTGTTACTTGGTCAAGTAAAAATATAGTATATATTACAGAATACCTCCTCAACCTTCAGACAGGTAAAGGACACTACAAAATCTGAGAAGAACTTCAAATGTATATTTTTTAAACAGTATAAATTTATTCTGGTGCTCATTTAATAACAAAACGAAAACAATAAAAGTATCAGTACATAGAAAAATATAAACACAATATAAATTTTCCAAGAACAATAAAACGACAAAAAAACAAAACATAAATTAGTAAAAACCCTAGTTAATTAAAAATTTTAAATAATTTCTTCCAATGTTTACAATACACGCACAAATTTCCATTTTTTTGGTTTGATTGCATACACAGTACTGTAATTTGCATGCAGTTTTACGTCCTGTCGCTTTATTGGCCTTCTAAAAACCACTTCTAGTTCTTCTGCCAATGTGTCATATATTGGCCGCAGTGTTTTACATTCATATAGAATGTGAGATGTTTTTTCTGGCTCTTCCTCACAAAAGTAGCAAAGTTTGTCGTTATTTAAAAAAGCTGACACTTCTAGAGGTCCATTCACACAGTAAGAAACCCATTTTTCAGAAGGAGACAGCAATGGGTTCTGAAAATTATGACAGGCTTGTCTTTCAATTAACTGTATGCTTCTCCTCTTTAAAATATTTTTAATCAATGGGAGTGATGATTCACACCACATTTTTCGTATCAATACAACTTTTAACTTATGGAGATGCTCCCTCGCTAAGTTCCTTAGTAAAGTCATAAGTATGCCCGTGTCGTATCTTCTGCGTTTTAGAAATTTTTTCATGCGTCATCATAGCTCAAACATTATCCCTGTAGTTAAGAAGATCATCCAAGAAAAAACCGGCATTTTCTGAAGAGAAGCGGTAATTTCTATCAAGGCACCTTTTAATGGAGCGTAACCACTACTGACTAGTTCAAGAGTATAAAAAGTATCCTTTACTGTGTGAAGGAGGGAGCACCAATATTTGAGTTCACGTAAATTACTTATTATTGAACGAACCCTATAGTTGGAATATTGGTGATTAAAGCAATCAGAAGATACTGTAGACTTTCAAAAGTCCTCTCTTTTTAAACATTTCGGAATCCATTCAGCTAAAAGAGATTTCCAAAAGCTTCTTAAATGTATTTCTCCAAGCCCGCCTAGGCTTTTGGCAGTAGTGGTCCTTTATATAGAGATATTGTGTTTGCATCGACGATCTAGGAAGTTCATCAATGTATCATCTATCTCTGATCAGATTTCGATGGCACACATACATAATCGTATAAGATGAGTTACCTTTGGAACTATATATGAGTTCCAAATTTGAACTCGCTCCCATCTATCAAAGTTAAGAGATTTAATTAGCTTTGTATTTATCTTTATTTGGGGAAAATTCTTCCTTATTGTAGTCCATTGAATCCTTCCCAATAACAGCTCCAAGCGCCTTGATTCTTGATTTCGCATTCGGAGAATATATTGAGCTGATATTATGATTATTTGATATTAACTCGGATTTTTCCATATCAATTTTTAGGCCTGACGAATTGTCGAACCATGACAGAAGCCTACATATTTCAATGAAGGATGCTATCGTTAAAACTCTTCCAGCCGTATGCTGATGTACCATCTGCATAAGCATAAATGGATTCACAACCACTAACCTTTGTTATTTTCAATACATCGTTATCCCTTACTTGCAGCAATAATGGATCCACAGCAACTACGAAAAGAATTACTGCTATAGGAGCTCCTTGCTCGCATCCACGTTCTACCTGGAAAGATCTTAATCTGTGTCCTGAATCATAAGTTGTACTGGAGTTTACAAGCAATGTAGCAACAGCTCGTATCATGAATTCGCCAAATTCTTTGCCCTTCATTGTTCTTATAATGTGAGTATGCCAGACACAGTCAAAAGCCTTTTCAAAGTCAATGATCAATATAGTACAATTGACAAAATTATCGAAAGCAGTCTGTAAGTTTGCAACAATGTTTTCTATTCTCTGACCAGCTATAAATCCTATCTAAGAATGATGTATTCTATCTTGCAGTGTCTTCTTAAGGCTTATTCTTGCCAGGGTGTCTAAGTTACTTTCCCTTCACGTTTATTTTCTCCAGTACTCGTAATGTGGGTTTGGTTTGGTAAGATAGGTTGTAAGGCTATTAAACCGCCACGACCGTTTTACCATGCTATTTACAATATTTTTGTCAGTTATTTAATTTTCTGAAAGATAGTTTTTATTTTCTAATGCATGATTTGAGATGCTTTAAGGTAGTCTTTTAATAAGTTTTTTAACTTTGTGGTCGTTGTCGTTTCTTCCTTAATTCAAATGGATGAGTATCAGAAGCATCTTTTACTGACAACTCTTCCCGATTAATTGGAACTGGTTCCATAGACATGGTAACTGCTTTCCGAGGAATAACTTCCTCTTCCTCAAACCTCTCTTTGTGGCAAGTTCGAATATTCTCAGGAGATCGGTACACCTTCTCTGGTTGTCCATATCCTTGTGTATCAAATATTGGACTGGCCAGAGATACTATGTCTCTTAATAAATCTATCAAGTCATCAATTTATTAAAGTTGGAGCATTACTTTAATCAGGGTCCAACGCTTCAATAGTGGAAAGAGACACTGTGATGAAGTTAAAATTAAATGGGGACCCACCATTATTAAAATTATTGAACTATTAGATTAGCCATAGTTAGAGTAGCGGTCATACAAGATAAAATCGAAAATATTAGTTTTATCTAGCCAATAATTGAAGAGATACCAATACTAGCGAAAGTAAATGAAGACTATCGAGCACCCATGCAAAATTTTGAGTGTGGTCATCATTAAACAAATGTAATTTTATATTTAAAAGATAATGCATCTTCTTAATGTAAAATTACATTTCTAATTAAATACACGAAATTTGGATTTTTTTCGGAAAAATGGTAATTTTAAGCCATTTTTGACTTGAATTTCATGAAAAAAGCCTCAAATTAGAAAATCATTACGCATAATTATTTAAGAACATTATCTATTTTTTAGCTGTTGAGGACGGTTTAGTATTGAAATGAACACAAATTGTCGTCCCTAGAGCGTGTCAGGGAGATATTTTTGCTAAACTACATTTGTAGCATCAAGGAACGACTAAACCAAAAGAAAAGCAGGAGAGTCAATTTTATGGCCTGAATGAACAATCAAATTAACCATAGGGTTAGAACTGTGAAAAAATGTCAAAGAAAATCATCTTTACAATACGAAGACAGTTAGAAACCTGAAGATATACCACATCTAATATTTGAATCATTGTCTACAGATTTGTTTGGGCTAAATAGAAAATTTAATTTGTGGATGCAATATCAGGATACAGTTCATTGAAGGATACAAAAAAAATATAAATACGGAGCAACTTATTGAGACATTTTCAAAGGATTCTCAAACTTTGGATATTCGAAGAATTTGAGGTCAAATCAAGGCACAGTCTTGTCGTCTAATATTCCAAGAATTTTTGAAAAAGGATGGCATCATTTGGTCTCCATCAAGTCCTGACAATCTTCGTGGCTGTGAGGCGTATGAAGTTGCTATGAGAGCAAGTCTTTCACATATCATTCGTGAGTGAAACCCACCCAATCTCATGAATTGATTGCGCCACTCTCTTCTGGTCTTTATCCTATACATTTGGTAATAATACATTGGTTAGAGTTTTGCAACATGTTAAATTGAAACAGTAATCCAAAGCAGCAACAAATCTTATGAATCCCTGATTTTCAACAATTGAAAATTGCTACATATAAGCACAAATCATTTCTATGATAAATTTGACTAAGGAGGTTTTCTTTATACCAGTTTACTTCTTTATACGACTGAAGTATTCCTGTACGTTATTCTTTGGTTTTTACTTATGAGGATGGGCATTAAATTCACCAGAATAATTGTTACTTCACTATAGCAGGGGACGTATTCTCAGAATATGATGAATGATGCTTTTAGATAGACTAACCGATCTAAAAAAAGGAGAGAGAGCGAGAATAAAAAAATATAAAAGCGGGTAGCCGCTCTAACATATATATATGGAACTGAAAGGAACCGAAAAAATTACGATTGTACTTTAAAAGTGGGAAAATTTTCAATTTTCGGGGAAACCCCCATCCTTTTCTGGTCATCATAAAGAAAAAATCGATTTAGAACCGGTTTCAAATTTTGGAACTGTTGTCCCAACACTACTCATTAGTATCAACTATTACAACGAGTATCTAACCTTCTCAAGTGTTGTTGTGATCATTGCATTACATGATCCAAAGACAAGATCGACATCGGATCTACATTGTTCGTAGGATTCATCATCTGTAGTGAGGGAGTGACACCAAAACTAACCAAAGTCAATTTAATTTCAAATTTTCCTACCCCTCACAAAATTTCAGAATTATGAGGATTCTTAAGTTTACCCAATCAACAAATAGTTTGGCATCCTGGTATTGCTCATGCACTATGATATGAAACAATTACTTAAATCTCGAGTGGTTTTTAATTGGCTTGAGGAAAATGAAAATTAGTTCAACAAAACCAAAGAGATTCTTACTTCTGATGCAATTGTCCGACAGTTTGATACAAAAAGAGACACTATCTTGCTTTGATGTCTACATGGATTTGTATATGATTTAGTTCAAATTGAAGACACAGAAATTACATATTGATTCAATGTGGTTTTAGATATATAACGGAAACCCAACAAAGATATGCAACACTTGAATTAGATGCAATATCAATCATTTTGCTATTAAAAAATGCTGATTTTTTTGTTATTGTTATGGTAGTGGATTTACGGTTTGTACTGATGATAAACCACTTCTGGTAATTTTTGATAAATCTGATATACCTATCAATCCTTAAATGTATAACTACGTAATTCAACTTAGAGTGGTGGTGTAAAGGAAAAAGTCCATATCATAGCATTTACTTTATCTCGCTCACCAATTTTCTCTCCAGAATAATAATAAGAAATATTCTTATTATATATTGAAGTTGAAGATCCTTTACTTCAATCTCTGGTAGATGCTGCTGCCCACGATGTTGAGTACAAGTGATGGATTGAGGTATTTTTCAAAAGAGAAAAGTGTTCATCAATTACCAGAAGAACATCAAGCTCGACAACTATCGTCAATTTGGAAAAATTTAACTTATTCCAATGGTCTACTGGTATACGATGACATAATTTTTATCCCTAAGAAATATAGAAAATCAATACTTAAAAATTAACATTCCGGGTATACAGGGGTTAGTAGCACAAGAAAACTTGTCAAAAAATTGTACTTTTGGCCAGGTATGTCTAATTGGATACAAATGATGGTGGAAAGCTTTAAAGAATGTCAACAATTTCGACCTTCAAAATCAACCTCAACTGAAGAAAAATGCATTGCTGTTTATCCTTTGGAATGTGTATCTATGGTTCTTTTTAATAACTAAAGATTGAATTACTTAGTAATGGCTAATAGATTTTCCGGGTTTCGTTTTGTTGAAAAATTACGTACAAAAACAAATGGTTGATCGAGTTTGGTTACTCGATGTATATTTGTTCGGATAACGGGACCCAATTTCGTAAGGATTTTACCAACTTCTGTAAGTATAATTCAATCGTGCATAAGATCTCTTCGCTATATCATCCCCAAAGCAACAATAACACCGAATATCCAGTTAAAATGTGAAATTTTTAGTCGAGAAATGTCATGGATGTTGGGTATTATTTCGAAAGGAAATAAATTTATGGCAAAATTTATATTAAGAAAAGGATGCTTCACACACTGAGCTCATGTTCGGATGACACGCAAGAGGTTGCTTACCGATGATACATAGATCCAAATCTACGAAATTCAATCTTTGAGATCACGTGCTCATTCTAAATACACGAACGAAGCGATGGGATAGAGAGGAATTTTAACTTTTATAACTTCTAGTCTGCACTATTGGGAAATCATTATTAATGTAAAAACTTAAATAAGATATGATCAATTTCTGAAATTAAAAACTAATGCAAAATCCAAGACATAATGTATACTATTTTTGCAATTATTGTGGCTCATTTATAAATTTAAATAATGGCATTAATATAACTTGATAGGCGTGTTACTGTATTTACTTGTTTATAACTGTTGTTTATATTTCTTTCCTCTGAACCTTCTGATTTTATAATATATTCATTTACACATATACTATTCAATATTATGCTTGCACACATCAAGGATACCGTGATCGTCGCACCTGAAGCTCTAGTGGAAGAAATATTGGGAACATATCACAATAATCCAATATTTGGTGAACATCGCTGATTTTTATCTACTTTGAATCAAATAAGGCAATTTTTCAATAACTGGAATGACAGCTCAGTAATAGAAAATCATGTTAAGACATGTTACTTATGTCAAATGGTGAAAGTAGGAGTGCAAAGAAATTAATTAATCCATCGAAATTTAACGAAATGAGGAAGCTGACTTTATAATTATGGCCTAACCTTCGAACGCCCACCACTATATCATGAATATTATTGGAGCATGTTCAAAAATATACTGTCCTAGAAGAAATAGAAAAAACACTCCTGTCAAAATGGATAAGTTATTTTGGGGTCCCTCCATAACAGTAAGAGACAACTGTATTGAATATACAATAACGTTGATAAGATTATTAATAAAGCTATCGGTGTCAAATTATGTTTAAATTCCTCTGAGTTGATTCAATGATTTATAATTGAAATCAGCACTAAATATTAGAGATACAATAGGTAAACTGTTTTGTAATCCTATAGTGTTGTCTCGTGGTGGTTGCCAGGAACTTGATATTATTCTAGATTTATGTGCTTATGTCTGACCCAAAATCTAATTTATGTAATACTATTGGTTTTTGCCAAAACGATTGTTTTTACTATATAAATTTCAAAAAAGTGACGAGTGTTATCCCCTCCCCTCCTATTAAGCCAAATAGTGGCCTTTGTTCCTCTTGTACAAATGACATATTGATCATATTGATTCATGCAACGTATAAAATTAATCACTGAAGTATAAAAATCTTTAATGAATAAGTCGAAAAACAAAAAGAAAATTACAGTAATATTTGATTAACAAAAAGTAATTTTTGGTGTAGGGGTAGTGGAAATTTGATTGGCCACAAATTAAAAGCACTTTTTTTGGATTTTTTAAACATGCTCTTACATTAAAAAAAATTAAGGCTTAAAATAAATTTGATTTTAATAACCCCCCTTCATAGTATAGACGCTTCCTCAAGAAATATCACTTGGATACAATTAATAATAACGAATCTTCATAAATATTATTAAACTTATGTTATGTATTTATAATTTCAACATTAAGGTTAATAGTCACAATATATTTAGTGGTTTATAAGGGAAGTGTTAATAAAATATAACTAATAATACCAAGGGGTCACAACTCAACATTATAATTATCGATATTTTAATATCCCTAGTGTCTTAGTACACATATTTGCAAATTACTTTGATAAAGCAGATTAAATATTTATTTATTGCTTAATATAAATCATAATATATATTATTACATTTTTTTTGTTACATTGTATTGATCATACACATCTAAATAATGAATTTTTTCTAGATTCACAGCCATAAAAAGTAGCCAACGTGATTGAGTTTCTATTTTGAGAATTATTTTGTAAAGATCGAATCATTTTCCATCGTTCCCAGTTATTTTTTGTTATATTTCTAACCTCAGTATTAAGGAAGCAGTAAGGTAAGGTGACAGCAAATCCCTGTAAATTAAAAAAAATATTAATTATGTTTATTTTTAAATAAAGTAAATAAGTATCTATTTTCTCGAACTAAACAAAATTATTGAACTGCCAATATTGAAATATTTTACTTGAATTAATAACGTAACATTAACACTGTAGATTTGGTTCCTAATTTTTAATAAAATTGATTTTATTTCATAGATTTGTGATTAAAAAAAGAAAACCCTCGTTTTTCTTTTTTGTTCATTCTTTGATTGATCACCGTGATTTTAGATGTCGTTTCTTGAAATTTGTTAGCATCTCTTTATGAAATCAAAATTTCCGCTTACTTTTGGTGTATTTTTCAAATATTCATAATAAAATAATTATACATACATGAGGTCCCACGTTAGAGGTTTTTTTGGGAACAAGAAAAATCCTTGTTCTATGAAATACGTGTTGTACGAAGACTTTTTTAGTACTAAAACCCGTAAAATGGGAGAAACTGTTTTTGAAAGTTCACTTTTTTCCTTTGTTTTTTTATTATGGTTAGGACTAAAAAAACATTTAATTCATCATAAATTATTTAAAATAATGTATGCCGACAAGATACTTTTAAAATACAAAATTATATTCTACAAGGGGTATTTACGTGATTTTCAATGCTTTAATTTCAGTAATGTAAAATTTAATTTAATGGGACTTAACAAATATTTATTTGCCAACAATTTGAATTGCAAGCTTGTATAATAAGTAATAACCAAAAGTTTTATATCTAGGTATCAAATCAAATACTTTTAGGACACTCTCCTTCCTCCCAAAATTATACACTTTTATTATTTGAATATAAAGGGATAGTATGGAGAAACTTATCATAAATTACAAAAATTCTTATTTATCTCAATATATAGGTTTTTCTAATATATTATTATAATAATACCTAATATACCTCATTTTTTTTAAATCTAATATTTGTTGTATTTAAATATTGAGTATACGATACACTGTTCATTTTGTTATTTAATGACTTTATCTGTACTCAAATAAACCTGGATAGCAAAGTTGTAACCTTCACTTGGTAATATTGGTGTTCCCTGTATTGTTGCATTTCTTTTGAATATATATCCCTTTTTTATTATTTTTTCTTTTCCTAGTACGTTTGCAATTGGGTTGCGCTCTTCTATTTATATTACTCATGTGTGTTTTGAATTTGCCACGTAATTGCATTTCATAAAAATGATAATTAAGTACACTAATTAATTTGTGTTTGTGCCCTTCCTTGCCTCGAAAAAGAAAAAAAAAGGTTTTATTCATGATCCTTCGAGACGGATTGTAAGGAATTGGATGGATTTCTGATTAGCAATAGCATAGGAAAATATCATCACATCAGAAATCGTTTTTGTAACCACTCGTGGTTGTTAATATATTAATATTAAAGTATGTTCTTTATATTTAAAAGATGGCACCGTTTAAAATATGTATCACCCTGCTTGGAGAACATAGGGTATATTTCGAAGAGTATCATCAAGAATTGAGTTAAGGGATGAAGTTGGATAAACGCGTTTGTTCGGAAACGGAATAAATAATCAAATAGTACGCGGAGTTTGACACTAGTGACAATCAAAATATCTGTACAGTAAACAGCTCCAAGAAATAATTCGGGAGCTACAAAATAAGCATGTCAAGGCTTATCGAAATTTTGCAAGTGAATTAAAGATCAATAACTTTAAATGGAAATAAAATATCAGAAAGAGCTTTGGGTTATTAAAAATGTTTGTTTTTTTACGCAGATATGAGTCTAAAACCAAAACTAATGATCCTTTCCCCATAATACATGTACCCCAGTAGGACTTACCAACGTTTGAACGGCAATTGACGATTTTTGCGTCATGAATGGAAACATTTTTCGTAAATGGTGACAATTATAATATAAATACACTAATAAAGTTTACTTTTTGTTTAGATCTGTACTTCAAGTACAACATCTGTAATAGGTTTTATTTCTTCCTTTGACATAGGAAAGTTATAATGAAGCTATCAGAATCTTAAAGAATAATTTTGGTTGAAGTACAAACTCTGATATCCAAGCTTGTTCATAGATTCGTTCGTCTAAATCAAGTGAAGTATAATATTCTCACGATGAAATAATTACAAATCAACGCACTCTAAAAACGAATAATATAAATTTCGAAGAACCTAATTTACAAAGATTTGGCGAGTAGAGTGTCTAACCTCTTTATGGATAAATAGAAGAGATTTGTTAGTGAAATTCAAGATTAAGATTTAATCACAATAGATAACATATCACATGTTCAAATTGCAGTTAAGGATGCAGAAACTTGGAATTCATTGAAGAGTGATTGAACATTGCTCTTCATGAAAAGAGTTGTCAATAAATGTATTCTAAATTTGCATGTTGGCCATCCAAATTCCGAAGAATTGCTCGACAAGGTTTTTAAACTTGGCTAGAACACAGGCACTCACATTTCGAAATTTTATTGTTTAAAATTAAATAATGAGCCTCAAAAAAAAATATATATAAATCCGTGTCTATTTTTTAACTCATGAAATGAGCAGTTTTTCCCACGATACTTGCTATTTTTCTTTATATCCAACTTTTTTTTTACAATAATAATATACGAATGAATGTACGAGTGCAATTAAAATTTTTTTATAACTTCATATTCTTCCTTAGGATACTTTTCCACAATTATGCTGACGAGACGATCTATCACATATGGTTTAGTATAAAAGAATCCCTTGACACTTAATGAAATGCTTCTGTATTTTTTGCAAAATTCCAAAAAAAGATTCCCATGGTTGAAGCAGCCCCCTTCTTGGCAATGTTTTAAACCACGGACTAGGAGGAACTTAGATGCTGGAAGTATTACACCCCAGAGTGGGAAATTTTTGATGTAACGATTTGGCCACATATCAAGCAACATAAATTAATACATGATCTTCACAGATTTTAGGAAGATGTAAATCATTAGATGGTTGTTCTATTGTATTTTTATCATAGTTTATATCTTGTTCAATCTCACCTTTAATGATTTTAGGATAAAATATATCATCAAAGTCTTGATAAAAATCTATATTTTCTTTTGAATCTGCTTCTTTCAAAATAGGACCTAAAAGGAGATGCAGGATTATTATATATACATAAGTGCATTGGTGATACTACAACCTATAATTTGTTGAAACATAGAAACAAAACATGGGTCTCCTTCAAATCTAACGGGAGCATTCTCAACAACCATTACTTCAGTATCAGTCCTTTAACAAAATCCTCCTCATTCCATTTTCCAAACCTCTTCCCACTGATAATGAGTTTACATTGATATTTAGTAAATTCCTTTCCAGTTCTCCTTTTATCGCTTCCTTAAAATTAGATTTGGATTTTAATAATCTATTTTTCGATTGAACGATTTTCACTCTTTCGTATAAATCTGAATTCTTTTTCCTTAGTGACTCGAGTTCTAAAAAGAGTGGATTTTTCTGGTATTACAATCCCTACTAATTTTTATAATCCGGGATAGACATGTTTGATTAGATGCGTTAACCTGTTCTAACACAAGTGTTTCCGTTGGTTTGGGATGATTTGTATAATGTCGCCAAATATATTTTACTAGAATCTTCTTCAAAATGGTTCACTATCTTAATTCATTTTGTTTTCCTTGGAGCCTGCTTAAATTCTTCTCCAGGTATTAGACCTCTGGAAGGGATAACACCTTCTAACAATTTTCTTTTTATAAGTAGTCTCAGCAATTCACCTTCTAAATCCCTTTTATAAGCATTTTCCTCAAAAAGATTCTCACAAATTTTGGCTATTTTCCTCAGATATCTTTTCCATGACAATCACTTTCCCATTGTTTCCTTCTTGAGGAATCCTTTAGAAAATTATGATAAATTTTGCTCGAAGGATTTATTAGATATTTATTTATTAATAATTTATTTAGTATTAATATATATTTTGTAAAATGTAAATAAGATATAATATCATACTCCAACGATACCAAATTTATCTCTCTTGGCCCACAGAGTAGTCCCAGTTCTTAGTTTTGGCCTTTTGGGAATTTTTATTTGGTACCCTTTATATTTTCTATGACGTCAAAATCTCTTTCTCTCGCCCAGCAGTCGGTGCGATACATCAAATTGAGAATTCTAGCAAGCCCAATTATATTACGGTCTAACCTTGTATTTCTATTAACCTTGAGTTTTATTACGTCTAGGGTGGTCAAGTATCATAAACTACTTATTAAGATAACTTCTTATGATCAGTTATAACTACGTAAGTGGTTTCCCATCTTCCTAATAAATTGCACAATAACAAAGATATAACTCAGTTACTTGTTCAATCTAAAGCTCTCTTTTATTTTTGGAAATTTAAGGAAGAAAGTTTTTGGCTGTATATAGATTTTAATAAGGATTCAAAATCACTAGTGTGTTATTTGAATCTTTGAGATATTTGGATCATCAAGGTAAATTTGCACCTCTTTTCTTCATAGCTAAACTCATTTTTCAAGAAACATGGAATCGGAAGATAAAATGGGATGACTTTTTGCCAAGAGATCTGGTTGAGTGATGTTTTCAATGGAAACTTGAGTTAAGACTTCTTAAATCCCATTCAGTTCCTAGATGTGTCATGAAACCAAATTTTCATTATAAAGATACGTAGTTGTTTGTTTTTGGAGATTTTTGTCAAAAGGATGGGTTAAAATGCTGTATTTTAGGTTTGTTCTTAATGGTTAGTCTATGAAAGTAGGTTTTCTCACATCATGTACTAGAGTCAAAGAAATCTTAATTCCACACATTGAATTAGAGGCTGCACTTTTATGTGCTCGCCTTATTGAAAAGGTTTACCCAATAACTAGTTAAAATATCTAGAGTTTGAGCATGGACAGATTCTGCTATTGTTTTTCATTGGATTCAAAGTCAGGCATTGAATACGAAAAAATAGGCTGATAATTGGTACAGATCATTCAAGATATCATTGGTCTATCATAATGGAATCATGTCTCTTGATTACATAATTCTGCCGACGATAGATGCTGTAGATCATCAGCCACTCAATTTTTAAAACAAGATTTATGGTTTATTTATGCTTTATTATTACAGGTGTAGATAATAATTAAATACACTGTAAAAAAAATCTATTTATAAACTTATGGTTCAAGGTATTCCCACTCCTTTATCTCAAATCCTCAATACCTCTTCGCCTTGGATCAAGATTTAAAGATCTGCAAAACAACTTTCTATATTATTAAAGGGAAGTGTCCTTAAAAAAACTGTGCACTTTCTCTTGAGGAGCTGGAAATTGCAATAAATGGTCGCGTGCGACATGAGCAAGAAATATATTTTGACAATAAATTCAAGAGATTAAGTCAAGACAATTTGTTATTTAATAAGGATAGTCTTGGAATTTAAATAATGGCAGGGATACTTATGATAAATTAATAAGGGTTGAAGGTCACCATATTAACATCAAAATATTACCGTCCTATACCCGATATCCGATGCTAGTTTCAAATATACAACATTTTTTTGCTTTTCTGATTGAACATGAACATGCAGGATTACTTTACTTAGGTCCTCTTACAACTTTGACATCACTACATTCTCGTATTGGATTGTTCTATGGAACCAATTAGTCAATTCAATATTATGTAAGTGAGTTAGATATCAAAGTTCTTTAGCCAAGTCGTCTCTTCATGTAATGAGTGATTTACCTGTTGCAAGAGTAGATATGGGTCCTCCGTTTGCACAAACTAGAATGACTCTGCAGGTTCAGTCAATATTTATACTTCAAAAAGAAAAAAAAATCAATAAAAGGTTTATATTTGTTTATAAACCTCTCAACTAAAACTTACAAAATCATTGAATGCTCTTCGTTGGATTTAGTATTTTTCAACGATCTAATAATGGAGGAGGCTTGCTGGTTAAATGTTCCTCCTTGTATTCTGAGGATACATTCTGATGTACTTCTCAGGCTATTATAGTCTACGAATGGAGTCAGTTTGGGAAGTTGGTATCCTGAGTGAGACAAAAGATAGAAATAAGACGGCGGTTGTCATGAAGACCTTGGACAGCCTTAATCCTAAGCCTCCTATTAGCACTATTCAGGGATAAACTCGATAGATTGGATGAATCACTCAATCCGGTTGAAGAAATGGATACCTCCCGTTTGGAATTGGAAATTATCCACGGTATCTATATGGCTTGCTGGAACACATGGGAACAAACCTTCAAGAATATGGAAGACCGGTCCGAAACCCCACTGATAATTGTCTTCATCAGTGTTAAGAAAACGGAGAAATTGCATAATTCACATGAATATACTCAAGAAAACGACCTCGCCAGTGTGAGCGAGCCAAATATGTAATTTTTCTCTTATAATGAACGGGAGTATGAAGGAAGATCATCTCAATTATAAGAAAAGGATGGGAGCTCACAGGCGTGACATAATGAAAGATATATGCCTTGAAAATCAACAAGAGCTCGTGGCATTGCATCCGAGAAGAGAAGGTTACGATGAACCAATAGAAATTGATGCAATGCAGCTACGACTAGATCGCTCAACACAACCACACCCAATTCTCTCAATGTACTGAAAGCAAACGTTGAGGGAATTATCATCCTCTCGACCAGTAACAAATAAAAAAATTATCTTTCCCATACAAACGAAGGCGAATCATTCAGCAGAAGAGGGTAGAATAATCACTCAAAAATCAAAGCAAGCTTTAAAAAAATCTTAAGGGGGGCAGAAGACCCTTTTCTTTCTGAAAAATCTGCACCACCTAGCAAAACAGAATTCGATGGGTTGGAAGACAAGAAGAGTATTCCAATAACAATAACAAGGTGTTCAATATTGCATCTAATAATAATCACTGGTACATCAACCCATTTATGTATGGTGCACACTGGATTCAATTCATTTCCAATTAAGTGTGAATACCAAAAATAAAGGCTTTGACGCCATGGATGAAGAGACTTGGTTAAAGCATCGATAAATCGTGTCTTAACGCCAGTAATGATAGTAGTATTGGGAGCAGGTAACAATAAACTCAAAATAATTGGACTCCAGAAGAAGAACATAGACCTCGGCATAGATGGGGTAACGAAACCATGGTATAAAAGTGCCATAACGGTGAAAAATTTGAATATAATAATCATTATAATATCTTGTGTGTCTCTTAGGGAAATGAATATATATTTATCTACAAGATAAATTCATTGCAAAGTTTGGTTCCAGTAGTGATGAAGTGGAACTAACAATATTTTTATAATCAAACAATGTAATTGTAATGGATGCACTTAGGTTCTACCTAAAAGGCAATTAAATTACACTTTTAATTCAAAGGAAGCCAACCTTGCCTACTGATTGTAAAGTTATGGTTGATCTAAACGTCCAAATCAACCAAGCCCAGCATAATCAACTTAGGTCACTTGTATCGTTAAATCCACTTCCAACAAGTAATTGGAAGGCTGTTATTAAACCTAGGATGGCTGAAGTAAGATGAAGCAAAGTTAATATTTTTATTCAATTGGCTATGACAAATATTGGAGAGAAACCCTTAGCTATGAAGGAAAGCATGATAATTGGGTCAATAAATTTACATATACACATATACAATATATTGCTTCATAGCTGCAATCTTGAACTCAATGATCAATATTAATCCACCTTGCAAGGCACTTAAAATGGTGAATCCAAACACTAGCTACCAAGAAGCAAGAAAACATCAAATGGAATACGTTGGTCAATCTATTCAACAACCCAAGAACAAGAAAAAGACGAGAAACGAGATAGATATAATGTTGGATGTTGGAGAAACTGAAATACTAGAATTTGAAGTGAATACTGGAAACAATGGTCCTTCTAAAGCCAAATGCTCAATTAATCATACAGTTAGAGAATGTTTCAAAAAACAATTTGAGGAATGCCAAACGAAGGGTAGTAGCACCTACAATTTCCGAATGGGGTTCTGCTCTAGTCTCACTGAAGAAGAAAGACGGTCCATGGAGGTTTGCTACTGATGATAGACAACTTAATCAAATTCCCAAAACTGATAATTGCCTTATTGTCCACTCTATGGAACTTTTATCTCATTTTTGGTTAGAATAAGCACGTTATTTCATTGCTATTTATATGGCTGGCGCCTACTTTGCAGTCCCTGTGAAAAAAAGATGATCAAGGCAAATTAACGACATTATTTTCATATGGTACTTACAAATTTCTTCCAATGGTTTTGGTACAATGAATACATGCAGATCATATGCAAGACTTATGCAACAAGTTTTTGGATATCAAGTTGATATTTCTTTCACAACAACTTTATCACTGGTAAGACGTTTATGTAAATACTGTCACAATTAGCAGAGTTTTTAATCCGAAAGGAAAGAAGACAATCTACGAATCAAAACGACCAAAACAGACTTATTTACAAACCAAACGGCAAGGTTGGGACACAAAATTGGAAAAGGACATATTTTTCCTGAGAACAACTAACTGAAGCAATCTAGATACTGATACCTGAAGTTGTAAAATAACTTCATACATTTTTTTTGGTAAAACTTCTAATTACAGAAAAAATATATCGATTTGCAGTAAGATTGCCTATTCATTAATGCAATTGCTACAGAAAGAACATGAATGGATTTGGGAAGAAGAGCAAACAAGAAGGCAGTGAAGAACTCAAAGAAAACTTACTAAAACGACCAATATTAATAGCTCTTAACTTTGAAAAAGAATTCAACTTGGAAACCGACGCTTCAAACTTTGCTACCAAAGTAGTTCCCACACAAGTTGCAGATGTTTGTAAAGAACACCCTACTCCCTATGGTAGTAAGAAACTCAATGCAAGTCAAGACAATTATTCAGCAACAAAAAAAAGAGTTTTTAAATGTTTAAATATATACCAGAGCGATCCCCTAAGGCCTGACTAATAGATGGTAGTAGGTGTCTAAAAAAATCACCGTATTAGCAAGTATAAAATATATAAAGGTTATGTTTCAAGTTTGAAGGCACAAAGTTATTTAGTATTTGTTTGGCTTCTGTTAATTGTCAACGTTGTCAGAGAATTAGTGAAAATGGAGAAAATTGTTCATTGTTATGTAATACTATGCTTTTATTTGAAAGGCCTCAACCCTATCAATATAAAAATTGAACTTTTTTCTACATTGTGTGAGCCTGCTCCTTCGTTTACAAAAAGATAAGCTTGTTTGCAGAGTTTAAAAGAGGCCTTAAGTGCTGCTGTGACGAGCATGGCAGTGTTGAACCAAATGAAGTGATGACCCAAGAAATTTTGAAGAAAATCCTAAAACAGGTCGGTTTGGAGACTCGACTTAAAGTGTGCGAGCTTGTTGACATGGAAGGTATTTCAAAAAGTTTGGTACATCTAATTTTATCTGAAAATTTAAACAAATGAAAAGGTGTATGCAAGATGTGTGCCACATTTGCTCAAATCGAGGAAAAACAGTGTCGTAAAGAAGCTTCAATTGAGTGCTTAGTGAAATTTCACAGTAGCCAAGGACAATTTTTGTAATTTTAGAAGAAAAGAAATACAAAATTCCTAATAGTTTTTTTATGTGATAGAGCTGAAAGAAGACTATGTAGAAAATTATTATTATTATTATTTTTTTGCCTAGATATTATATTTTGAAATAAATTTTATCCAAATAATGTATCTATTATTACATATATTATCATTAGTATATTTCAGTTTTTGTTTATAGCTCTTCACATTCATAAGTATAAAAATGCCCCTTAAAGACTTAAATGTTTGTATATCAAATTTATTTATGAGATTTTAGGTTTATTGATGCAATATATACTTAAACAAATATTTAGAAAAAAAAATCTCCTTAATGTAAGTTTATGAATCTTTAATAAAATAAAATATTAAATCTTTTTATTTATACTTATTTGATAAAATAAATAATACAGTTAGAAGCTATAAGGGATTTTTTCTATATAAAGTAGATTACCGAAAAACTCACTTTTCTAACGAAAAAAAAAATATAAACCCCACAATTTATATTAAAATTATAATTTAAATCCAATAAAATGTATTTATTGAAATTTATAGATTGACAGGCATTCATTTTTTTAGTGGAGTTCTACACAAAGGATCTGAATTAATTTAATTAACAAATTGAAAGTAAGTGTCTTCCGATAAAAATAATGTGTATTTTTTTTTCTGAAGGATAAGAAAAGGTTTGATGAACCAATTTGGCTCTAATAGCTGTGAAAAAACTTTTTAATTGAAATTATAACTATTGAAGTTTCTCCAAAGTTAATTCCTGTAGTGCCTATAATAAAATATGAAGCATTTGAAAAGTTAACCCAATTTCTTGGGACAAGCATTCAATTGCAAAAATACAACCGTTGCACCCAACTCTACTCTACTTATTTTTAAGTGATCTGGAATATATTACCTGTGTAGATAGTAGTAGTGCTCGAATATGCTGTAATACATTTGCAAATACCGAGCCATTGCTCGGAGCATAAATTGTAATCATGTATGTAATTCCTAGAAGTGGGATTATAACCAATAATGCTTTTGTAGCTTTCCAATGTTGATGATTATTATCCTCGGATGAACAATTGGGAGACCGAAGTTTTGTAATTACAACCTATAATATAAATAGTTTACTTATATATTATCTTCAATTATACTATAATACATGAAATTTATGTAATAAAATTCACTATTAAGCATATGAATCTGAGAATATTTAAACAATCTTGTTAGTTTTTAATAAATCAACAGTACTTTCTTATTCTAAATATTTTTCAGGGTAGTTTTAAAATAATTAGTTCCCCAGTAAATTTCAAGGAACTAAAAGGAATACAAATACATTCAATTAAACATTGAATGAGCAATATGTATATTAAACCTCCTCAAATTTGACTTTTTTTTTATCAAAGATATGTAAACTGATATTATTTCCATTCTTCAAGGTCTAAACTTATTAAATATACCCAAAACATTGATTGTGGACCTTGGATATGCCTGCTGCAAGTACCATTTAGCTTTATTGTTGAGGTTTTTGAAAATGCTACAAAATTCATATTATGTCGTTGTTTTCATTGCAACTACCCAAGCTGATAGCATTGATAGATGTACTAAATAAAATTTTCTTTAACTTAAAGATAAACAAATAAATATTTGAGTAAATTATAACTATTTTTAAAACATAAACATACAAATTTTTTATGATTGGAAAGGAGAAAATCATATATAATTTTATTCCAAAAATTTTGCTCTTAAGAAGACATTAATAAATATTTAAATGACAATAAACACTTCTTACTAAAGTCGATTACCAATCATATGGCAGGTCATAACAAATTGTTTGAAAATAAGTTTTGTGTAAAAAAAAGCTTCAAAGAACAGAAATAAGGTAGAATTTGATCATAGTGACTGATTTAAAAGCAAAAGTTGAGACATTTCCAGTGAAGAAGACTCAGAAACAAAACCAGGATGTTCATCAAAACTAAGTACAATACGCTTACACTTTCCACGTTCAATTTTTACAAGTAGAGAGATTTGTAGTACTGCAAATTGTTCGTCACTTGTCACTCATTGACAACCAGCTTACAGCCATGATGTCTGTTGTATTGAATACAAGAAGTGCAGATCTTGATTACTTTGTCTTATAAACATTCACTGCAAGGCGAAAGAGAATAACTGGTTTTCAAATTAAATGAACGGCTTCATGGAAAATCTGACAGATTATTTCACATTACACTAGGATTAAAACTCATAAGGGATGTTCTTTGAAAGTAAAAACTCTTACAGTACTTGTCTCAGGTGCTCTACAATACGAAGAAGGGAAACTTTTTGGTGTACACTTCATAGAAAGTTCCACAAGAACATAAGGGTGCAATACTGCTTTGGATATGATAGAAACATAGGTTCTCCCCGACAACATTGTGGTCATAGTGCTTGATACCAAAACAAGCAAGATGGACATCAATATGTGTGCAGCGAAGCTAATTGAAGAAAAACTATGTTAAGTAAAAAGATGTTCTATTGAAATTGTTGTCGTTACATATCAAAGATAATAATTGCAGGTGTGTAGCAGGCTGGGTTGGGCAAAGTTAATAGTTCTGATAATCCAATGGTCAACAATTTCAATGAAATGTGACAAAAATTGGATAAGGACTGCCCAAAAGTTTTCGGCTATGTTCAAAAAGACTGGACAATGGCAGAGTATAGAATTTGTTTCAAGAAGCTTGCTTGGTGACAAAAAATACTCGAGGTAACCCTTAGGCCAACCCTGTTACTATTCTCCTATGCCATTAAATATCCAGGAACATTTAGTGGAATATGATACTTTTATTTTCCAAGGAACTAAAATACTGCAAGGACACTATATTCAAGCTGGAAAGGATCAACAAGTTTCAGGTCTTAATCTACTCCGTCCACTTGTTGAGCACTACATCAGATGTTAATGTAGCTATCCATAACATCAAGCTAATGAAAAACACGATACAATACAAGCAACATGACTATGCACTAGCAACCTTTGTTCTAAAAAAAAAAAAGAACAACTCCGCTTGTATCTGACCAAGAAGCAGGTTCCATTCATATTGTTCAGTTAAGAGGACAACATTAACAATTCTGCAAAGGAGAAGCTCGAAGTCAAGCTATCAAAAATAGATATACCTGAGAGTTACTGAAAAGCCAAAGCCAGTGTTTCCTGTCATCAACTCAGCTATATTTATATTTCTCACAGACCTGTTAAGACTTAAGGTTAATAGAAATACAAAGTTATACCATAACGCGTGTAAGACTGATGCTTAACTTCCCCCACGCTTTTAATATTGAAGTCATAGTAGGTGAGTGGTTCCATGTTTGTTCAAAATCTGTTTTTCCTCCCCAGCAGTCGGTACTATATATCAAATTGAAAATTAAAGAAATAGTGACGCCATAGACTATTGTCAAAATCTGTCTATCTTCCCAGCAGTCGGTACAATACATCATATTGAAAATTCTAGCAAGCCCGATCACATGATGGTGTAACCTTGTATTTCTACCCATAACATTTGCCTATAGAGGTTAAGTAAATAGAAAAATTGATCATAAGAGAAAATGAAAGTGATTATTAAAGTAGGGGACAAAGCTATTGAATGGAATCGGCCATTTTTAATTTTTCCAAAATAAAATGGAAATGTTAGACTTTGCGATGATTTAATCAAACATGAATGATCAAGTTTATCGACCAATTCCTTCAATGAGGACTCCAAGAGATGTTGTTTCAAGTTTACCTACAAAAGGCATATTTTTTATAACAATGGATGCAAAACAAGGGTATTGGCAGATTTAATTAGATGAGAAAACATGATATTTCACTTGTTTTATGACTCAGTGGGGAAAAACATGTTTTTAATAGAGTATAAATGGTGTTTACTGCGACTTGAGATGCATATTGTATGTGTGTAGATGAAACTTTGGATAATTTACCCGACACATTGAGAATGGTTAATTATGTTTTAAAAATATCAAGGGATTTGGAGATCATGTTTTGTAAAGCAGAAGGATTTTGGAAAGATACTTAGAGAAGCAAGTAAATTTGAATCCTGATAAACTTATATTTGCTCAACCAAAAGTAAAATTTTGTGGATAACACATATCTAAAGAAGGCATGTAAATTAATCCTGTTAAGTTGTGTGCAAATATGAAGTTTCCAAATCCAAAAAATAGAAAGGATCTTAAAATAGGAGTTTCTTGCCCTTAGTCAATTAATTGAGTCAATTTTCATCAAAAATAAGTAAAGCAGCAGGACCTATAAAAGAAATATTAACATCAAAAGTTGAATTTAAATAGACTGCGAACAATACCAGAAATAAATGTTAACTTCACCACCTGTATTAGCACCATTCGATCTGAAATTAGAAGCACACATTAGAGGTTTAGGATATTTGTTATATCTTTAGCATAAAGAGGGATGGAAGCTAATGGAAAGTGGGGCTCGATATTTGTCTAGTGCAGAGACAAAGTATACAATAATCGGATTAAAGTGCTTGGGAATTTTTGAGTAAATAAGAAGTGCCATATATTTTTGGCACTCAATTAATTTAATTTTATTAAATGAAAATCTTGATGAAGAAGTTGGGTACCATGGAGACGAAGTAATACGGATTGCAATGATTAGAATGAGTCAATCAAAGGAAAAAATTAAAATTTTAGATCCATAGTATAGTATCCATATGTTTGAGTAGTCTTTAAGAGATCAAAAGTATATCGACCATGTAAATGCAATTCAAAATAATGTAATTGGAGATAGAGTGAACCCTTACAAGAAAATTTTACCTGAATTAAGCACTGAGGGATACCTTGTTTTATATAAAAATTGTTTGATTACAAAAGGTAAACGGAAAGGGATTTTGGAAAAGCTTCATTATTCACTTCAAAGAATAGAACGGACAAAGTGAACAGCCTGACAAACAGTTTACTGGCCTATAATGAATACTTATAACAGCAGCAGCAAATGCAAACGGACGATTGTTCAAAGTCTAAAAAATGAATGAAAAAACTTTTTTTAATGTTATGTCCAAATTTATAACAAATGTTATTCTATAAACTACTTATATATATTTGTTTAATTTGTTAACTTCTAATCAATAAAATTAAGCTATATAGTAAGTAAAATTGACAAAATATCTGGAGAAAAGTAAAATAACTTTGAGATTCCAACCTGGGAGATATGATAAAAAAACCAACACGATTTTTGGCACAGTGATACCCCTATTTATGTAGAACATGTGTACTTTATTTGCAAGGTTATTAACCACATGTACGACTGATGTTTGACTTCCACCACGCTTTTTAATAGTGACATCATAGAATATGATGGGTTGCGTATTTTGTCAAATCTATCTGTCTTGTCCAGAAGTCAGTTCAATACATGAAATTGAAAATTCTAGTAATAGTGACGTCATAGATTATTTTCGCTTACGTATTTTGTTGCAATCTGTCTATTTTGCTCAGCTATTGGTACGACACATAAAGTTTAAAATTCTAGCTAGCCGAATTACATGATAATCTAACCTTGTATTTCAGTTAACCTTGCCTAATTAATAATTTTTTTTAAATTCGTCCAAATCGCGGTATTATATGATTATATTTGCAATTATTATTTATTTGGTGTATGACGTCATGAAATGGACATTGAAATCATAAACAATATTAAAATAGTGTGCCTATTTTCTACAACACCACACAAAAATGGGATCACTTAAAATATGCAAAATCGAACCAAAATCCTTGGAGATGTATATTTTTTTTAAATATTTTTTTTACATTAAAGATTGAATATTTTTGTATATTATAAGCTATGACATTCTGTTTAACTATGAATGATGAATAAGTTATATAAATCTAAACAAGATTGTCGTTTTTCGTGATTTTTCAGTCTAAAAAGGGAAATATAATAAGTTCATAACCATACGAATCAATAAAAATACTTTTTTAATCATAAGAACCCGTTTTGCATAAGCTTTATTAATCATATTTCAATTTGACGATTTCGTATTGGTAAAAAATGACTCAGGACAGTAGTGTTCTGAAATTACTATAATTTTAGATATATCAGAATTAACATGGACAGAAAAAACTTAAATCTATTTTGGATCCTGCGCTCAAAGATAAACTATATTATTGGCTTAAACTCATTTAAACAAAATTCGTGTTCCAATGTGTTATAATTATTTCATTGTTGATATGCGTGTGACTTCTTTCCTTAGAGGTTTTTCAGTCATAGCTATAAGCCAAGTGACGAAATAAAGACCACATTAACAGTATCTGTTCATTGAAGTTATCTAAAGAAACTTTTATCGATAGAGGCATTAAAGTACCATAAATATCAGTGATTTTTGTTTTGTGATTAGTTTATATAAGTGGCCAGTGTATATAGTTATCCATATTTTTCCTTTTTGTAAACAGTCCTTTATTAATAAGAGCTTTAGTATGCATTTAACACGCGTTGGTGTTTTGTTCTTTAAGTAACGTGGTGACAGCGGAGGGATTACGTTAATCTAATTAGTGCTTCGATATTTTGTGTTAGTGTGCCTTTTCCGAAGTTGAAAATGCCGACTGATGACGCCACTTAGACTCCTCGTCCCGTGCAAGGGATAAAATCACCTTCACCACCGGACTTCTCCAATAATTCGGCTCAGAATTGGAAAGTTTTTCCTCACAAATGGAGGAACTATTCCATAATTACTCGATTAGCTGAGTAGGAGGAACAATACAAAGTCGCCCTGCTACAACACACGCTTGGTGATAAGCTACTCAAAGTGTATAATGAGTTTACGTTTACTTCGACTGAGGAGGAACGAACAGAAGGTTATATCCTTGCACAGTTTGAAAGGTTTGCCGTTGGAGAAACTAACGAAACCTATGACCGGTTTATATTCAATAAAAGGGAGCAACTGTCTGATGAAACTTTTGAATGTTTTTTATCATAGATTCGACAACTTATAAAAACCTGTAATTACCATGAAGCGAGTGTTGATTTTCTACTTCGGAATCGCATAGTTCTAGGGATTCGAGACACCAAAACGCAGAGGATGTTGTTGAGGGAACATAAACTAACATTAGCTAGAGCTATTGATATTTTTAAAGCAAACAAATCTGCAGACATTCAAAAAAAACTATTTCAGGATGAAAAGTCTGCCTTATGCGATGGACGAAATACCTATAAATAATTATTTACGTGCCAAATCACCAAGAAAGACTCTCTCTGTTCAATCACATAATGTGGGAGTTCCCTCTGAAACGGATTTTATAAATCAAGGACCTATCTCACAAAAATCTTATATCGCTGTGTCGAATGGGGATGTCGTTACCCAAAGTGGGTGACTGAGTAAACCACCTGAAAGACTGAACTTGTAGTTGTCGGTGGTTAATTTAATTTGTTTTGTTTATATGTTTATTGTAATAGTATTTTAAAGAATGGGAGATGTTTCGTGATTAGTTTATATAAGTAGTCAGTGTATATAGATGTCCATGTTTTCCCTTTTTGTATACAGTCCTTTATTTATAAAAGCTTTAGTATATATCTAACACGCGTTGGTGTTTGATCTTCACGCAATACTTTTGCCTTAAACTAATTTTCCTTAACATATTTCGGCTTAAAGTAATTTTTCGCTTAGGATCTTTCCCCTCAATATATAAATAAATTAGATTTAGGGGTCGTTTATATAAGATTTGGTTGAAATTGATGTTCTTTTGGAATTTTTTAATCAAAATATGTAATATCTAATAAAAAAATGTAATTTGCCAGCAATTTATTTTAAAGATATATGCAAAAATAAATAAAGTACATGACAATGAACAGAATCACCAAGAATGTATCTTGGAGAATCTTCTACATGTAAAAAAGCAGTAGTGTAGTATCATAATTAAATATAAATCATATATATTTCTTGTAATATGCCTTTTTTAAACAATAACACCAAAAATAGGCTATATTATTTACTTCAGAGAGAAGTTAACACCACGACTAAAGTATTAAGCCAAGTAGGGAAACACAACCCTTAGCTTGAATAGATACAATGGTAAATAGTTTTAATATATGCTTTTCAAATTGTCACTTTTCCTATGTCCTCACTTAATATTCATCTCATACTTTGAACAAGAAATGTTTTTTTTTCGAGAGCCTCAATGAATGCCAAAAAGAATCAAACGCTTGATGCTCTTCCAACTATAACTTCGGAGTTTAAACCTGAACCTGATCATACTTCAAACCTGAAAGCAGAGGCCAAGACATGATTGAGAAGAACATGGGATGTTGTTCGATAAAAGTGAGGGATATACTCCATGATTATTTATTAGGAACAGCAGGAAATGAGCCCTGAAAGCAAAGCTAGACAACTAACAGGGACTTCAAGGTCACTGTCACCTCCAAAACAACTTCTTTAGATTCCAGTGGTGGGTTACTATATGCTGCGCTAACACTTAAGGAGATAATGAAACATTTAGAAACAGTTGAAGCATAAACCTCCCAGGGTTCAGTAAGCCACTTTTTCCTTCAATTTCTAATATCCCCAACTTTCAACTATCTCAGAAGGAAAATAGATCAGATAACTACTGAAGCTACAACTACTCCAATAAAAGAGAGGAGACATTGTATATTATGTACAATCTTTCATATCTAAAATCTTCAATAATGGCTCAATGGACAACAAGCATGACAAAAATTATTCTATTGAACTCAATGAGCGTAGGTTTGCGTCTCGGTTATTCTTATAGAGGGGAATATACCTTATGTACATGGACTTCAAAGACAGTTCAGATGGAGTAAATATAACACTATAATGATTACTTATACTTAATCGGTGCAACTCCATCTGACCAATTAAAGTAACGTAAAAAAAAAAAACCCATATTCTAAAAGCTCTTCTTGGAGGTCTTCCATTACTTCTCAGAGGTCCCATCAATTTCTTTGGTGGAGGAGGTCCTATCAAAATTCAGCATCCAAAAAAGTTTTCAGCAATCTAATTTTGGACTTGACGTCCTTATTATGAACTGATAAGACGTCTAACGCAGTGTAAAACTCAAAAGCCGTTATTACTAGTCTCAAGGCTCGCCATTAATGTGTGATGAAGGTCGGTTAGATTTTACAAAACCTGATATGAAAGCCTTTGCATCTTAAGAAGAAAACTGCACCAAGCGGGACATATTTCTTTTTGGTCGTACAAAGGAGGACTCCGAAGGAGAAGAGGCCATGGACAATCCTCCTTCCTTAACTTGATTGTCTATACTCCATTCCTGCTCCCTACAGACATCTTGGTAATAATGGAATTCCTCAAAAAAATGGAGACTGGAATGTCCTAAATTCGTCCTCGAACGTTTCATTTCCAATTTGAAGAGGGATATTTAGTAAATTTTTTTGCCTTATGTTTCCAACAAATTAAACGTAATTCAAACGGCAGAAAGGAAAATAAACTGTGTATTTCAAAAAACTTGACGTGACTTTACATTGAAATTTTTGGCATAAATTCATCCATATTCCAAGTGGGAGGGGGGAGTTTTCACATACATCAGAAATCAACACAAGCTAATAAGGGTGTTTTGCCACTTGGGTTATAACTTTGCTATGAATATTTCTTGCCCTGTTTTGTGGATTACAAATTATATGTGATAATTTCATTCTCGAGAATTATAAAGTAAAATAAAAGCTCCTTTATTATCTTTCATAATATTTAAGACTCGAACTTATTAGCTGATTGCTATAACTCATTTTTACCATATTTTGATGCCGTCATTTAAAAGGTATTTTTTCATTATACAAGGAATTGTTCTTTTTTTAACATCTCTATGAACTATTATCAATTGTAAAGAGAATATGAAATATATTAAACATAAGCTAATTTTTATGGTATTAAGAGAACAAGTTCCATTTATAACTTCATAAAACGGCTATTAGCATATTTCAGTTCTTTGAAAATTTCATTTGTGTATTTGTGCATAAAAGACAAGAATATATTCCAGCTCATCAAGAAGAGAAGATCTAATGGAGATGAGATCAATAGAGAACAGTTTATTTGAAAAGCTAACATATAATACAATTAATTATAAACAAGTTTATATGTGTATTGACGACTTTGTAATTGCAAATATACATACTTTTACGATCAATAGCTGTATCAAATTTACTTTTTATTATATATTATTAAATAAATACCTGTGAAAAAAATAGTTAAAACAATTAGATTTTTATAAATAAAGATATTTTGTTTTTTATCTTTATTAGGCAGCAAACTTTATTATTTAATCAATTATACTTTGAATATATTTTATATAACACTTACCCACATTATCCAGACAAGGAAAAACGAATTTAACATAAGAACTACAATAACTGGTCCTGTATAGATCCATTCATAAGAATTTTTATCAATAAAAGGACAAGTTAGAGTATCATCATTGAATAAGTGTTCCAAGTCACTCCCATTTTTTTCTTGATAATTATATTTCTATAATAAAAGGGTTAGGTAATATACTGTTATTTAGTGCTTTGTAACATATACACTAAGGAAAATAATTCCATTTTCATTAAGAAATAGATCAATATAATTCATTCAAAATGAAAATGATCTCAGAAGATACAATAATAAAAGCAAAGCAAATGACTGTCTTTAATAACATGGGTATATTGTAAGAATATTGATAAGCCTTATTTTGTTAAAAAAGGAATAATTATGTTTACACATTAAACCACGTAAAATTTTACATCAAAAGAATTAGACTAATATATATATATTTAAATAAATGGTACCATACTTTCACACAAAGTTGATCATACTCTTGACATTATAATATAATTATAATTTTGTTGTTGTGATTGTTATTTTATTTTAAACGGATGTATTAAAAATTTATGGAACATAAATTTTGCTGAAAAATACTATATATAGTCATAGTATGTACATTCTATGAAAATGATAGAGGATGTGTTATTTAAACAAAAATTCATGAGGTACTACATGTATATGTTTGGAATATTTGGATGTCAAACATGAGAATGTGACTTTTGATAAACATGTTGATAAATATTGTATTTAAAGTATTTTACATCTAACCTGCACTGATGAACTTGTGTTTAAAGTAATTTGTAGCAAGAATTTGTAACATCATATGTATGTTCTTGCATCACACTCGGCTCGAGTAAGTATTTCATCAAATAAATCCTGAGCATGTTCACTAACAGATACATTTATTGGGTTTCAAGGACGTCACTTCCTATTTATTTAATATGTATATAATATTAATTTTCACCAGATCGCTTTTCCTATGTAGGGCCTTCTTATCTACTACAAACTAGTATATTTTTTTTGTATCCTCAGTTATACTACAAATTTATCTCTATGGAGTATATCTTATAAAAAAAGTTTAAATAGTTTGTTCCATCTGTAGGTTAAAAAGAAAAAAGCAAACATTGATATTGATTAGAGTTAAGGTGGTTTCACTAAAGAGCTTACTTAAGCACGCATATCTTTTTCATTTTCATTATTATTGTTATCCTTTAGTAGTAACTTTACAATTTTCAAAAAAATATTATGAAGTGAAGTTCAATAATAATAATAAAAGGGGAGAAATTATGTGTGCTAAATGAATGTGTAAGCACTTCAGTGAACTTAAAACTTTGAACTAAGAAATAAAACGCGACCCTTTGCTGGAGGAAATAATATGGTCAGTATTTTTATATTTTTTTGTAAGATGTCGCTTTTCCTATAAAGTCATTCATATACGGAGTGGAACGATTAAATCTGCCGCACCTATATAGCACAACGATAGCTATATATTTTGTACTTTGCACTGATTTTTCTGTTGGTAAGGGTTGTTGTTGTATTTGGTTTGTTACAAACAAAGCACTTGATAACAACATTTCTCTAACATAGGAAAAAGGACAATATTTTCAATGAGAGAAATCAAAGATGAGACGCTATTCAACTTAGGCTTACTGATAATACAACTCTTAACAAAAAGAAGATTTCTTTCATACTGAAAATGCCTAAACGAACGGGTACAAGCACCAAAGTTGACCTTATGGAGTGTGACTACCCCCTGAAGGCCGTTAAGGGAAGGTGCACGACCCCGAGGGCCGCAGGAAGTTCAGAAACAAGGAGTTCAACAGCAAGGTACAGTAGATTATTGATGCTAATCACATGACCCCTAAGCGGCATATTGAACCATATTTTGACACATCCCACAGCTCCATCATCCAGTGTGTTAAGAATGACTTGAAGTCCCGGTCCTATAAGTATCAAAATGTCCAGATGCTCACTAAAAAGACCAAGGGCCTCAGGTTAGTGAAATATGTAATATTGCTGAATAAGCTCAAGCTTCCCAAAAAGTCCAATGCATTCTAGGAGCGACTGAAAGAGAATGCGTTTGACTTCGTACCATTCACACAGTGGCCCCCTCCTCACCATATTTTAACCCCCTTGACTACTAGTTGTGTTCCTATGTCCATATAACAACATTATGACCTCCCATAACACCAAAGACATCCTATTTCTATCTATCCGCCGTATATTCACATCTCTCCGGCCGGTGCAAACTCAAATGGTGTGCTCTCGTTTCTGCACCCGTATTGAGGTGGTTTGGAGGTGGATGGCGGTTTCATTGAATAAATGTTTTCCCTATAACCTAATAAACATGTTTGTTTCTTGAATTTAATTAATAATATAAAATAAAGCAGTAGTTTAATTTTCTAAATCGGCACTGCAGATTTAATAGTTTCATCCTGTATTTATACTGAAGACGATAGTATGGGTTTTATTCTTATCTCGATAAATATTTATGTAGCAAAGTCGAGTGAATTATTTTACTTTATAGTTACAAATTAATTCTGTAAGATGTTAAAGAAAATCTACCCGAGTCTTCTGGTAATGGTTTAGTCTGTAAGCTTTGAAACTTGCCCTTTAAGAGAGCAAACCAGTTTTTTGATCATGATCAAAAGCTTCGGCAATCTCTTCCGATCAATCCCCCTGTAAGGATTATAAGGCTTTACTGCGGACTTTCGTACACCTAGTTGAAGATTTTCGTCTTTATGTTTTGGAGGAGTTTGATTCCTATCAGGAGGTCCCTGAAGAAGATGAATAATAGGATGTTAAGGAAGGAGGTCTGTCGGTAGCCTCTTCGTACTTTGTAAAATGATGATCAAATTTGCTCGTCCTCCGTGAATTCTATAAATATTTAGGAATTCATACCGATGCTTCTAAGTCCGGGTTTGACATCTCTTTTTCAGATAAGAGGTTCAAGCAAGGAGAATGGTCTACAGAACAGATAAAATGACGCATAAATATGCCTAAAGGCTTTTGCTAAATAATTCACAAACTTGCCGTTCCTTAATTTGAAGAATGCAATGGTATACCTACGGAGATGAAATCAGGAGAGCTGAAAGCATAGTTTAAGCTTTGTTATGGTAGGGTAAGTAGTTTCTATGCAGTTCAAAATATTATTTATATTAGTAAGCCCCATGAAGGGATCCAGTCGCTCCCATTGTCTTCTAATATGTCTTATTTTTCCGCACGAATTGTTCTATAGAATTTGATAAGTGGTATACACTAAGATCCTCTTATACGTTACCTATAAAGAATTTTTAGCGGAAAATTGAAAATTTACCTTAAATCTGCTCTTATACCAGAAGCTTAAAATACATGATGTGACTGTTTAATGTTTGAATATAAATTCAAATTACAAATAAATACATTAAAAAGTCATGAACGAGATATCTAAGTTAAAAAAATTAAAGTAATTAATAGTAAACCAGTTAGGAAATAAATTTAAATTGCCAGTTATCGATATATTGTTTTAATTATTTTAAATGATCATTGGAGACTAATTAGTTTTAAAACTTGTACATGGTAGGCGGATTTTTCATGAGAAGATCTTCTCCAGTGGCAATAAATGAAGATGAAGTGAATAATGAATCTAAACCTAAAGAGCAAATAAGAACTTTACAGCAAACAAGTTGAAAAAAAGTAAGACAAATTCAAGCATAATTTCTATACTTTATTTCTATTAGTTTATTATGAAATATATATCCTTCTTCTGAGGTCAACTTTAAAAACTTAAAAAAATTGTAAATTCAATAACGGCCTCTGTTGTTGGATGGGGTATAGATTGGATCCTTGTATTTAGTCCAAATTGCATTGATGGGATTTGTGTAAGAGCACGAGGAAAAGGCGGAAGCACGATATATGGTGAAAATGAATTAAGACCATTGTTAATATCAGCCGCTTCTTATATGATTTTGGGGGTGAGAAAATTAATTATTTTTTCTTTAAGGAAGAAACTTTTCTTCTTTTACGATTCTGGAATAGTTCCAGTAAAAAGTAGCTTCGAACCTATTCTAATAAAAATCTGTCGGAATATTTTTACATTGAAATAACTAATAACAACTGGAATGACGAATTCAAATAATATAAACATTAAATCATACTATTCCACTAGGAAGAATGGAGCATCATCATATTTTCCTCTCAACAAGGATGTTACATAAGCAAAATCTTCCTTCCCTAGAGTAGTTAGGATTCGTCAGTGAAATGACCTTTCCAATCGACACTAAACTCCTAAATTAGTATTAATATGTTTTTTTCTTATTTCAATTTATTATATCTATACAGAGTTATACAGAATAAATGTATAGGTAAAATATTATATTCGTAATAAGATATATTAGTAATTTTCTTCAACGACTTACATCCTCATCTATGATAAAGTTGATATTTTTATTTTTTGAGTTTAATTATGCGTTGTTATTAACATTTAGTGATTTTTTTATTTATTGTTATACTGTTATTTTTCCATTGTCTACTCTTGGATAAGGTAGTGTTGACCAAGGTATAAAGAAATACTGGGTTAGACCATCATGTAATCGGGCTAGCTAGAATTTTTAATCTGATGTATTGTACCCACTGTTGGGGAAGACAGGCAGATTTTGACAAAACATGCAACCACTCATAGTTTATGACGTCACTATTGATACAAGTTTTAATTTAATAGATGGTAACGACTGCTGGGGAGGAAAAACAGATTTTGACAATACACGTAAGCACTAATCTACTATGACGTCAATATTAAAAGCGTGGTAGAAGTCAGACATCAGTTGTACATGAATTATGATATAACCTTGTATTTCTATTAACCTTCATATTTACTTTTAAAAAGATCCTGATGAATTTGTACAAATAGTGAACCAAGCGGAGGCAAATATTGAAATCAGAGACACGTTTAAAGATGACAAAATGATGACGAGTCGTCATTTAAACATCAGGATGTATAGCAAGGTCCATTATAAAAGTCACAAAATGTGAAGAATCCGATAGACTATAACCAATTTTTTATCTATCAAATGATGAACGTAAGTAGATAGAGATCATCTCAATTTCGTAAACTTCACACAACTATTTACTGAAAAAGCCGTTCTGTCTTGTTTTGTCATCACCAAGTCAATGGAATCTAAAAGTCAGGTAGTGTTGTCCAAGATAAAACAAGAATATGAAGGAAATGATATTTTTCTTACATTGGATGAAAGTTCAGATCTCCAACCGTGATCCATGCCTGCACTATTGATTAGTTCTCTGCATGGTCATTTTATGGGTCCACCCTACTTAATTAACTGTGAGGATATTAAAAGAGTCGACAACAAAACAATTGCAGATGTTGCAATGAAAAGAATGAAAAACAATTGCAGATGTTGCAATGAAAAGAATGAAAAACAATTTTGGCTCCGATTTCAAAGGCGAAATACTGAAAATTTTCATTTCAGATTGTACTCCATATTGTTTAAAATCAGCCGAAAACCTTAAGAATATTTTTCCAATAATAAAATATACAACTTATATTGCTCATATTTTAAAAAAGATAGCAATTGTTATGTCCTGATCAATTCACAAATATCAACGCTTTAATCTCTTAACCCTAGGATTTTTTTAGGAACGCTGGTGATCGCAAACGGAGATTTACTGCTTTATGACAAATTCCCTTGCCCCCTCCCTTATCCACACGTGAGAGGGAGATTGGCTTTAAGCAATAGAATACTACACCAACCACTTCAATTCAAACAAACAATTTATCAATAGTATTGAAGAAAACAGTGACGCAATCCAAAAATATATAGATGATTTGAATAATGATTATATTTTCTCGGAAATAAAGCTAAACTAGATTTTGTTCATATAGTGTTTAAACATCACTAATCCCGAAAAAAGAGAATCATTTTTCAAATCATCTTTATCTTTTTGGATTGCGTCATTGTTTCCATCCATATAATTTAAAACTCTCTGGCTGAATTGAAGTGCTTGACGTCGTAAATTTTCGTTTGCGATCAATAGCAGTGTTAATTTTTTTCTTAACTTAAAAGATTAGAGTGTTTTAATAGTTACTCTATATGGGCTAAGCATTACTATCTTACTCATACCATGTGCAAGACAACTGATTTAATAATCATATGAAAATGGTCTTTAAGGTTTTTGGGTAATTTTACATAATAAGCATGAAAGCTTCAGTCTTACCCCGTTGAAATCGGAGACAAAAAAAAATGATAACTTTTGAGAACAACATTGTTGTTCCTGGCTCTCTTAAAATCCTAAAAATTATTAATTAGAATGTCAGTACTGTCGTCCAATATTGTTATTGGGCTCTTTAGTAAGAAACATATTATATTTCATAAGTTCTTAATTTTTCTTGGACGACACTATATGATTTGATGATGTCAAGGCAGAACGATTTTATGAATATTTATTTTATAAAATTGGAATGAAAAACTATATAAAATGGGACATTGCAGGAAATAAGCATTTTGTCATATCATTTATGAAATTATTGGTTTCAGGATGTGCTTTAATTATATTTCTTGATATTTCCAACTTCCTATCATGAATAATGGTTGTATTTTTTCATGATTCTGGTATTAAAATCCTCAAGACAGTAAGCAACCAAGAGACGTCACTATTTTTCACAATATTTTCCCCTCCATTTTTTACTATAAAGTATTTGAATTTTCTTTAAATATCTATATATATGTATTCATAAAAATTTATAGTTTTAAATAAAATTATCATCTATACTTTTTTTAAATTCATATTATTTTTATTTCGAAACAACTAACAATTTTTCTATTTACTAATACTGAACTTTTAGATGAAAAATGATAAGATTTATTCTACTACCTTGAAAATTGGTTTATATACACATTATCAATATAATGTATTTTTTACATTATACAAAGGAAAATAAGATAGCATAAACTTAAGTTTATTGATTTTCTATATTTACATTTACATATTCATCACTTGACTTTCATTTTTGATCAATTTCCAAAAAGACCATAATTGTTAATTTTAACTATTTTTTTTTTCTTTCTTGGTCTTGATGATGGAATTAATCTTGGATGTAAACAAAGACTGTTTCATAACAATAAAATACAATTATTACAAGTTGTAACTGCCATGACGTCATTAGTATGAGTGAAGTCACTATTACATTAGATAAATATAGATAATATGATGATATGATATAACTATAATACAAATACCACACTTCTCCCTAGCGGGAATAAGATAATGATTCAATATAACTTTATACGTATAATACAAAATCAAGCTAAATCCTAATGGAGCTCGTAAATACATAAAACGGTCCCACGGCGTCATAAGTGTTGTTAATTTTTGACTATCTTCGTCCAATAATACTTGCCAATACCCATGCCTTCCGTCCATTCTCATAAAATATTTATTTCCTTTTCTGGGATTCCTCCATGCTTCTCCTAGAGTCTTACTTGGATAAGTAGGTCTTTTTTACTTTTTTTTCAAATTAGTTAAATCTGTACAAATCCAAACTTCACCATGACTTTTAGAAACAGCCACCATTGGGTGGCACCATTTGTTTGGCTCGTCAACCCTTTTGATTATCTTGTTCTTCCCCATTTGTTCCAGTTCTTCTTTTACCTACTTTCTCATCGCAAATGGAATTGTCCTTGGAGTACATATAGCAAATTCTTCATATTCTTCTTTTAAATAAACTTTTATCGGATCACCCTCCATACATTTCAGTTCTTCTTCTATAGAAAACACGACTTTATATTGATTTATTAATTCTTCACAAATTAGCTCGATTTCTTCAAACGTTGGGTCTAATGGAATTTTACATTCTTCTAATTTTCTTATGTTTGGATACCACGGAGGTAAAATTTCCAACTCTTTTGATTTGAACCACGAAAGTGCTATCCCATCTACATCTAGTGAGAAGAGGACACTGTCTTCAACACGTTTTCCTTTATGTTAAAATTTAACTATTATTTTCCCAACTATGTTTAATATACCGTATCCAATTTGGCCTACATCTGGTCCATTGTATTTTCTTACGTCTTTGAACATTCCTAATTCCTATATAACCATGGAATTGGCAACTGTACAATCAGCTCTAGAATCTGGATATATTCTTTGAGTTATTTTCTTATCTCCAGCCCTCAATATAAAATGAATAGTAGGAGCCTTCCCGGTTCCGGATGCATTCAACTCGATTGCATTCATTTTCTTTTTAGATTTGCAGCATATCGTAAAATGTCCTTTTCCTCTGCATTTCCTGCACTTTTGATTATAAGCTGGACATTTCTACCTGTTTTTTCTGTGATCCCATTTATATCCACACCAAAACCACTTTATCGGACGATTTTCATCATTTTTCTTGTAAATGCAGGTTTGATTCCCATAACCTGCCCTACTGATTTTTCTGTCTTCATGTACAGTGTTGTCGTTTTTTTATGACTTTCACGCTATACATTTTGCGACTACCTCCTGCGATGCAAATATAGGGTATATGCACAATAGTCTCCCCCCTAGCTTCAAATCACTCAATTTGTGCATAATTTTAGATGCTAGACGTTGATCCATGGACTCTTTCTCGAGCTCTACACTTCAAAATAAAGATCTTAAAGTATTGTAGTGTCTATCAAAAGGTTCCCCCTCCTTCTGTCTTCTGCTCATAAAATCCACTTTATTGACGATAATATGTCGCTTCTTCCAAAATTTAAGTACAAGAAAATTTGTAGGAACAGTTGATGAAGAGGATAGAGACTTTCTTAACTTATTTTACTAAATTTTAGATTAAATTGGGCTTGAAAATTAATATGGGGAAGACTTCAACTCTTCCTATAGATCTATGATGCATGTTATCCTCTATAATTATTATTGAATACTATTTGATATAAAATGTGAAAATATTATGTATCGAGTCGGAAAGAAATGGTTCTACCTCTTTTACTTGGGAAATCTTGAATACTTTTTAGCACACATGTGGTGTTTTGAATGAAGAAAAATTAACCTTCTAAGAAAGATCGGTCTTTAAAAGACTAAGCTTGTGGCTTATATAATATATCTAACTACAGTTCTAGTCCCCACCACCTAGCCGTAGCTCCCCATTCTTTGAAAAAAACAAAATACTTCGGTGAGGATTTTTTTTTAATCAACGCTATTTCCCTACCCAGATGAGGCATTGTGCTAACTTGGGAGGGGAGGGGAAGAGTTTTAATATTTGTTAGGGTTCTACCGAAAATAGATAAAAAGAGTTTGGTAGATGCTACTGTAAAATATCATTTGGAATGGTTAAGGTGTCTGTAGCGTCAGAGGTGTATTATTGGATCTGACCTTTCGAATGAAGAAGTTAGTTAAATTTCAAGAGAATAAGCATTCATCAAAGAATCCTTTCGAGTAAACTACCTAAAATTTAAATCGATTAACAGGTATTAAATATAACGTAAACAAAGTATTTAATCTGTTCTCTGAAGGATAAGTGTAGTATCATCATACATGAAAATAATACTATCCACCAGTATGTTAAAAAAAATATAACAACTAACGTAGTCACCCTGAAAATTAGAAGAATGTTTTTTAGGGGTTAAGCTAGGCTTTCATGTCATTTAGTTAAATTAGCTGAAAGCAATTATGAAATGAAGAAAATGATAGAAAATAAAAATAATTTGCCCTACTTAGCAATGACATATGTATGTATTAATCCAACTTCTATTCTTAATTCTACTCTGAATTCAACAAGGATTTACGTTTATAACTCCTCAGCGTTACTCTTCGTCATTGATGAGCAAACACATTCGTGGTTACACTTTATAGTTTATACGTATAATAGGTTTTATCCTGAAGAATGAAATAATAATGAGAACAGCATTAGAAAATAAGAAATATATATATTCATATCGCAACTACAAATAATTATTTTTATCCTTGAGTATCATATTTTGTCTTATTCTTTATACAGTTGAATTTAAAAATTAAATTTGAAAATTACCATTGCCATCATACGGGTGAACGTATGAAAATTTTCTCTTCTTTTTAATCTTCTATTTTTTAAGGAATAGGAAAGAATAGAGCCATGTCACTTGGTAATAATAATTCAGGATGTTAATCAAAATTAGATTTTTAGCACAGGTAGGCTTATCTTTTCACCTGTAAGAATAATAAACCATGAGCTATCCCTAGTTCTTTGTCATTTTAGGTCCTGTGGGGGAAGGATGTTGCTGAAGAAGGTCACTATATGTCAAAAGGGGAAGGCAACTCTTCATTTTCCTCAAATATGGGAAAATAACATTTAGAGTTCTTAAAACTTAAAGTATAAGTGATCACTGCCGAATTTTAGATATCAACGAGGAATATTTACTTGAATTACACTATGTAATAAAATTCAGGTTTTGGAACGTCCACCAGCTAAACCCTAATATTATTAATTAAGGTGTAGAGCATGAAAAAGATAATTAAAACTTTAACCCGAATAGGCCTTATAGATTTAGAGCAAATAAAAAAAAAAGCTTTAAGAGCTTTTTTTCAATCACTTTTTTTTAGTACATTTACAATTCTAATACATATTTCGCCGTAAATTGCTATTTAGATGAAAATTAAAGATAATAGCAATTTATAAAAACATTCCAGCATTCGAAAAAGAAAATCATTTATTAATTTATCTTGATAATATTTTTACAAAATGGGTCTCATCTTGCAAAAATTTAAAAAAAAAATGAACGATCTTTTTAAATGTGAATATTTTATTTTCAATTTTATTATGTTATAGCTTAAAGTAAAAAAAATGAATTTATTCCTTCCAACTTAAAAATATTTTCCATCCAAAATTAAAAAGATCGATTTGGTTGATTTTTTTATTTTAACTTTTAATTTTCTTAGAAAATATTTAATGAAAAGGGCTGCATGAAATATTCCGAAATTAAATATGATTGAAGGCGATTAGAAAACTTAATCTGTTACAAATGCTGATTAAATACAAAGGATGTAAACATATTTAAATTAGATTTAATATCCTTGTTTCTAAAATATTAACTACTTTTTAAATTAGTCAAATAATCCATCTAATTGTATTTAATTTTAGAACATACGGTCACTTAAGCTCATATTGCTTATTAACTGTAAAAAAGTGAAAGTTACATTGAAAACATAAATCAAAATCACCATTTTGCGCAAAAATCTTTTTAATTTATAACAAAATAAAGTCTTTAGTTTTAACTATATTATAATGCAATTGAAAAAATTTAAATGAACATAGAATTCCCCAAAGTGTTCAAAAATGTTATTCAAAATATAATATTTAATGCTGAGTCAGTGATTGATTTTGAGGGAGATTATATCATAAAATTTCAAATAGGTAATCATTAAGGATATGCAATAAGTCAACTTATTTTTCGATAGCTATACAGATAAAAGTTCAAAAAAGTGGTCCAATAGATTCATTATATGTAAAGTTAGGGGAAAAATATCTTGTGGGTACTCCAAAGCTCATTGGACATCATAATAATCCATCATATCTAAGGAAATTATTGCTGATAACGGCTAATTAATTAATTAGCACTTTATTTTGATATATGTATATTATATTGGTGATAGGTATTATATTTGCTTGAAAGAACTTTGGCATTATTTCCAATTGTTCACTATTCCTTTTTATTCCTAAAATTTTCCCCAATGGTATATATGATGGATATCAATTTATCCAATTTTCCCCAATTGTATATATGATGGATATATTTTATTTTGAGAAAAAGAACAGCATCTTCATCTAGAGCAACAAGTAACTACTACTAGAGTGAAGAGCTAAAAACAAAATTTTATTACACCAGATATATTTTCAACATACCCATATATTAATTTCATTTTACTAAAATTAGCCCCGTTTGTTCCCATGTAAAAAAAATTATTTTTTGGGCAATATAATTGAGATAGAAAAAAGTATCTATAGTTTCTGAAAATATATTGCTACAGAATAGAAAAAGTCTACTTAAAAATTTTAACAAACTTTTTTTTTTAGTTTCCGGAACTTTAATTTGGGTGAATTTTAATTAAACCCACTTTCCTATAATGTTTCACAAATCTCCTTCGTAAAAAAGGGAGGGAATTGATTAAATATCATATACATAAAATCTGTACAATGTATTATTATATTGTATATGCGAGAGATATATATTTAAATATTTTAAACTATTAAATAGGTGAAAAGACGTATCGTATATTTAAAAAAGATAAATCATTAATAACTTTTGACCCACAGCCACTTTTAATTTAATTTATATATAAAATCTTCATTTTATTACCTGAGACGTTAAATTTGATTCATCATAGTTCAGCCATGTACTCATTATTGTGGAAGAGGAATTTGCCGTAAGTGTAGACCAAAGAATTATAATCATCAATGGTATTCCTTAGAAAGTAATTATATTTATTTTATTTTTGGATTTTTAACCGCAATACAAAATATAATACTGATCAAGAGTTCTTTTACAAAATAAGACACTGATAAGTTATATCACACATTATTAAACGTTATTACATAATACAATAATTTTCATAGACTTTTTTAAAATATGGAATATAATACGATTGGTAGCATGTACAAATTACAATTTGTATGTATCATAATGCTATCATTTGATTTTGATCAGTCAATATTAATTCTTTATTAAATATTTACCCTCACTTAAATTTTATAATGTGATACAATATAATCATTGATTATAAATTAACATAAGAAAACTCAAATACGACTAATTTACCTAATATAAATGTGTGAATTAGCTTCTTTTTTTTTTTTTTTTTTTTTGTTCCTTTATTGGTGAGATGGAATTGCACTGGTTAAAAATGATTCAACATTATAGCATTTAAATTACATTATCTGAACTAGGAATTGTCTTGGAAGTCCATATACCTATTGTATATTTCCTTTTCTAGGAGCGCCCAAGTATCGAGCCTACGCAAATTGAGCTCAAGTAAATAATTTCTGCCGAGCGTATTTTCCGTTGAGCTACGTCGCTCCATCTGCATATTCTAAATTATCTAACTCGACGGGCAATATTTTATCTAATTTAACTACAATAGAAAATTTAGCAAAAATACAAACTACTGAATTATTCTTTCCCTGCATACTTATTTTTCAATTAAAATTTAGAAGTTTATTCACAAAATTGCAAACATACTATCCTACTCATGATGAAATTCCCTTCAAAATGATACATTTTGTGGGGTGTACTTTCAAAAAATAATACATTATATCAATCCAAAATTTATATAAAAACATGGATCAAAAATATCCAATTCAGCCATCCTTGACCGTTATGTTAAATTTTAGTTTCCAAAACAAGGTCTACACAAAAAATTCAAGGCTACCTGTTCTACATTTGATATAATGTGTGGCACATAATATTTTTTGAGAGTCTTCTGTCACTGGGGAAAATTGAATGACAATCATATAATCTCAAATGTATTACGGTTAGAGTTGTGGAAAATATGACCTAAAACGGAAGTGATATTTTATATAGTTGGCAACCTGAGCAGTGTTTTAATATCCAAAACTCTTATCGTTATTGTTTAACTTCTTAAAGTTAAAGAGAGAAAATTTCAGTGGAATGTGTTCGAGTGATTATAGAAGACAAAGAGTAACACTGAGGTATTTGTTGAGGTAGATTATGTCAATATTCAAATAATTTCTTTTAACATATTCGCTTTATAGATACGAAGTAAGATTTGCTTTTATTTCCTTCTTCTCATAGCTGCTTGCAGCTAATCTAATAAGACGTCATAAAAGTTAACCTGCTCTTATCTAAAACATTATTCAAACTGTTAGGGCCACCATATCACTTTTCGGTTTCTTTTTAAAGCATAACGGGAGGTCATATTTTATACAAAGTCTAATTATTATATTTATGTATTTTTATTTGCAAAGTCGCAAAATATTCTGTTATTAATATGCACAAATAGTTCCTGATCATTGGAGATGATTCTTGAAGCGTCCAGGGTGTCCGTAGTGAACATAAAGCATGATATCATCCTCAGGTGCTTAAATAACGATAATAGGCCATCCTTTTGAAGGAAGGAATCTACTCCGTTTTCTTATGAGGCCTAGTAGTTTTCCACAGATGAATATTCATACCGTCATCCCTCGTGGAATATAGAATTACGAATTTGAGCATCTCTTATTATTGATGATCAAGTTAGAAGTATCTAACTTCGATTCTTCTATCTTCCTTTGCTCTTAACTCCTGAAGAACATAGAAGTTCACCTTTTCCGGTCTTAATGAATTAAACTAATGATGCAAGGAATACACGAATATGTAGTTAGGCAATTAATTCGACGAATTGAATAGATTAGGATTCAAAGTTAACTCTACGTCGCAATTCCTGTAAGCCGTAATAAAGGAAAAATGTGTTTGTAACCATCCTCTATTGGAACAAATGCCTTGGAAAGTCGAATAGACTGTAGACTGAGTCTCAAAATTGTGTTAATTTTTTGTATCTATGAACAAATCTATCTTTCTAATTATTTGACGTATGTATTGAAATTTTTACTTTGCCATCGGGTATTATTTATATTCTCATAGATTGGCAATTCCGTTGCTCTACACCAGCTTTACTTTTTATTGCGGCAATCAAAGAATTTGATAAGTCCGTACTAAGAAAATATAGATGGTTTGGAAATTCTTTCAACACCATATTGAATGCATATGTCGATGGCATACGAATGCGTTGGGAAAATACTCAAAAACAGATCTTGCATAAAAATTTATAAAGATAAGACTGTTATCCTTCGGATTGGTTCGTGGTGGCCGGATGCCATCAATTAAAATCTAAGGCTGACCCATTTCTGACAAAATTGTTGTTTTAAGGGTAAAATGGCAGAGAAACAGCAAAACTCAACCAAAGTAGATATCACTAAATTATACTACCTACAAAAAAGTAAAGGAATTGAAAATTTTAATATTCTCAGTTGGATGGATAATTTTTCAATATCCCCATTGTTCGTTTGGTTTTATATAAAGCCCACTCGTTGCCCTTCTTGCCTGAAAAAGCAATGAAGAAAGAAATTTTCCAGGAAATGTATTAATGGTGTGATACCTTTGTTGTTTATCCTAATTCCTAAAATTTATCAAAAAAAGTATGCTCTTTACACATGTTGTATGATGGAAGCTATCTAATAAAGTTATTTGAAAAATATCCAAATCATGTGGTGCTACTTATAATAACTTTTTGTCTGGAACACCTATATATGAGTCCAATACAACGATTGATATCCTTAACCAGAACACATCAAAGAAAAATCTTCTAAAATACGAAGGGCCCTGTTTCCTGGATAACCTAACCTTACCCGATGATATCATCAAATTTTCTTTTATAATATTGATCATTTAATTAAAATAACTATCTACAAATATAACTATGAATGATCTAAAAATTTAATTTAGTTATTATTAATCCAAAATTAACTATAACTAATCATTACCATCACTTATAAAAGAATAAGATAATAGGAAAAAAAGAAGAGCCGGTATATCCGTAGAAAATCTCGAACCAGTTCTAAAAAAGAGATATTGGCAAACAAAATTAATTTTTTAACCCCTTTCACCTTTCGAAACCCAACTTCGTTGCTCTATCGTCAAAAAAACTAAAAATTCTTATGTGAATCTTTATTAACTCTTGGATACTTCTAGACACAGCTGAGCAGAAAAGCTTGCACCATACATTATATTGAGTACCTTGGCCCTCAGATTGGTGACCACAAGCACATCATATTTTTTTTTTTTTTTTGCTCAATCCTGTATGCATCCCAGATTAATACAATATGTGAGTAATGAATTGGGTGTAGTAAACCTAGGTGGTAAGTTTTCCCTTTAATCCGGCATTTTTTTCGATTTATTCACAAATAAGGACGACCTTGCCTTACTGTTACAAAACCACTTCTACTTCACATTCCTGAAGTGGTTTCATATAATGATATATGGACTATTTATCCAGTCTTCGTTGGGTGGGAGCTTGAGCCTTTGATAGCATTTTTTCACTAAAATATTTAGAGAATGCAGGTAGAATGGAGTTGGTGTTCCATAAACTGTATCATGTTTTCTATTTTTACTGATACTATTACTTTGAGATCCATCCATTTTTGAGGTGTGGTCGATGTCTTGGTGTCTGCTAAAATGGTTGTGGTAAAAAGGTTGCGGACAAAAACGTTGGAGTAATATTGTTGCGTGATAATGAGTACATTATCATTGTGAAACAAATAAATTCTGGTAAATATCATCGTGAGCAATATGATTTTGAGTAATTTCATTGCAAGACAATATCATCGTGTGCAATTTCATTGCAATTTATATTATATTCGGACTATAAAACTATTGAATGATGAAGAAACGTGTCAGGATGGAACCCTTTTAATATATAATACACCCTGGCCCATAGGATGTACAGTTGAAGTGCTAGTCCCCAAGGCAGTTTCAACTCCACCGCCGACACGTTTCTAAGAACCAAGGAAACCTTCTATTTGTCTATAATACACCCTGGCCCACAGGTTGTGTAGTTGAACTGTTGGTCCCCGATGTAAGTTGAATTAATCCGGCCCACTTCCCTGTGCATCAATAATATCCCTCCTATATTTATTTGCAGTCCAGATTCGGCCTTAATTCTGTTAAGGTAGTAAATATTCTATTGATACACCTTGTGATTTTCTGTTCATTGCCTGAGGGGATAATGGAAAGGTTGTCAGAGTGTAACTAATCCTTAAGAACTTTGCCCCTATCGATTTTCGTCCCTCTAATATTTTTATCTCATTAACCCGTCTATTGCCAAGATAAACAAGGATGGTGAAATCAGGTGTGCTTCTTTACAGCCCCTTGAGATATCCAATTCTCCTTGTATACCGTGTATGTATAATTTTGACTTACTGCCATTTTTTAATCAGATCTTTTAGGGTTTTGTATCATTAGAGTTGATTTAATAGAAACTCGTGAGATATAGAGTCGAAGGCTTTTTTGAAATCAACAAGTAAGATAGCAACAATATCTCCCTTTTGTTCTATGGTATGTCTTGGATAGAAAAAGGAATATCCTCTACGTATTTCCCTTTTCACTAAATTAGTATGCTGAATTCCATCGTTTTCTCCAGTTTGTTGTCCAGGATACCCGTGAGAATTTTGTAAGTTGTGTTGAGCAACTTAATTGGCTTATCGTTTGATAAATTGAGATAATGTTTTCCTTCTTTTGGAATTAAAGTTAGTAATCCTGTATTGATAAAATCTTGTAATAACATGTTTTGAAGATTTATTCGTACACTAATTCTAGAAGCGATGCAAGTTTCATAGAAATTTTTTATAGAATTTAAACGGCAAGTCCGATATTCCCCGGATTTTTTATATATATATATATAAGTGCAATTCTTTTCGTTACCTTTTCCTTAGCAATAGGAACCTTTTCTTTCAATGTAACACTTTTGACATTTATAAAGACTTTAGTACAACGCTGGGATCTTTTCTGGTATTTCATTGATATCATTTACACCATATCATTACTTAATCATAGAGAGAGTATTCCTTTTATGTTTCTGAGACATTTTTCCAGATATTTAAACGATTTTGTTACAATTAATTTTTTTTTCCATTAGGTCTTTTTTCGAGTAGATGTTCTAGCATTTTGTTTACTTCTTCACTAATATTTACTCCCGTCTCAAAAGTTTAATTAAGATTCTCTAATTTATTTCTCAAGTTTTTTCTTGATAATTATGTTTTTTTTTATTTTTTTTAGAAGCTAACTGGGCTGTTCTTCAATACTTAGTAGAGCTTTCGTTGGGGTTAGTTAATTGTTTTCCTCTAATTCCATTGTGTTGTCTATTATTCCTTATTTTGTTATAGATTTTATCTTCTTCAAGTAGAGACACATTCAATTTCCCAGTGACATCCTCTTTTTGACCGTAAACTAACATTATTCTGGTTTTCATTCCTTAATAAAATATCAATGGCAATAAATATTTTTTACAATCAGAGGCCAGAAGCTGATGATGAAATTTTGAATAACTATTTACTATTATAATGTCTTGTCTTGAAGGATAGGATTACTCAGAGACAGCTTTCGATGTAAAGTATGCATGGGGGGGAGGGGAAAAGATGAACAATTCCCAAAGGATCTGTAAGGCGTGTGCCCACTAAAACTACAATATCTGGGAACACCATCGTTTTCAAAGAGAATGACAAGAATTTCAATAAAGGAACTGTGGATGGATAATGTAGCTCTTTTCACTCCTTATTGGTCCTCTGATCCGACTATTATGTTACTTTATAGAACTCTTGTAGAATTATGTGATGATTCCATAAAAGATCTGGAGTAATTAATGTATTCCTGGGCAAGGTAAGAAGTAACTATGACATACTTTAAAACTAAGGGACATCTGCATAATCAACAGTCCTTGCATTCATAGGAGATGAGATGCAGCCAGTGAAGCACAAATAGGCTAAATCACTTGACTGAGTGTAACCTGAAGTTGAAGAGAAGATATGAGATGAGAAGGTGTGTTCCAACTTACAAAATTCCTTGGAAGACGAAGGATGGGTGGATGAGGGTGCATAGATCTCAATGCTCTCTTGGATATATCCTTATGAATTAAATTTCTTTAATCAACCTTTCCTAATTTTCCATTAATCCCAACTACTTGAATCAATACCTCCCGACCTAATCATTATGACGTCACACTATATTTATTATCAATCACAATCTACTATTAGATATATGACATATTAAATCAATAGACCTTAATAAAGTTCTTAATGATAAGAAACTGTTGGGCATGGGTATGGTAGCATTCTTCAATTTCTTTCAATATTTGTACAGGAATGTAGGCGTGTGAAGTATTGATATCCTATATAATTAAAATAATTTTTAGTTGGCATCTTCATTATGATAAAAGAATGAACATGGTAATCTGGCAATGTCAATAAATAAATAACTAGGTCAAACATTTGAAAAAATGGCTGAATATTTCCCAAAATCCGTATTTCCACATGGTGAAATATTTAAAATTTTCAATGGTGTCATCAGGGGGTGCAGGTTTTGCATCAAATGGACGGAAAGCAACAAAAAATGTTGTATACAAGAAACTTATACAATATAAATTTGCCTATTATATAATTAAAATTTACATTACATCGTTTTAGTTTAGAATCTGAACTTTAGAAGCTAAATATCAGTAACATCTTTGGCTATCTTCAAGACAGCGTGTTCGTGCTAGTATCATAACAATATCATTCAATACCTAAAAATCATATCATGATACAAAACAAGAAATTGTTGCAGCCATAGTATTTACTATTTAGAATGATTAATTATTTATTAAATATAACAAGGTTTTATATGAAAAAATAACACTGCAGAATACAAATTTTGTAAAAATTATTTGAAAACAATAATCGAATTTACTCTTGTGCGCAAAATTCAAATTGATCTCTGTTTTTCTCTCAGTTGTCTAAATTCTGAAACATCTGGGATTATATTATTTTTGAATAATTATTATAGTGGTTCTGACCTGGACACATTTCTATTTCTAGGCTGAAAAATGATGAAAAACGACACTATCCTTTAGATTCAAGAATGGTAAAACCTAATCTCGTGCCGACCCTGAAAAAAAATATACATCAGAAGTAGAATATGAAAATGAATGTCGCATCAAGAGTGAATTCTATGTTGAGAAATCTCAACCCACTTCAGTGCAGAGATGTCCCCTGTATTGATCCGTATCAAAAAGGGTCAGACCAGTGGAAACCAGGAACGGTGGTTACTCAGATAAAACCCAGAACATACGAGGTTTGTACTCTAGGTGGGAAGAATCTTAGACGCAATTGCAAACAACTTCGCTTGAAGCATTATGGGATGGACGAAATCTCTATAAATAATTACTTGCATGCCAAATCGCCTAGAAGGACTCTCTAGGTTCAATCACATAATGTGGCAGTTCCCTCTGAAAGGGATTCTAGAAATCAAGGACCTATCTCACAAGAATCTCATATCCTTGTGTCAAATGGTGATCTGTTACCCGAAGTGGGCGACTAAGTAAACCACCTGAAAGACTGAACATGAAGTTGTCGGTGGTTAATTTAATTTAATTTGATTAGGTTTGATTTAATTTAATATAATTTGTTTGTATTTATATTGTAATAGTCTTTTAAAAGAAAGGGAGATGTTTTGTTATGAGTTGATTTAAGTGGCCAGTGAATATAGATGTCAATGTTTTCCTTTTTGTGCGCAGTCCTTTGTTAATAAAGCTTTAGTATGTAACTTACGCGCGAATGTGTTTGTTCTTTACGGAACACACGGGCCATAATTTTCGTCGTTGTAAGATAAGTTGTATCTAGATTTACGAACAAACATAAAAATCTTATTGTGTATCCAAATGTGTGTTCATCAAAAATAATCTTCTTCTGAACCTCTTAATTTGACAACAGGCAAAATTGATATCTGTTTCAGAACCTTCTAATTAAGCAAAAAAGCTTTAAGTAATTTATCAAACATTACAAAATTTCATTTCAAGCCATCAATTTATAAAAATTAATCAATAAAAAAGGACTGGTATATTAATATTAATGAGTTGACCTCAGAATGCTTAAATTATATTACACAGGCACAGAATGTATATACATAAATACAATAGCATGCTTCGAAAAAGTATACATTTTAATAAGAATTTCTTAAAATTCAATCGTAGTTACATAAAATTTTATTGGAGTTCTGGTATTATTACAAACTTTCTAGGACATCAAATAACAAATAATATTATCTCATGATCCTGGAAGAGTGGATAACTGCAAATTACATCGTATAACACTTTCACTAAGCTCAGATATTAAATGACTCCTGTTAATTGTTATTTTTCCTTGCATTTGAATGCCACTAAATTTAGGAGGACAAAATTGATTAATAATTATTTTGACAGATATTTCCATAATAATTAACCTTAATTTGCAGGTTTTACATAGAGTTAATTGAAATATTTCTCTAATAGAAATAGTAAAGTAAGAAACAATGAATAAAAATTAGGAAAAATAAACGCATACTCTTTTTCTTGTCTTCTTCTACCTCTTTCATCATATTTAGGCGAAATATCCTTAAGGCAAAGTGGCTTTAAGTACCTAGCGCAAGTATAACATCCAAAACTGCATATAGATTGTTGGGGGGGAATGATATTGCTACATTTCATTCAAGCTATCACAAGAGTAAAGCTTTAAGCCAAGTTGTGAAACGCGACCCTTAGCCTGTGGAAATAATATAGTCAGTATTTTTCATATTTTTTCGCAAGATGTTGCTTTTCCCATAAAAGGATTCATTTATTTATACTGAAGAAGATGACACTTGTTTTATGCTTATCAATATCTATATTAATATATTGTCTTTAAAAAGTTTTATATTGAGTTAATTATATTACTTTTTAATTATAAATAGATTATGTCAGATGACATGAATAATTTGTCGGAGTCTTCGGATAATATTTCAATCTGTAAGGTATGGAACCTACCATAGGATCTTTTTTATCATGGAACGACAAATTTTGAAGGGGACAAAATAGCTTAGTCGAACTCGGATCATTATCCCTGCAAGAATTGTAAAGCTTTAATCTCGAATTTGTCGAACATTCTCGTTTCCATGTTTTGGAGGAGTTGAATTCATATAATAATTATGTCCCTGAGGAAGGTTACTGCTACAAAATCGAGGAAGGATGTATCTTTGTATCTTCTTTTCCCTCCATGTTGAAATAAAGTCTGGGACGTTTTCCACCACCTAAGAAGAAAAACCTTCAAATTCGGTGTATGAATCTTTTGAAATTAATACTGATGCTTCAACGTCCAAGTTTGACATTTTTTCCGGAAGGGAGGTTCCACCAAGGAGAATGGTCTCTAGAGGAGATAAAATTACAAATTCGTATGTCTAAAGGTATAAATTTTGCTCAAATTATTTGCAAATTTGCCAGTACTGACTTTGAAGACTACAATTGTACACCTAGGAGATGAAATGAGGGGAGCTGAAAGTACCATTTCAGTATTGCTATTGCAGGGTGAGTATTTTTAATGTAGTTCAAACATAATTTTATTATTAAGGCCCAAATTCCTTCATATATCTTTAAATTAGGGAATTATGACCTCTATGTTTCCTTTAAGTGATTCACTTGGTCCTATTGTCTGCCAATATATTTTCTGGATCTTACCTTTCGGAATCAAGTATTCTCATGGAATTTACTAAGTGGTTGTACACGAATATTCTCTTACAGGCTACATACAAAGAATTTTTCCCAGGGAAAATTGACCTTAAATGTGCTCTTATACCAAGAGCTTGCAATAAATGTTACCGTATAATGTTTTAATATGAATTCAAACTACTATTAGATACATTGAATAGTCATGAGCGAGATATCTAGTTTAAGAAAAGCTAAAGCTACACATCATTAATACCAAACCACTTAAGAAATAAATTGAAATAACGAGTTGTCTATATATGAAGTGATTTTCTTCCATAAAGGAATATAAAACTAAATAACAAATTAAACCTTTATAGCAAACAAGTTGAAAAGAAGGAACACAAATTCAAGCATAATTTATATACTTTATTTTTTTTAAATTTATTAAGGCTCATATATTGTTCCTCTGAGGTAAACAATAAAAACATAATAAATTCCGAATATTGCAGACAAGTATTGAGCTGTCCCTACTTTAGATTTAAACTCATGAATTTCCAACAATTTATCCACCTCAGTAGAGACCACAACAAATTATTATTTGAAGATGGAGCCTTGAATTTTGAAACCTTGCCAAAGAAAAAAAAAATCAATTTATCCTCCTCAAGGACATGCTGGTGAGTTTTAGAATGGAAGGACGCCAAAAAAATGGAGACCATGCAGACTAATGTTCCAATAGGTATCATCCGATATTGGGAAGCAAAGCCATGCCGTACTTGTGATGTACTCTTGATATGGTCTAAAAGCTCATCCGCTCCCTTAAAAGATAAGTTGCAGAGCTGTCAATGCTGACCATTCTTGGAAGACTCCCATACATTCATCTTATTATCTAACATAGTTTATTACTAAAATGACTAAACTGTAGTTAATAGTTATTTATTAATACTAGAATTACTAATTAGTAGCATTAGAATATATTCTACTTTCTAGACTTGTGACTCAAGTTGAATTACTTTTTATTAATACGCAAATATATTTTAGTTTACATGTAGAGTTGTTATTATAGAAATAATAGAAAAATTATGCCCGGGCGGACAACAAAAGAAAATTTTGACCAAGATATTTTTAAACAGTTTATTGTTTTCATGCTCATTTTACTACTTGGTTTAATACTTTATCGCAGAAGAAAGCTTATGTTACACACATATAAACTTGCAAATTTTTCAGTATTAAAATAGGCAAAGAAAGTTCTTACAACAACAGCTCACATGAAATAATGAGATAACAGCACCTTTCAGTTAAACTTGGTTACTCTATTATCTATGAAAATAACATACTGACGACTCATTTGACGGTTCAACTTTCCCCTCAGAGTCGTAGTAAAATTGTCAAGCGTTGACTAGTACGTAGGGTTGATGAGCTGCGTCATAGCTTCACAACAAATTTAGAAACAACATCTCTCCAATGTTTTTTTTTATATTAACAATAAGTAAAATTTAATTGATTAAAAGATCATTTATAACTTACCCCATCCAATGATTAAATAATGCCGCAATTTAAATGTTGAATTTTCGACAGAGAATGTTGCAATCACTTGAACAAATAGATAAAGTCCTAAAAATAACATAGTTAGAATAGATTCATGAAAATTATTTCCTAGTTAATAAAAGGGTATTAAATAATAATGTCGCCAGCTAAAGGGAGAGGAGGGGGTTCGTCAAAAGACAATGTGTTACGAAAATGGAGAAGGATATTATATAAAAGACGATGTCAATTACGCTTGGGAGTATGATTATCAATATACTTTTTTTGCTGCCCTTGAGCAAACTTGTTAGGGACGCAGAAAAGAGCAGGAAGAGTAATATCAAGGTTACTATTTATAAAGGTGAGGCAGAAGATAAATTCTACCCTTGTGGTTTTCATCCTCATCAAGAGAAGAAGGAAAATTTAATGACGTCACTGGTGAGGCCCTTAGCACTCTGTCCTATATAATTGATTATTTTAAAATCCAGACTTATTGCTTTTTAAGGTAACATAAATTAATTAAATTAATATAAATAAAATTTATAGTACAAAATGGTAAATTTAAAGTATACAAAGCAAAAATATTTAACTTATATTTATATCTATCAAAGTAAATCATTTCCAATACTTATTTCGATTGTTATGAAACCTGACAATATCCTTGCTTGATACTTTATACAAAAATAAAATCATTTTCAAAACTAATTATTTAAAAAGATTAACATGAATTTGCATATTAAATATGAAATATCTTTATGTAAGTTTATATTTATATGCTTTATGTATATTATCTAATTTGCCATTTTATAACATAATATAAGAGTGGTCATTAAAAGAATAGCAATAAGTAAAAACTATAGAATACGTATTTTTTTACATACAAACATGAATAATAAATATTAATTTGTAAATTGGCCCATCTGTCTCAGTTTTCTCAGATTAGCACTTGGGTTCTTCAGTTTAACCCTTTTATTAAGGTAATTTACTCTAATTCTTGTTCTTGTGTTTCTAATAGGATATGATGACTTTTTTAGGCCAGTTGGGATATAATTTAATTAGATGATTATGTATCCTTTAATTACACGAAACTCACACGAGGCGATCGTAAGGCATTCCTTAGAGACCAATTCAATCCAAAGGCTGGACGTTTCTTTATAAAATACTAAGTCACATGTCTTTTTTCCCAGATTAAGATAAGGGTCTTTAAATTTTAAATCTTGCAATAAACCAGATCATAATCTCAACAATTATTGGAAAATTGTCATGATTCTTTTGCATCTGCTGCAATTACTTTTTTGGCTTCAAGAGTTTCAAAAAGTGCACAATCTTCTAAAGTTTCCTATGATTAAATTGCATCTTTATCATGCTCATTTTCTTTCACATTTGACGAAAAGAAGCGACTCGATATTGATGTAGTAACTAACTTTAGTAAGCTCAGCCTGGAGATTCCGTTCATAATCAATGAATGTAAAATGCATATCACAAATATTAGCATTATTTATATTAATTGGATCTTATCTCCTGCAGACTGAGATCCAGAGACGCTGGAGCATCAATTATTTCTTGGGAAATGCAATATACTGGGCATCCCGTAGATTGGGACATTATGGCATGGCACAAATACGCTTTGAACCTGGAGATGATTCCATTTTTGCTTAACAGATCCAAATTAGTGCACTGCTGTAACTGTGACGTCACTACGTCAGCTGAGTCAGGTAACGCCAACCAGACTGCCTTTGAAGATACTTGTTCACTCCACTTTCTATATAGTCACCTTGGGTAATAGTTTTCTTAAATTAAAGACATTTATAGTAGTAGGCTATCAGAGAACAGTGACACTGATATTCTAGGCTTGCGACTTAGGGGACCACTTTCTTTTTAAAAATGTTGGGGTATTTATCTAAAAAGACATATTTTATATTTCATTTATTAATTGCCCTTTACATGACTTTACCAAGATAATTGGAACAGAACGCTGAACAGAAATAAAGACTGCACACAGAACGCTTACAAACCTGGTCTAATCTGTTAGTTTGATGACCACCCCGCTAGTAAATTCAAATAATTATTCCTAAAATCTTATTTAGCTGTCTCTGTCAATCAAATATCCTACATTTATTTTCAACATCATCATTGGCTTTAGTTTCCTTTAAAAGACATCATATAGTGTTGGATCGGTCCTAAGACTGATTTCATAATCAGTCTTAACCTCTTTTAAGTTTTTTGGTTTTTTTAAATTTCACATCTTTATTCCACATATTAAATCGTATCAACAAGTATATAGTTATATTTTGTCCTATCAAATTAATATTACAAGGTAACAAAAACAAAAAGACTATACAAGTGCCAGATCTTTTCTCTTTTCCCTTAAAGTGCCGGTTTCATATGTAAATACTATAGATAAATAGAAATATCATGAACATTTTAATGTAGCATGTAAAAAAGGGAAACATAAACAAAATATCTCAGTAATAATATTAAAAAAATCAAAACACCAACAGAAGTACTGGTGCACCATCAGAGACATTTATTTCATTAATAGGTTTGATATGGGTGAGTATCGTTTTAAAAACTATAATATTATGTAAAAACTAAAATATTAATTTATTTTTTAATCAAGCTAGGTCATGGTGTAGGGGAGATCATACCACATCTATTCGAAATCGGATAATCGGAGGCATTTTCTTGGAGATCCCTAAACGCCGTAGTTACAATCCTGTGTTTATATTCATTATCTTACCTCATGTTTATATCTCGAATTTATATACGACTTCAGTAGTGCTATAGCCTGAATCAATTATATTGTTGCTTTAATTCCTCGACAGTCCTCATTCCTTTTTTACTTAACGTTTCAAAATTCATTTTAGTGATAGGGAAGTAAAATATATTTGTACTCTTGAATGGGGTGAACGACACTTTTTTATTTTCAATTATATTTTTTTACCGCTTCTTCCATGGTGGATGGTCATAGTATTTATCTTAAATTAATTTCTTTCAACAAGAAACCATCATTTTGAATTATTTTTCTCTTGTTCTAAGTACATTTTTATATTTTTCCACGTATATTCTGTCATTTTTATGTTCTTAGGACACCTTATGTATTCATTTTCACATATTTTCACAAACTTTTGACTTATTGTATGGTTGTAGTTTGTTACTTTGAACCAATAGTTCAGTGAAGAAATTAGTATTTGATTTAACACTTTTATTTTGTCAATTAGGTTCAAATTGTGATGTTTAGAGAATATTGTCCGTTTTCGAAGAACATTTCTATATAAGTGGTATCTATCTCGTATGTACTTGTTTTGTTCACTATGATACCCAAAAGAACTGCTTCTTCCTTTTCCTGCATTTCCCAGTTATTTATATACTTCCAGCATAGTTTTTATGAATTCAGATGTGTTCTAATTTGTTTGCATCCCCTTAGGTATATAAACTCCTCTAATATGCTTACAAAGTTATGAATATTTTTCCCATGTTTTATTCGTCAAATAGGATCGTGGCGTTGTCTGCATAAAAAATACTAATATGTTTTCCCCATTTATGTTCGTACCATCTAGTATGCCCTCAGTTTCTAGTTGTAGTGCCCTTAATGTCAAGTTAAATACTACTAGGCTTGTTGGGTTTCCATGTGGGCATCCTCATCCAATATTAATTTTTACTCCTCCGCATAGGACAATTCCTATTTTTGATGTTATAATATTTATATATCCTAGAGGTATATATAAAGTATAGAGATTATGAATTATAGATCGCACGATATCATAACGAATGCTTTTGTAAATTCAAAAAAAAGTGTAGGCATCTTTTTATTTCTTTTGTCCTGCCATCTTATCCAATCTTGAACAATCATCGCTACATCGCTGATTGATCTGTTTTTTCTAAAAGTAAACTGTGCACTATGTAATTTTTTTCTAGAATTTGAATCATTCTCTCGACAATTAGTACAGATAAACTTTTATAATGTACGTTTCAGAGTGTATTAGGTGTCAAGTTATTTATACAATTTGTTGTGTTGCCTTTTTTTCAAAGAGTACTATAATTAATTCCTTAATTTCTTCGCAAAAAGATTGCTGTTGTAAGATTTTGTTGAAGTAGTTTGTTAAAATATAGATTTTATGATGAAACTTTTTATAAAACTCTGCATTAATTCCGGATGGGCCAGGGGATTTTCCATATTTGTTCGTGTATTGATATACTTCTCTAATGGTAAATACTTTTTGTCAGTCTTTTTTTCCCCTGTAAAGTAGATAATTTAACTTTGTAATCAAATTATGAATTTTTAGTTTCGTTTTCAGATCCACCAAATACTTTGTTGTAATAATCTTGTACAATCTTCTACACCGTATCTTTGACGTCTGTCAGTTGTCCTTCATCATAATAAAGCGATATATTGCTGCTGAATGTGTAAGTGCAAAGTTTTTACAAGGAACTGTAGCTAAGAATACAGGAGAGTATTGAACATCTACATATTTTCACGGAGCATAAAAAAATGTTAGGAGGAAGAAAACTAGCAAAAATATTATATAACTGTTTCGGTCTAAACTACAAAAAGGAAAAATTATTTTTGTTTTGTCCACTTGGAGTGACAAAATAAGAAACAACTACCAAAATATATTCGTAATTATAAAATTGACTTTAATAAGAACAAAACTACTCGTTGGGTATGACTATATGTAGCGAGTGAAACACTAGTAGGTGATAAAACCTACCAGCAACGTAGATTTTAACAAATTCTTTGATAATTTGCGTTTGTGTAGTATGGGAGATTTAGATGGAGTTGGTAAATAAATACTGATGATATTTCGTACTAATTCTAATGATTTACACATTATTATTCTAGATTTTATAATTTAAAATTGAATAATTTCAATGTGAAAATGGTCTCATATTGTCGCTTGATTTGAAAATGAGATATTTTTAAGGGAACCTATTTATCAGACTAAGTGTTAACACATTATTCACATTGAGGTAATATGTTTTCTCATTCTATTTATTGTTATATTAGGTTCTTTCCGAAAAAAAAATAATTAAAATTTTGTGGCTTTTTTTTTAAATTTTGCAACTTCGAGTTAACCATTTGTATTTAGAGTGATTTAAGTTCCAGACAGCATAAATTTTGTAAAATATATGTATGTTCTTATTAATTATCTTTCCTATTTTGAAAATTCTGTAGTTACCCTGCAACATATTCTGGTCCACGGCAACTCAACAGCTCTTCAGATACTCCAAATGTAACAAAAAATTGTCTGAAGCAAGCTACTAGCCCCTTTAGACCGACATCCAGTATTCACTGTTGATGCATCTGTCCCGCCAAAAAGACGTTCTCCACATAACAACTCCCGAGAGGGCGAATAAAATCTCTTTATAGGCTGAGAATCGTCTTACTTCCTGGTTCATATCCTCAACTTCCTTTGGAAAACCTGACTCGATTATACGCGTAAATTTTTATAATGTCGGTTCGGTTCCCGTCTACTCAGGAATTAGTGACCATGTTAAGAACTTAAATACTTACTGCTGAGATATAATCGATGCCATAACAAGACCCTCCATATTAAAGACCACTTTTGACCAGTCTGTTCTTAAACCAGTTCTTTTATTTTGTTAAGAAATGGTTACACTGTCCTTGATAGCTTCAATTATTTTTGATCGTATATATATGATGTTTTTTGGTGTGTGGAAGTATTTGATTGCATTTACGTACTTAGATAGTGGCTCAACTGAGTCTTTTCATTCTCAGAATCCAACAACTTCTTAAAAATTTTGATGCAAATTTTAATTTTTCACTCTTTAAGATTATTCCAGATTCTCACATCATTTATATAAATCTTATCATTGTTCATCAAGTTTCTTATAATCTTTTATCATAAAGAAGTGTACCATCAACTAATATCACATTCTTTGGCACCTCAATTGTTATTTCATCTAAGCTTCTATTGTATTCATCTCTACAGGACATAACCCTTGTGGGCCCTGATTATAACTGAAACAGCCTATTTGGAGCATAACCATTATGAGATGTATATCTTCTTTTCTTATTGTTATCACAAGGTACCCATTCCAAACGTCCACAGCATAATTTCGGTTACCTCCAGAAATGGAACGAGCCAAATGAAATGGTGGTTTTGTAGCGTGTATCTCTCTTATATAATCCTTATTTAATGGGAAAATGTCTACTGCTTTTCATGGTTGAGTGTTCTGTTGCGAGTGATTACCATCCGGTAACATAAGTCAATGGTCTCTCCGTGTTAGATTCCTTTTATCATGATCGTAATTCATTTCATCAGCTTCCACATTTTCCTGCCAGTGCAACAGAACTTGAGATTGGGTGTGCACATCTCTTGGCATTGCACTAGGATCTACCATAATTTTAATTGGATGGCCTCGATACTTTTTAATTATTGGTGTGGGCATATATTGAATATTGATTAAGCAAAGTTGTCCAATATAAACTCTTTCATTCGTTAAATGTTGAAACAATCGAAGGGGAACTGCCTGGGCAGGGATGGAGATAGTTGCCCTATAATGCACCCACATTATAGTATGCTCTGATCCGGCTGACCATCTGATTTGATTTAAAATATGTTTTTGGACACTCTTTTATTATCATAACCAACTCGAACCACATTTGTCTAAACAAATACAGTCCATCAACCTGTGAACTGATGAAGGTCATAGAAACAGATTCTGCTCGGAGTCTATTATTGACTGCTGTGCGTAGGTGTATCATTTTTTCTATTTCAAATTTACTCCCATTCGCAATTGACATACCATATTTCATTGAGATGAGGTACGATTAATTGATTCTGAACTAGAAAATTCTTTTTCGAAAAAAGACAAAACTGAGCTCTTGGGTTTGTCACCCCTAAAACACAAAAAATTATACTATGTTTCACTCCTATTCCTTCATAGTCCTCCTTTTTAGTTGATATTCGCAACGTGTCTTCTGGCTTTACACTTTTCCAAGAAGCTGTGCTGAATTTCTTGCTATTATGTGATATTACCAATCAGCTTACGTTACTACCAAGGCGTTTTTCCAATTAGAAGATCGGTTCGTAGTACTTACATCTTTTGTCTTTCACAGCTTCCGCTTCTTTCACTGGTATTCTAGACATATTATATATGGTTGTTTGTTTTGAACTCTGGCTGTCTCTACGATTAGGTAGAACATCCTTGAGCATTTGTAACATTCTGCTGATTCTTTAAGCTGTTCCTTCAAAGAGATTATTTTTTACCCAAAGTTAGACGTAACCATTAGTGTTCTATTCAGCATGCTTCCTACAAGGGTACTCCGAGACATTTCTCAGCTTCAAGGTCCAGCAGGGCCCCAAAAACTAAAGTTGCTTAAGACAATTGTTTTAAATGTACGGCTATGAGAGCAGCATTGGGGGGTGCAGGAAGATAGAGAATTGATGATTGCATTCAGTCTACAAAGGATTTTTATGAAGAGGGCCGTAGCTAAAAACGTATCAGTGTAGGGGGCCTTCGCATTGTAAAGTTTGGTAACCCCTAGCTTAATTATCATTATAGGCAGTATATCATAGGTTCCTGACAAGCTTGTACCTAGATCCATAATCTACCCCACCTCCTTTCCCCTATTATTTAAACTGTCATGTTCTTAAAACCCCTTTTCCAGATCCATAAGAAGTCCTTAGCTATTTAAATTTAAGACAAAACAGTATCCTCCTGGCAACGTAAAAAAATCATTGGAAAACGCAGTCATTGCACACGAAAAATCAGAAAATGACTTTTTGATTAAAGCTAACTAATACTTGTGTTTTTTCAATTATTTATGTTCTTTATATATTCTATATAAGAACAAAAGCACCAGAGCCAAGAACAATAAGCAATATATTGTGGTCTCGGTTCGACTTTGTCGTTTCTAGCTCTAGCAGTTTAAGAAACGGAACTGCTTGAACCGCTGGATCGATAAAGGCACCTTGGATTTAGCACAAAGCCTGATAACTCAAAAAGACAATACAATAACACAAAAACTTCATAATTTGACAGATATAATTTTTCACGTGAGAAAAAATCTCTAAAACTCACTTATCAAATTATTTATGCACCATTGACGATACATGCATCTCCAGACTTTAATTGTAGTATTAATAATAAGATTTTACAGAATTAAATAATTGTTTGCCTTGACTTGCAGTCGGTACAATTCATAAATTTTAAAACGAGCTTTCTAGTGTCGCACGTACTTATAACTAGAGAAAAATATATTTAAGTCAAGCTTAATTTAAGTGCAAGGTTATAATTAGGGATACAAATATTAGCTAAATTGGGGTAAGTGTAAATTTATAAAAAAGTATGTTGGTAATAGAAAAATATAAAGCTGTCATTAATTTATCTTCTTTATTTTGACGATCATAATGTATTAGCAATGAAGGAAAACTATATTTTACAATGATCTTTTCTGCAGATATATCGTCTCTCAAAGTTACCATATTTTTTAGGAATTTCTGTCGGGCGTGGTTTATATGCTTACCACAAGTTAGCCAATATTTAAATTTCCATTTTTAATCTTTTATTTTTACTAACCTTTTTTACAAGTATTTTTTTAAAGAAATAATTCCGATTAAAAGTAACCAATATCAACAGAAAAGTGTTTGATATCATCAATAACATATTGCAATTTTATATTAGATAAGTATGTTAGCATATTCTGCTAGTGAATGAAGTAGAATCAGTTAAAAGACTCATGTAATGTAAAATTGTAATACGTTATTGGCTTTTTTATTTAATATAAATGCCTTCTATATACTAAAGGTGCAATAATATTGCACCACCTTTCTGTTATTTTTGTTTAAAAAATAAGTATGGCTTATATTCTTAAAATTTACATATAAATGAACATTTCAACCTCAAACCTCATTTCGTCTAAATCTGAGGTGGTGGGTGTCAAAATACACCCTGTTTGTCCTTCTTTTATTAGAAAACCCCCTACCCCCTACATTGTTTCTAAAATACATAAATAAATCAAAACTGCCCAAATAAAGAAATATAGGCAGTTTGGTTTTCTTCAGTAAATTCAAATTTATAGAAGGTGAGCAGCTGATAAAATATAAGTGGCATTTGTGGGCGCCCGGAATCCCTCTTTCAAAAGTTATAATTAATAGGTCACATAAAGATCACTTACCTTCTACAAACATCCAAAAAAAAGTTGACAGATGAAAATATCTCAGAAACACAATTGAAATACACCATATGTATGCAGATCCATTGTTTGAAGTCATTACTGTCTATTATAAAGTATTTTAATTTATGGTTTTTATTAAAAACGAAGAATACAAGCAAAAATTAGATTTTAATTCTTTACATAGTATATAACCAAAAAAAAAAAAAAAAATTGAGTAAAATGAATACCCTTACTGTGAAGCTAATATATATATTTTTTCTTGTAGTGTTTTATATCATAGCTGAAGTTATAGAAAAGACTTAATATTTTAATTTTTTTTAAATGCCTCTAAAAATTGATTTTTGGTCAATTTAGTTTTTAATATTTATTAAGAAATTTGATAAAATAAGGTTTTTAGGTTGTGTTGATAAGAGGTTATAATAATATTTGGGGGGGGGGGAGAAGTTGAATTGCTTATAACCTAAAAACTACTATGTAACTTATAAGTGGGTGAATAAAACAGTTATTTTGAATATGAAGCATATATAAACTTGTTCTAATCCCTAAATTATTAATGATATATTAAGTTATAAACTAATAAGCAATTCAATATTTTTCTCATGAATATCAGTGTGACGATATAAAAATATTGGAGAAAAAATAAATAAGATATATTAGCTTTTAAGTAAAGTCTTCAATTTTCCTCGATTCCTTTGTAGTTATATCCATATTTCATTAATTTTAATCAAGATAAAGTAATAAATAGTTCATTTTCAAATTCTAATATGTTTATATCAATTTATTATTTAGTTTGAATTGTCATTTTAGTGTTCCACGGCTTAAATAATAATAATAAATATAGGTTTGAGCCTCTGGCTCTCCAAGCCTTTTATTTTGTTGCATATTGTTTTTCATGTTTTTATGTTTCGTGAGGCATATATTTGGGGGTCAATTTGAGGATAAAGGATTACACAAATTTTTGAAACAAAATTTTTGTTGATTTCCTTAAGAATTCCATATTCCAATAAAAAAATGTATTTATGTCAATTAATTCCTTCAACTTTAATTCAATCATGCATATTTAATGTCAATTTAACATAAAATCATTGAAAATCATTGCTTTTCTTAGTTTTGCAGTAATTATGTAATCAAATTCAAACTTCTTAGCCTAAAAAAGATATAATTTGATACCAAAAACATACATTCATCATAAATATAACCTCTAAAATCAGTTATTAAAGTTGTTCAATATGTTAGTGTCACCTAGGGGTTAAGATTTTAAAAAGGGCTACATTTTTAAAAGCGAATGGTAAAACTATAGCCCTTACAGTAATTGATAGGGACACCAAACAGATTTAAGTATTTTCTAATTTTGTGCCAGTCCTTATTTAGGACCGAGGACCGTGGTCCAGTCCAGTTACCTTCTTTCGGCCCTTAAAGAAGATAAAATCGATCCCTTGTGATATCAATGAGGGTGTTTTTCCTCCTTTTAATTATACCCTTATATACTAATAATTTATGTGACCAAATGAATGATATAATATGTTCGTTTTATATTTTATTATAATGAGATATGTACTATAACCTTGATAAATATTTTATGTATCTTATTTGGCTTAATACACCATCGATATTTTTATGAAAAATTCCAAGGACCACCGGTCCCAAGGACCGATGACCTTAACGACCGGTCCCAAAGACTGACTGTCTTAATGACCGATAGGACCAAGCCTTATACTATAATAGACTGGACCGAATAAATAAGGACCAGCACAACACAAAGTATAACCCGTGTCTAGTGCTTGTTCTGACAACATCATAAAACAATTAGCTACTAATTGGTGTGGGAGATTTGGATATCCTATGTATATATCGATTGTAGATCAAGGTGGACAATTTTCTCCTTAATATGGGAAAATGAATGAATGAATGAAGAACTTCAACATCAAAAACACAAAAACAAGTCTGTACAACCCTGCCTTGTTGAAAGAGAGTATCGAACTTTAATGGAAGCAATTCATTGCAAAATATTACGTTTAAGTGTTTATTTGGTAGAAGTATTGAAAACAACCACAAAATCAGAGAAAAGTCTTTGGCAACATAAATTGTATTCGGGGAAAAAGTTCAGTCTTCTGGGATAGTTTTGTTGTGTGGTAAAAGAGTGAAACAAAAAATTAATACCCAATACAATAAAAAATAATTCAGTACCAATTCTATTTACATTAGTTTTTAAGAATCGATTAAAGTATATGTATTAAATCTATCAATTCGTCCTTCATTAAATCTTCATTATAGCGGCCTGTTCAAATTAATAAGAAAACTACCAAAAAATTCTTGTGGAGGTCTATGGGAAACCAAAGTCAACATCAGTCTATAATTTAAAACCAAAATTAATCTAAGGGGGGAAGTATGTGGTACCTTCAATTTTTATCACATATTTTATTATTTCCTTTAGTAAACTTGTTGTAAAGAGGTTTTCAATAGGGACGCTCACATTTTACGTTAATAGTTTTCGAAAACGACGTCATATTTGTTATTGTTTATTTGACAGCTGTGCTCAAAAATAGTTGTAATTTCATCATGGAGCAGTACACACTCAAGCAACGCTTGCAAATTATTATAATTTATTACAAAAGTGGTGATTCTTTGATCCAAACTTTTAGAGCGTTAACGCCAATTTATGGTCAACGTAATCGACCTGCAAAATCAACCATTCAACGTTTGGGGGAAAAATTTGAGTCCACATACATGCCACATAATGTTCCTGCGTCAGTGAGACAAAGAAATGTACGAACTGTAGAAAATATTGCTGCCGCAAGTGTATCAATTCAAGATGACTCAAATTTGTCTCTTACGCGCCGTTCTCAATCGTTGGGCATCTCTATGACATCGAAGTGGCGAATTTTGCGAAAACATCTTGGCATACACTCCTATAAGATCAAGTTGACACAATAACTGAAGCCGCTTGACCACTTCAAACGTCAGGAATTGGTAAAATGGGCTGAAGGAAAATTCGAAAATGATCCTGATATTCAACATAAAATCATCTTCAGCGATGAGGCACATTTTTGGCGCAATGGCTTTGTTAACAAGCAAAATATGAGCTATTTGGCTGGAAAACCCCACAAGTGATTCATGAGGCGCCATTACATCCCCAAAAAATTACTGTTTGGTTTGGATTGCATGCTTGCAGTGTCATTAAGTTGTACTTTTTCGTCAAGAATGACAATCGCCACGTTACTGTGAATGGAAATCGTTACCGTGCCATGATAACCGATTATTTTTTTTGGCCTGAATTGGAAGATATGGACTTGGACGATACGTAGTTTCAACAAGACTTCACACACAGCAAATGTTACCATCGATTTATTGAAGAGTATGTTTGGTGAGCGTATTATCTCCAAAAATGGACCAGTCAATTGGCCGCCTCGTTCGTGCGATTTAACGCCTCTAGACTATTTTCTTTGGAGTCAAGTGAAAGCCCTGGTCTACACCAATAATCGTTCGACGTTAGAAGAGCTCAGAACAAATATTCAACGCGAAATTGCTGCAGTTTCAACCAATTTATGCGGAAAAGTAGTCGAAAATTGGATTCAACGATTGGAAATCGTAAAACGTGCACGTGGTGGTCATTCAAACGATATCGAATTTTCTAAATTAACTTGAATGTATTTTAACGGCAAATAAAGAAATCGTTGATATCTCCAACCGTTTTCGTTTTATTTAAAAAAAAATGTGAGCCTTGTTAATGAAAAACACTTTATGTGTAAGTCTGTTTCTTGTGATTTTTTATTCATAATAAATCCGTGTACTATCAAAAATAAAGGAGTTGTGCTTATGTCTTAAAACAGTGAATAAATTATTTTTATATTATGTTCAAAACCGAAATATTCGTAGAGTGTCTCTAAGACACTACATACGGACGAAGGAATAGGAAATCACTTATCTGGGATGATGAGTCTTTTTCAAAAGAACCACTATAGCTAATACTGATGTCTGTCAGCAGATATGCTGTTCCTTAAAGTTACCATACTATTCATGATATTTCCTTCGTAGGACTTCGTTTTAACACACTTCAGTTAATACGATATTCACATCCTTAATTATGAATATGTTACAAAGGGTAAAAAGAACAGAGTGTTTTTCAATTATTTTTAGCCTAAAATTGGAAACATCTCGAGTTTAGAAAAACAAATAGTAACATTTTGGAAAAATTGGAAAAAATTTTATCTAAAACTTTAGAGTTAAAGAGAGTAACAGTAGTGTGGAGCAATTCTCTAAATATCCGTATGAGTGGAAGAGCAGAAAATAATTAAAGAATAAAAATCGATTCTGCTATTTTAATCTTTAATTAATTTTTTATGATATCCTGGAGGATACAGTGAAACAGAAAACAACATTGTAAATATTTAGCAATAGTTTTTGAGATTTTAGTTAAATACAATCAAGAATTTACGATGGATAACTGTAACTTTTTTTGAAGAGAATGTCAATTTTTTATAGGCTGGATACTTCCTAAAAAAACTGGGTGGACACTGTCTTTTTAGTCATCCGTAGAATCCAAAAAAAGTCTGGTGAAGTGTTCGAGGCTGGATAAAGAGAGTAAATCAAGTTCTTCCTATCCCTGTTGGAAGATGAGGATATTTTATTTCAGATGATTATAAATTGCGAAAAAGCAGAAATCAGTTTTTACTGTATGATAGTTGTAAACACGATCGTAGAAAAATATTGATTTTGGATCTCAGGATACATTAAAGAGTATATTTTTTTAGGTTTAGTCATATATAAAAGTCATGCGGTACTTTAATCAATTGTTCTATTTAATTATAACATTTAAAATCCCAAAAAACTGTACATGAGTAAAAAATGATTGATTGACTAAATATAATTCAGTTCAAAATTAAATTAAATATATGTGAAAGGGCATTCTAAAGTAAATGTTTTTAAAAAAAAATATTGAATTCATTACTGAAACTGATGAATTTGCCGTTTAAAAATAATGAATCAGCTTCAGTTTGTATTTGTAGCAAGTTTCATTCAAACAATTAATGGTTGGATTCAGAGCCAGGTTTAAAAAATATTATTCCAAATTATTGATTAAGAATAATTGATTTATAGATGTCTGTAGTTATACTGAAATCATTCATGTTGACTTATTGTTTTTGGGACTGAGAACTTTAAAATAATTCTTAGAGTCTGATTCGTATAGGTTCTTGAGTTCCGACTTATAGTATTAAGGTACCAAATCCATTTATTTGAAAATTGCGACTGCAAACCATCAATATTCACAATCAATTAGATTCTGAGCATAAATACATGTGACTCTAGTTACTCCTGACTCACTCAACAGAACCTTCTTACTACTTCATGATAATTAGAGTTAATTACTATACATTGAACTATTGTAATCATTTTAAGCTTATAAATGGGGAAATAGGAAATTGTTATAATACGGATGATGTTTCTTATTGGTTACACTTCAGCACCAAACATATGAACAATTGTGCATAATAATAAATAAATAACATTATATTGAAAGATAAATGAAGGGCAGAATTTAGTTTAATTTTGATTAATTATTTAAATGAAACTTACTACAGAATAATCCTATACAAACACGCTGATGCTATCTTTTTGAAGTACAAATTTATTTGTTTATTATAATTAAACCAATATTTATTAGTAAATTTACTCTAGAAACCCCTTTTATATATATGTAGATTGATTTTGAATTGAAAAACATTAGATCTAGTAATAATTTCTTACTCATGTAAAATTGTGAGAGATTTCAAATTCTCCAATTTCAAGTAGATACAGGTTGAACAATATTCAAGGTGTTCCCCATGCTGTTCCTGAATGTCTGTTTTTGATTTTACTAAGGAAGTTTGTTGCATAGAACTTAGAAGGACATAAAGGGTGGCTCATCTAAACGTATGCAATCAAGAAAAAAAAAGTAAAACAATGTCATGACTTTATTTCTAAACCAATTTTATAAAAAAATTTCAAAGAAAATCGACGTTACAACATAAACATAACATTCAATTAATGAAATTGCAGTTAGCTCAAACCAAACGTTCACAACGTCCCCCCGAAAAGTAACACTGCCTTTTTGAACGCTCCACTTGGTAAATTACGGAATACCTTCTTTATACCAGCTATCAGGGATCTTTTGCTGAAGGACCTCAATTGGAAACCTTTTCAACATTGCTTCATACAAATTAGTCTAAAAAGTTGAATTCCGGCAAGATAGAAGGCCAAAGGTAACCTGTCTTGCTGCCAGATTCAAAATCGGTCTTTATGATGCTGCAGATACAGGAAAAGACTTTGGTATGTAGAACACTGATTTAGATCTTGGCTTTGACTTTCAGGACCTCCTTAAAGATAAAGGGCGGCATAACGTGACTTTGGCTGATAATAACGCCAAGAACCATAACTTACTCTTATGGACTTCATGATCATAGGGACGTTATAAGGATTTTTGCAAACAATCTGTTGTTGTCAAAGGTTATGGTTCTGGGGTTGACAGAATTTTTTGCAATCTGATAAGAAACAGACAGGATACTTCTGCTTTAGTAGAATCTTTTTCTCCATATATGATGGGGTTAGAATCTGTCCCTTGCGACGTGAAGAAATGTGATAGAATAGGTCTTCATTGATGACATGATGGGCAGTTGAACATTACTGCCAGTTATTGAATTCATCGATTGACTGGATTCTTCTCAATCTTTTTGTTTATTTTCCTCAAAAAGCAGGCTTTGGACAATTTTGGGTACTACTAGGTCACAAAGTGTCCGTGAATCATCGCCATTGGGTCCTCATGATTCGGTCCGACAGGTTTTTAGAATTTTTGGACCAATCGAGTAGTGCACCCGATCGCTTTAGCCAGAAATGAGTTGTTTATTATATTATGTAAATTACACAAAAGTCTGCTACATTTTTGTTCCTGATTAGAAGAAGATATTGTCTTAGAAAGCATAATGAGTAACTGACGTGATATGTGACATTTATACAGGACTTACTTTCCATTGTGTGTTTGTATTAAACTGGTTTCTGGAGTGATGGAATCAGGCCAGAAAAAATTGAGAACGTTTAATAGAAATACCCTTTACAAACACTTCCCCATAAAAACATTATATACTCTAAGTCTTAACCTGCAAAAAAAAAAAAAAAGGTACCCTTGAAAGAATCAAGAGATGTTATGAAATTATGAAGTACACTTATTGGGGTTGCTTCAGGATATATTATTTTGGATTTGATCATTCATAAGGATAATACCTCGGTGTTCGATATAGCGGTGGATATTGTACAGTATTTTACGGAAAACTCCATAAAGCACATTAAAATTTTAAACTTTATTATGGGGGTCTTCAATAGGCATAAAAATAAGTCAATCTCAGGTGCCGTTTGTAAAATTATGACTTTTTGGGTATTTTTGTTTTTGTTTTTTCTTATTTTTATTAATCTTATAGATAACTAAACTTAAAGAATATTTTATTTTTAAATGATGAAGGTTTTTTTTACTATTTATTTATTGTATATATTTTTATTGTACTTTTGTAACTAAAGGGGTATTTGTGAACTAATTTTAAGCTGCAGTCTTTATTTCTATTTTTTAATTAAATGTAATCTCCCAATTTATTATGATGCATTTTTTATATTATATATTGTAAAATAAAGACATCAAAATTAATTAAAATAGATACTTCAGGCCAGAGGGGTTACTGAAGTGCTTAGGGACTCATTTAGCAGGAATATCTTAACGTTTTCCATTATTATACTCTTTCTATTTTAGCAGGACTTTTTGAAAAGGCCTCTCCTTTTTCCATAACTTCAGGTTGATTCTTGCTGATTGTATTTCTTCCATTGTCTCTGGATTGTAAACTCTCATACTTTCTTGCAGTTCATATTATCTTCTTGTATATTACCATCCATTATAAGGGCAATGTTATAAACTTGACTGGCTGTTGTCTGCGTTTTTGACTTTCTCACTTCCATTTGTGGAAGTATGCTATGGCTTTGTTTTGCATAACACCAAGTGCCCTTAACGGAGTTTCAGACAGGTCGGTCACACTTTTATAATTTTGCTTCCATTTATTATAATAGACCATAAAATTCAGTGACAATTGAAAATTTTGTCAGATATTTTCCAACACAGTGTACAACCAGTAAAAGTGTAATAAACTCTGTTATCATACATCAGTTACTATATTTGCAACTAGTACATGGTACAAAGAAAAATATATCGTTTAATATGAAATATTTGAAAATAAAATATTTATCGAAAATTACTTTTAATTTTGAATAACAATCAATTTAATTTATTCATAGTAAAAAATGTAGACAAAGAATACTAAAATATAGATTGTTGATAATATATAGATACATATATCAAATTAATGGACCAAAGTTAAGTATTATTAACTTTGATCACTATACAAATATTTTGTTTTATTTATTTTAGTACCATATTGAATCAAAAAACGAAAAAACAGTACAGATAGTTTTTCTTTCTAACCTTAATCGATTAACAAAAAAAAAGTTATTTTTTTATAAAAGTTTTTTTCTTTTCTTTTTTAATGAAGTCACTATACTTAAGTCGATTAACTATCATCTGATATAATTAATTTCTTCTAAAAAATCCCCTTTCATATTGTATAATATATCAAATCATAAGGAATTATTTTGAAAATGCCAAAAATTTATTTTTGTTTTATTATATTATAAAAGTATACGTAAATTACCTGAAAAGCCGAAGTGAGGATCCAAAAAAAATTTGACATAATGTATGTGAAGAATAAATTGATATGAATTTTATTCCTTAAGCATCTCATTTCCCTATGGATATAAAAAAGTTTCATAATTATTAAAGGGTTAAGTCAAGGTTAAAGCATCCTTTCATTTCTCCTCGCCTCCTTCCCAATTTAAAAAAATAAAATTTATTTATGGCTTGTACATTAGGCCATAGAGGTAAATAAATGTTTTGATGTAAATAATTTATAAATAAACCCAATCTAAACTGTCAACTTGCAATCAAATTGCGTTTACATCGCATTTATTATAAATCTCATTGATTCCATTCTACGTTTGTTTATAATGTTTCAATTGAAAGCAATTCTCTGAAATATTTTATTAATTTTTGAATATATGCATTATAATTTCAGCCTCTGATTTTTTAGACAATAATATTTCGTCATCAATTTTATTTATCTTACCGCAGTAAATACACTTAACAAAGTAAATATGAAAAAAATTTAAGAATGTGATTTATTGCATTTAAATGAATAATTTATGATATCTCATCATGAAAATTACAGAAATGATAGAAATGCAGATTGTTTTCAACATTGGCGATTATTATTTACAGAACGTATTCGAATGCTTCCAAACTCTTTCAGAAAACACTTCAGATGTATATTAAAATATTTTTTCATGACCAGATGAGTAAATCTCCAATATCAGGTCTTATTGCAGTTTCTGATCGATAAGACGATATAAGATTTGGAAAAAGAGAATGTGTTTGGACCAACAATTTTTTTATTTTCCAAAAGTTTGTCTTCTCTGAGTGAAACAATAATTGAGACATATCTCTTTAAAAGAGTTAATTATTCTTCGTTGAAGAGATCTTCATCCCAGTGAATGAGTGGCAACTTATAAGTTGGAAAAATAATGAAGAAAATTTTCTTACCATTGAATCAAATTTATAAATGATTTGTACAAAGTCCATACTGTGCAAGGTACGACAAGTCGATTGAATCCAGATTTGAGACTGAAAAAAAACTGCATTATATTTGATATCACCAAAAATGCCAAGAAACCTGTTTTTCTCTTTGAAAATGTCACTTTCATCCCATTTGGATCAAATATACTTTCTTACAAATTTTCAAAATTCTTAAAAATAATTTCTGCATTACGTAAGTGTTTATGTATCAGTGCCTTTTTAATCCTGGAGGCGTCATTGAGTGGTTGTTGAGAAGTTCAAATACTTTGTCATAAAGTAGAATGAAAACATCCTTGCAGAGATTTATATCTGTTTCAAATCCTAAAATTCCTTGACTTTGAAACCATTTTAGAACACAACCAACAATTTGGCTCGTTATAGCTTGCTTGTAATAATAAAGTAAACTTTCCTTTTGTTGTGATAAAATTTGATGTGCTTTTCAGCCGTGTTTGGTTTGAATTTCATTTAGTTTGGCTATTAAATTCTACCGAATAGTTCAACTCCTTTACTAGTACAGTTCTTGGAAGTGTGCTGAAGCACCACGGTAATTTCTGAAGCAATGTCGAACATCAACTATAGCAACTACATCAATATTCCAATCTTCATTTGGATGAAGAAAAATAATTGATGTTTCATTAACAGTTTTTGATCAATATTAACTCTAAGCGAAGACAGTCCATAAATATTCTTGCACCATCCATTATAACAGATCAGACCGTAACACCAACTTTAAATGCACTCACGTATTATTCCAACAAGCACAACTGATTGCATAACTTTGAAAAGAAAATAAGCAATTGGCAGTATCCAATAAGCTTGGTAACCAACAAATATAATACCAAGCCTTTGTTTCCTATTACTTCTCTAAAACCTTAACCATTGTCCACCGTAATCAACTAATCCAAAAACCCGGCCCAAATTATTTTCATACACTACACCTTCTTTTAATGCATCCCATCAGCTTCATCTTTATATTTATAATTTCCCTTCATTCAATGCAACTCACAAAAATAAGCTTTCTGAAAGCTCGACATACAATTCATGCCAAACATGTATCGGCGTAGAATGGATGGCAATGGCAAAAAGAATGTTTTCCGACAAAATTTATTATCAGAAGGTGAGTATAAGTTATGTGTTTGTGTATTTTACAAAATTTATAAGCCCCCATAAATATTTTCAACCAACAACTCCTTTGGCAATTTTACTCCTACTTCTTTTCAACTTCTACTTATTTACTTATTTGAAAGGTTCGTAGATTTGAGTAAAAAAACAAACTAGGAATGACTATTGAAAAGGCAACCATCGAAGTGCATTTTTTTGGAATACTTAATCGTATTTAGAGATATTATTACTCCCCCTTTGTCCCGTAGTTCAGAATGCATATTTCGAATAGGCTCTTAAACACCAACACTACATTTTCTGGAACAATGCTAAATTTCCTCGCATACTTCTTCCAAACATGAGTTCTGATGGGAAAACATCTTTTTCTCATTTATGTTTCACCAAGCATGTAATTTCTTAAGGAAAAAACACCCAATCCCCTTTGCAGTTCTCAAGTAAGGGTTTCGTATTTTTAGCGGTAGCCTCAACATGACTGTTGTTTTCGTGATAACATAGCGAAGAGTTCTCATGTTCAATACAATCATTAATACAGAAGTCCCCAAAAACTGTGTTGAACTGAAGTACGTTATCAGAACGTTTATACATTGAGTAACCAAATTCAAATATCTAGTTTTCAATAATCAGTTAATTCTTTCGTAGTTGTGGAAGTTCCTTTTCAACACAAAGACAAACCATATAATCCATATCAAGTAATTTTCTTCTTCCGTTTTATTTTGCTATTGGTTGAATGGGACGTCTACATCAGCCATAACTGTACATTCAGATGGTAAAGTTGTATTTCTTTGAATTTTAAGTGGGGTTGCTTGTTTGTTGAGGCAAAACGTAAGTGCATCAATTCCCATATCATTGTTTGATGCTGGGAATGTTACTAGTTCTACTTCTTCGCTAGAGGGACCATACTTTGCAATAGCTTAATCTTGTATTGAAATGTTGACATTCATTTCTCTGAGAGAACCACAAGATATAATATAAATATATATCAAATTCCTTAATATTATCAGACGTGTAAAAAACGATTTCGTTACCTCATCAATATAGAGATCAACTCTCCTTTTCGGGCGTTCAATAAGTTTAAGTTCATTGTTGCTTGTCCCCAATAGCATTGTTGTTAATGTCTTTAAGACTCAATTCATCCAAATTTTAATTAAGTATCTTGATTTATTGCGTAAAATATTTTGTTTAGATGTATTTGTATTTCAAGTAAATGTTTTCTTGAGCAAGTTATTGTTTAATAAATGCAATATTAAACCAATTTTCAATTTTCATGCTGAAAGTTTATCATGGATTTTTCACTCTCCCAAACAGGACACATTTTACATCTTAGGACCTCTTTATTTTCAACAGGATAACTGTTGAGGTTTGAAATCTAATTAATGGCAAAATAATCTCATTCTTACCGCCAGTAATTTTTTTCTGTTCTAATATAATGTTCAGGAATCGGTAATTGCAAATCAGATCTGCAAAATTCTAGATTATAAGAAATTTATAACAAGAACCTGTGTACTATCAGACTATGTTTTAAAGTAATGTTGTGTCAGTCTTTTTTTAGGACGGAAAACTTTTGTCCTGTCCAGTTCATTCTCGGTCCGGTCTAGTTCAGTCCTGTATCTCAGTCCTAAAAACTTATAAATTTTAGCCTAAGATGAATTCCCTCAACTTTATTTCTTTTTATTTATCAGTTTAGTACTGAAAGGCTGAAGGACCAACATTCTTAAGGACCGGTCCTAAGACTGGACTAAACCTAATAAATAAGGACTGACACAACCTTACTTTTATCTGTACAACTCTAAGCAAAGTTGATATGAAGTAAATATGTTATATTTCTTTATTTCTTTTAGAGGGTGGAAAAAGTTCTTCAAAAATGCCTTCCAATAATGCCACTGTATTTGTGGGCATTCACTCTTCTTCGATGATATAACACTAAAATTAGTAGATGTTTTGTCGACAACTTACACTAAATCTTCTACATAATACATTTTTGCTTATAGTTATAAAATTTTGAAATAACACCGAAGCTGTGGTCTACCAAAAACTTTAAAAATTTTCAGCAAAAAAGTTAATAAAAATGTTATCAGAATAGGATTACAAAGAGTGATAATCAAAAAACATATATGAACCAGTTCAGTATAATCCAACATATATATAAAAGATATATTAGATGTTCGTAGTCCTTTACTCTCAATAACAAAAACATTAACATTACAATGAAAAATAAAATGCGTTTTTCTTACTTGCATTAACGAGTAAGGAATGCATTTAGCTGCAGAAAAATTCATAGTTAATAATGTAATAGATCTTTGAGTTTTTTTGGCGTACTCATTTCTTGTATTGTAATCTCTTTGTTGCAATGTACAAGTTCTCCTGTATATTGCCATTGAACCTCAATCACTTATCACCCAAATCATTTGTTCTTGAGGTTTTCTGAGTAACAAGACCCATTTTAAGAGGGATCATAGCAAATATGACTAATGTTGGATATACAATTTACGATACAAAGTCTTCTTATGAAAAACAAAGTTGGTCTACTGCAATATTTATTGTATATTTGATCCAAATATAACTGGAACAGATTTTCATATGCATTTATCCATGATCATAACGAAATTATACATTTTTAAGTTAGTAAATGGGATATATCAATATAAATAGATTTTAACAAGATTCGAAGTCGAATGCAATTAACTTTAATGAATTACTTCATATTTCTTTGGATGTGTTTTACTTCACGTGTCAAAGGATTGCATACAGGGAGGACATGGTAAATCCGGAATAACTTTAATGGTCAATTATGAGACTTGTATAAGAGATTGAAAGATAATTTTGTATACATTTGAAAGCCACATTAAATTTTAAATGATTATCCGTAATGAAATCCTTCGTTCTCGATCAAGATCTGTATATGGCACCTGAATGCCTTGCAAGTCTTTGCTACCTCGTGCAGATCAATGTCCTTCATTGTATGACGATGGAGGCCTTCAAGGTTTCAACTGAGACATAATTATTTTTCCATATAATCCTTTCTACTATGCCCCACATGTAAAAACCACAGGGATTTAGGTATGGGATGTTGGCTGCCTAATAAAATGGAGGCCCAACAAGTGACTTCATTCATCTTTGAGATGGACATGTCCTTGAGAACATCCTTGTAGACTTCCTCAGTCATGTTCCCTTCCTTTGGGAAGAAGTGGGGGCATAACTTATCCCCCCGAACAGATGACCGCCAGTACCATAACCGCAGCCGGATTCTTTGTTTTATAACTTGCTGGACCTCATCAGGGTCCAGACAGATAGATCTATTGTTTTTAAGAATCTGATAGTCGTCAATGGTGAAGATTTTCTCGTCTGAAAAAAAACCCACACGTAACCACCTTTGCTCTTCATTTGGTTAATAAAAACCTTGCCTTTCCTCATTCTCCTGTGTTGTCAGATGTTTTGAGGCTCGGACCCTAGAAAAGAAATGCCTGTCAATCCTGAGGGAGTTTTAGATGATACCTTTGCTCACATTGCAGTCCTTGGCCATCCTAGCAATTTGTGTGTATGGATGAGTGTCAATTTATCGTTTCAAGCCAGTTATGAACCTTTTAATTTGGTGTTTTATAAGATCTTGTTAAATGAGCTGCTCTCTCATTCTCTCCCTCCTCATCAAAGACCTTAATCACGTCATAAACTGTTTAGTTTAGTTTATTTAAGAAAGAAATTATCTCCGGTGTAGAGTGTCCCGCGCAGCGCGCTTCGATGATGGAAAATCTCCTGACTATTTCCATGCTTAAACGACGAGAAACTCAAAAAATATGTTTCTAAATTCGACAGCTAACACATTTAGCTTGTAACAAGTACTAAATATTGTATCCCAAAACTTCTGGAATACTTATAATTAGCTGTTAAATTTATTCTGTATTTACCTTGTCCACCCTATATATATATTTCATAGTTTTTTTGTCATTTACTTACACGACAGCACATCACTTTGCTTTCGTTGAAGTAGCTCCAGACAGACTGACGTCCAAGGACGGCAATCCAGGCAATTAATTAATTCTTTGTTATACGTCATTGCGATTATAGTTTTGTACTTTAACAAATCAAAATGGTGCTAATTATATATTTGAATGATTTAAGTATTCAAGAAAAACGTCTGAAAAAATAACAGAGTTAAGAAAATGAAAGCAGTTTGATACAGGAATGCCAAATATGTTCAAAATACTATCCACTGGTTTAAAAAAAAAAACCTGAAAATTTACGAGGTAAACTTGACAATTTGAAGAATTTATTGGAGAAGTGCAACTCAACTATTTTGACGTTTTAATATATTAGTAGTGAGTAGCCTAGAAGAGGGTTGAAAAGGAAGTAAATACACATCTTACTCAGTATATAGGAAAAACATTGGCAGTTATTATTTTGAAGTCGAACGTAAACTCTAGTCTTAGTCCAAAAAACACTTTTTATCATAACTATAATCATAACTCCCCCCCAATGTTGTATAGCGAAGAATGGTTACAATATGAATATATTATCTTACTCAGTTTTTATCAAGGGTGAATGACTTATCCAATATTTATATTGGAAGAAAATGACCCTGTCCTTGATCATTTGCGTCTTAAAATGGTTATTGCTCTCATTAAAGTCATGAGAAGAGTTGCCTTTATGGATGTTAATGTTAAATTGCCATGCCATCTAAATATTGAAATCTGTGGACGGAAAACTACACAAGGAAGATTGGCCTGAAGAAAATTAGCATGGAAGAAAATTACCAGTTAGGAATATTGCCCCAATTTGTTTAGACTTCATGATGAATAATAACAAATTATCAATTCGCTTAATATAATTTCGACAATATCTAAAGTTATTTTTTTGTTCCAAACCCCAAGGGAGTACCTTCAAGTGTGAGTAATATTATTTCTATATAGAATAAATATCTTAGGGCCTCTTAAAATACGGTTGAATACTCTCATCCCTCGAATTGGCCATTTCCTTGGGGGTATTGAGAGATTCTTAAAAACTACCACCAATTCATTTAATACATCCAACCAGTCCCTCTAATACCACAAACTAGTTCAAAGCTCTCGGATTGGATGGTGTCCCAGAGGTAGTGTGGGATAGCTAAAAACCATTGCCAATGCATCACATACATCCAAGGAACCCTTCTAATACCAAACAGTAGTTTCAAGCCCTCAGGTTGGGTGTAGAACTAAAAACCTTGTGTCATGGGCCGAATCAGCAAGGTGCATGTCTCACATTCGATAGAAATATATAAAATATTATAGGCTGTGTATGTTCAATATATACTTCTATAATATTAATTCAGCACACACTTATTGTTGACATCTGTTTTAGCCCTCCTTCTCGGCATATGCAATATAGTCATACTGCATTTTTTTTTTTTTTTTTTTTTCAAAAGATTAAAAGAGTGAGGCCTTTTGTGGAGGGAGGATGGTATTCTATATTATGTATAATGTATAAGATGACTCTGGCATTACCTCAGTACCTTTCCTTTTACAAACTCTGTGACTCTCATTTTGTCCCTGCAGAATTATTGATATGACTATTTAAATACAAATAATGTAATTTTCATACAACGTAGCATCCATAAGAAAAAATAGTTAAATGACACAAAATAACAGAAAAACAGCGGGTTTCAATCTGTAAACCGAGCACTTAAACTATTTTTTGTTATTATAGGAATTGTTGGATGTATTGGATAAATTGTTGTAATCCAGGAATCTTCTTTCCAAGATGTATTTTCTAAAAAATTTCAAAGTCGGAATCATTTCTTTAGACCCAAATAACTTATACAAGATGATAAATCATTACTTACAACATATAAAAATATACTATGTTGTCCTTTAAAAAAAAAAATTAAAAAATATGCATATCCAAGGATTTTGAATGATTCTGTGTCTTTAATTATTCATCATAATTTCTATGGGGGTGTAATAGTAAATATACAACATTATCTTAATAATGTTTACTTTTACCATGTAATAATAATTACTTCATACCCCATAATAAATAAAACCAAAATATAATACCGCATTTCGTACAAATTCAATAAAGAAATTATAAATAATAATTATGGAAATATTTAAATTCCCCACTCATCGTGAATGGATCTTTTCATTGTTTCGATGCTGGAATTTCTCCTCAATTTTGCTGTCTTATAATGCGTGGTAGTATTCCTTAGAGGAATTTTCATCCTGTTGTCCGACATGGAATACAGAGTTTCGAATAAGCGCATCTCTCGCAAGTGATGAGCAAGTATTTTCCTTCGATTCCCAAAATCTGTCTTCAGTTCCAACTCTTATAGAACATACAAAATGAATCTGAACGATAAAAGACACAATATTTTAGGGCATTTGGGGCTAGTGGCACAGATGGTATTAGCGGGAAGATTTTTGGTTTTGGTAAAAAAGAAATAGCTCCCTATCTCCTCCTTTTGGGGAAATACATGGAAAAATCAAGACGGTGACCAAAGCCTCTTACTACAGGAAGAATATTCCTATTACTAAAAAAGGGCAACAGCACTGATTTCAACCATTGAAGGTCAGTAACCATATTAAATGTTGCATATAGGATTGTAGCAGGTCAAAACAGATTGAGCCTATTTTGAACGCAAAGTTTGGTATTGAGCAAAAGGGTTTTTTTTAAAAGAAGGAAAATCAGATATGTCATGGAATATCCAATTCGTAATTGAAGCAGTGTCTAAAAGAGAATCAGATGGAGCCTTCATTGTTGTTGACTTTTCCGAAGCTTATGACTCTATAAAACACAGACATGTCATGAGAGCTGTAAAAAACTTCTTCCCAATAAATATTTTAATTCAATAAGAGCTCTACTGTATAATGGGACATCGACTGTCATGTAAAGTAATCTAGAAGGAAAGAAGAAGTTGCCGTCAGGGCTGCCCTGTGTCACTGCTACTCTTTATAGCTGCTCTTAACGTACTTACAGAAACGATATACGTAAATAAAGGGTTTTGGAGTAAGTTTTAAAAAAGAAAAGCATGCCATCGACCTTTATGCTATTCATATTATTTTAATCATTGAGGCAAACTCAGAAAAACAACTAAAAAAGAGTACTGAAATTATATTGAAGTTTTCGATATTTTGAGGTCAAAACTGGTACCACAATAAAGAAGAATAAGACTTCCATTCTTCCGTCGAGTTCATGGAGGCCTTCAAAAAAATTGCACGTGGTTTTTTTTTTTTTTTTTTAATTAATGAAAGCGCTTTAATACTTGGATTAGAATGGAACAAACATGGAGTTTGCGACAAAAATTGGTCCAAATAGAATGGACACATTTTGATAAAAATGAATAATAGGAGACATTTGAACCTTCAAGAACGTATTGACCTTTAAAACCCCCAGGTAGTTCCTTTAGTTATATATAAGGTGGCATCAAATCCAAAGTTAGAGGAATATTAATTTTAAATGAAGAAAAGTCTTGATTAGAATTTTTTTTAAATCGTAGGTGCCCTGCTCTAAAACGACCGAACAAGTATCTAGGGTAGGCCTAGCTTTGTTTGATAAGGTTGAGCCAAAAATATATGCATTGATCTCACAAAAAGTCAAGATGCTGAACGGTAAGGATATATCTCTTCAAAAAGAAGTCTTAAGTGGATTTGGTTTCGTACAAATTTATCAGACAATCATATTAGTGCTTTATCAGAATCATTATCTATAGCGAAGATAATTCTGTGGAGAGGTTCTCTAGTGTACGACTCGAGTTCTACAGTGAACATCATCCACCAAAATTATAAAAGTAAGTACCTTTTCAAGCAACAAGAAGATCATTTTAGGAGTGGGAAGAAGTGGAGAAAAATATTATTTCTGTCCATGATGCTTTCTCGGACAATAGTTTCTCAAAGAGGAAGTTACTATATCCGTTAATAAGAAGCTCAAGGTAGAACCCCAACACTGCACCTTGGCCAGTGAAACTTAAATATGGAGAAATTAAATAAGGCAAACCAATTAAAGAGGCCAAAGAATATATAAGATTAGTAAAACTCTCACCAATCTAGATAAAAAGAGTACTAAGACCCACATGTGGAATCTTGGACGGTCGTAAATTTAATGCACAGTTACATATCTCGGCAGGATATATCTCCTACTATGAACCGTGAAAAGACTGTGGAAAATGTATATATTTCTTACTTTACTTCCCATATTATTAAATGAACACTATTTTTTTTATAGAATTTTTGAATTGAGGCATAAAAAAAAAATAAAAAAAAACGAATGAATGAATTAGTGTATCCTGGAGGTCTAATTTACAGGTATAATGTTTATTTATACAATTATAAAGCAATTCCTAGTTGTAAAAATGTAATAGTTAATAAAAAAAGACCACAAAAAAAAAAAAAAAACATTCCTGAGGGAATTAAATAGTAATGACATCAGCTTACGAAAGAAAATTATCTCTTCAGTTTTAACTAAAAAAACGGAAGAGTAAAAAAACTTCGTTTTCACTACTACTAATAAGCATAAAAAAATATTGAGATAGTCTTGAGTTTAACTTTAAAGAATGTAACAAAAGTAATACCGTTAGTACTAGTATCTTGATAAATAATTAGAATTGAGATTCATGCAATTTCTTAATACTCCAGAACAGTTCTGGTAACAAACTTTTTGGCCTTTAAGGTTTTGGTAAACTTAAAATGACTTCGTATAAAATAAAAAGAAAAAACACAAAAATCTAAGAATTATGCATCCTGTATATTGGAATGTATCTTAGGACACTTTTTTTAAAATGAAGGTGTATGTTTAGAGAAGAAAAAAAAGATCATACAACAAAGGATTTTTGACCATAAAATGACAGTTGAGCCAACTACAGTTCAACGGCCGGTGCTTGAATATTTTTTCTTCGTTATCTCATATAAAAAAAAGAGTGCAACTATACATAAAATATGGAGCAAGATAAATTTTTAAAATTTTTAAGGTTTTAATTTTTTGTTCTATATGAAGCAAAAGGGTTCAGAATTAATTATAATAGTTTAATGTCCCAGGCATTCCTTCTCTAGTATATAGTTGAGAAAATTACAAGAAACCAACATAAAATTGTTTTTCCTAAAATCGAAAATACAGAGAGCGGGGATCAGATTGTCGCCTACTTTAAACCTTGATAACTTGAAGACGTCATTATCCAATAAAAAACCGGTTACCAAATAGGAAAGCTATTCTCGTCAGCTGACGGTACGTAGTTCAGTAAGCATCATGTCGTCATCATATGAGGAGATAAAGAGCTATAAGTGGAACGAGGAGCTTTTGAGGTCCGCCGTAGTCATGGCATTGGTTAATAATAGAGGTGAAATCTCCAATTCAACGATTACTTCAACCTTAGGAGTGAATTTACGGACTGTTCAGCGTATCCGTAAGAAGCTAGAAGACACCTGGGATGTTGATGCCACCATAAAGAGGGCACCCATGGAGGAAGGCGCCGACAGGAAGGTCAGGGACACCGACTTTGTCGTCAAGGTGAAGAAGATGGTTGAGGATGACCCTACCAGGTCCATGAAGGCCATGGTGAGAGATATGGGCTGCCATTAGAAAACAATAAGGGACTGTGTATCTGAGGATTTAAGGTGCAGGAGCTACAAGATACAGGTGGGCCAGATCTTGACCCAGAAGGCCAAGGACAGCAGGCTGATGAATTCAACAAAATTGCTCAACAAGCTCAAGCACACAAAGCAGCCCGGGAGGCTGTGGTTTTTCTCTGATGAAAAGAATTTCTGTCAAGATCATAAGTTCAACTAGCAGAACAAGAGGTGGATAGCCACCTGCACCAGCCATGTGAGGAAGGCCATGAAGACCAAGTTCCCTGCAATGGTCATGGTGTTCGGGGTGGTCAGCAGTGAAGGTCATGTTATGCCTCCCCACATGTTTGAAACGGGTCTAAAGGTCAATACAGAGGTCTACCTGGATGTTATGGAGAAGGTGGTTCTGCCCTTGATCCAAAGGGTGGTGGAGACAGGCCCTGGGTGTGGCAACAGGACTCAGCACCCTGCCATGTGTCCAAAATCTCCATGCAGTGGTTAACCGAGAACTATTATGACGTCGTAACCAAGGATTTGTGGCCTCCTAACTCTCCCGACCATAATCCTTTGGACTATTTTAACTGTGGCTATGTCGAGGTGTACATGAATCATGGCCATATATAACGTAGAAATTACAATTAGAGGGATGAATACCCCAAAAATCATCAAAATATGTTATACAAGTAACTATGCACTTTTCTGAAGCTAAATCAATTTCTTTCACGTAAATACAATTGGAAAAAAGTCATTTTTATTTCTGTTTTTAAAGTTAATCTTTTCGATATTGAGAATGAGGGATTATGAACGTCCAAGATATGCACATTTGATGAAGTTGAACAGGTACACTTAAATTTCTAATGTTCTTAGTCTTCATAACCTTATTCCAAAATATTTATAGGGAACATGTAAGTAAGGGTCAAATTGTGTAGCATCTCTCTTATAGCATACATTACAGAGTAAAGTCCAATTCTGTTTTATGAAATTCAATATGATAATTGTGGTAAGAAGGTTTTAATATTTTTAAAGTTTTTCCATTTTCCACAATTTATTTTCCATTAAAGAGATCAGAATAAAAATTACATTGTAATGACGTTTGTGACATATATGGTTATTTAGAGTGCATTTGATGAAATTTCTATTCACTTTTATACTGAAAATCATTCAATGTTTTCACCAGACCTCAGGTTTGGTGTCGTTTCAAGATCATACTATAATCAGCAAAAAATTTATTGTTGAGAAGATTTAATGGAAGTAGTCGAAAATTCATTTTTTTAATTTAGTGTGATATCTTCCAAGAAGAGCAAACGCCAACTAATTCAGTGCTATAAATCGGAAAACATTTTTAGACAATTATTTCTGCCCTGTAAAAGGGATAAAAGCTATCACATATTTGCCTTAAAATCTGCTTTTACTGGAGTTGTACTTATTAAAAAATGGTTCCTATAGTACACAAGCTATTCTTATAAATTTATTAAAACCTGGAATTAAATACTCCAATTTACATTGTTTATTCCTGAGGAATAGATTTTGACAAAAAATAAATTACTCTAGGAAACAATAGAATAATAATGGAGAATGTCGTTCCTTTGGTTTACTGTAATGAAGAAAAAAAAGTTTTTCTTAAAGTTCATAAAAACGGATTGAACATATCCGAAATAGAATTAGTTAATATCACTTCTTCGCAATTAACGATTTTGTTTTTCCATCTGCTTCTTACCATAACGAGTTTGTTCCTCAGTCTACTTCTTGCCCTACACCATCTATTAATTTAACCAAAGATATTCAATTAATTTTATCCTAAGATTAATATAAATACAAGTTTATAAGAGATCGTGTTTACGACTGATATTTGACTTCCACTCCGCTTTTAATAGTGATGTCATAGTATAATTAGTTGCGTGTTTTGTTTACATTTTACATACTATAAAAAAAGAAACAATCTACATTCTTGATTCTACAATTTGACAAAGTGTCCATCTTGTTAAAAGACATTCAAACCCATTGAGGATCTCCCACGTTGTAGTGAATCATATGAAGCTATGTCTCAGTTTCTAAGGAGGATCATTTTACCATAGTGAACTACAGCGAGGAACGAAGAAAATTGTCGGATTTCACTCAAATCCATTAGGAAAATTAAATTGAAGGCTTAATAGTTATTACTTATTAGTTATTCTGTGATAACTATTCAGCCTTGTCATAATTAATTGTATCATTCAATCCAAGAACAATATATTCCATCCATATATATTGTAATTACTTATAAGTTATTTGTATCGACTGTCCTTTGTTAGGATGGCTATAAATTATCATAAGCATTCTTCATCAAATTGAAGATACTAGATGAAGACTCCTCGGAGAATGTTTGGAGTTCAATTTAACAAAAGATCTTGTTACTTTGTCACTCCCGGCATTAAAGAATTGGACATTGTGATAAAGTGCCACATAATTACATCTACAAGGATCACAAATTTAAAAAAAAATCATAGTATGCATTGTTATGTAATGATAAACATAAATCATAATAAATACATAACATAAAAAAAAGCATCTTCCCAGATTTTAGGAAGATGTAAATCATTAGAAGGTTGTTCTATTGTATTTTCATCATAATTTATATCTTCCTCAATCCCACCTTTAATGATTTGAGGATAAATAATCATCAAAGTCTTGATAAATTTCTATATTATATTTTGAATCTGCTTCGCTCAAAGTAGGACCTACAAGGGGATGCGGGATTATTATATATACATTAGTGCATTGATGAAACTATAACCTGTAATTTGTTGAAACATAGACACAAAATATTGGACTACTTCAGATCTGACAGGAGTATTCTCAACAACCATTACTTCAGTATAAGTTCTTTAACAAAATCCTCCTCATTCAATTTTCCAAACCTCGTCCCACTGATACTGAGTTTACATTGAGATTTAGTAAATCTCTTTTCCAGTTTTCCTTTCATCTCTTCCTTAAAATTAGATTAGGATTTTTATAATTTATTTTCCTATTAAAGGATTTTCACTTTTCCGTGTAAATCTGAATTCTGTTTCCTTGGTGACTCGAGTTCTAGAACGAGTGGATCTTTTCTGGTATTAGAAGCACAACTAATTTTTATAATCCGCGATACACATGCTTGATTAGATGTGTTAACATTTTCTAACACAAGTGGTTGAGTTGATTTTAAGTTGGTTTCGGATGATTTGTCAACTGCCTCCCTATATATTTCATTAGAATCTTCTTCAAAATGGTCCACTCTCTTAGTTCATTTCGTGTTCCTTGGAGCTTGCTCAAATCCTTCTCCAGGTATGAGACCTCTGGAAGGGATAGCATCTTTTTTTCAATTTTCTTTTTATAAGTAGGCCCAGCAATTCCCCCCCTTAAATCCCTTTAGAAGCATTTTTCTCAAAATGATTCTCATAAATTCTAGGGTATTTCCCTCATGGATCCTTTCGATGACAAGCACTTTCCTGCAACTGCACAACAGACAGTTTCATTGCGCAAATACATTATACTATTTTGGAATGGTGAATAGTTATTACTATCGTAATAATAATAATCAATTAGTAATAATATATATATTGTCAAATGTAAATAAGATATAATATACTCCAAGGATACCAAACTCCTATCTCTTGGCACACAACGTAGTCCCCGTTCTTAATTTTGGCCTTTTGTGAATTTTTATTTGGTACCTTTTATATTCTTTATGACGTCAAAATCTCCCTCTCTTGCCCAGCAGTCGTGACGATACATGAAATTGAAAATTCTAGCAAGCCCAATTACATGATGGTCTAAGCTTGTATTTCCATTAACTTTGATCTTGGCCCACGAATTATTTGTTACAAGATGTTTTCTCATCTTCTTTGATTAATTTATTTGAAGGTCATAATTTTCAGTTGCTTCATTTTTTAAATTTTAATCTACTTGTTTTCTATTATAAGGCACATTATGTAACTTTGACAGCACAAATACCGATTTATCTACATCTTTTGATCCGGATCGCGAACTTCCACATTCCACATTGTAAAAAGAAGCTCTATTGTTCCGTCGTGGGATGCAATAATGCTTATAAAAGAGCTTGAAAACATAAAATGTTTTTTTCTCACTTCGTAATAATATGGAACAAAGATAACTCTGGATCAAGACTATTAAAAGGGTGAATGAGGATGGGACTATGTAGAAGCCTCATTATTGGAGTTGCACTTGTTCCAAAAAAATTATTAGCCGTAACTACATCCCACATGCGGTTATCCTGACTATTTTCTGATATTATTCCTAAAGTCCCAGGTCCATCCTAGAACCTTTAGTGATAAAGAGTGTCACGGACGTTTCTTGAAATGAAGCAAAATCAAGTTAATGAGTCGGAATTCATTAACTGAATTACTAAATCACTTGAGGGTTTAGGATCTCCAGATCAATATTCAATAAATAAATTACGGATTACACTAAATGCTTACGATGTAATAAAACTGTATATAAGAACTATTAATTCAGTATTCATTGACACTATATTATAGATTATGTCCTTTGACAATTGTAAAGCATATTAATATGACATTAATAATTAAAATTATCTTCTTGATTATCAAGTGTAAATTATGGTGTAATTCAAATATGTATTTATTTATATACTTCATTGATTTAAGTTTATATTCATATTTTGTATTTATTGTTTAGCCATATAATATAATTGATAAATTACTACGATTAACACTTATTACAATTATATACTTTTTAATATCCAGGTATGTAGTATATATGTTGCATATTACGAAGTGGGAAACAAAACATTTTTAAGCCCTTTTCTATAAGCATTAATGCATCTTACGACAGAACATTAACAATAAGGCTTCTTTTTGCGATTTTAAACACTGAAATGACCCAGTTGACTGTTAATAGTTTTACTTCTTAGTAATATCTAATAAGAATTGTAAATTGAATATTCAGTTCACAATATTCAACATATTGTGATAAAAAAAAACCGCACATTAAGAGTTCTAACATTGTCGATAGAAATGAATAATAAAAAGTATATATATATATATATATATGTATTCCCCCCTTCCCCTCAAAGATGATCACAAAGAAGTAAATCTCCCATTAAACATTCTCAGGGATAGAGAAGAATACGAAACAAACAATGCTCCTGTCCTTGGATAGACGCTATTTATGAATAGTGTGATAAAAAAAGAAATATTATGTCACTAGTGGTGTGCCTCCACCTGAAAAGTAGTCCATGATTTAATTGAGGTGGACACGCAGCATCAGATTCCGGGTTGAATAATGCTCCTCCGTGTAGAATTTCCTGGACCTTAGAAACAATGTTCTCTATTTTGAGACACTCCACATATGATGGAGACATTAGGATAAGCCAATCAATCTGGGAGGATTGGTTTATCGACATTCTTCATCAGATATTCCCGTCTTTCCTCCGATAAGTTTTTTCTTTAGAATATACTTTTCAAAAATCGAGAGAGGTAATACATTGAACAAAATTCCATGTTTTAATAAGTTTAAAGAAAGAGTTTGTGAACTATTAGGCCATTCTTTTACGTGTAAAACTCCAGGAGAAGTAAATTTGAAGGTAAACATGTGATACTTCTTTATTCTGGTTAAAAGACAGAAATACTTGTATAAAAAATTTCTGTAATTAAACCACTGGAAATTTGGGCACCCAATATTCTGGGAGGATAAGATATTGAATTTTGTAGATACTTTGACGACAACTTCTACTAAATCTTCAATTCATTCAATTTTTTGTGGATAATAATAATATTTGGAAATTACGCCGAAGCTGCAATCTGGGAAAAACTTTCGATGATTTTCAGCAAGAAAGGGAATAGAAACTTCATCAAATGCACTACAAATAACCATGTATGCTACAAAGCCCATAATTCTATAATTGTATTCTGTCCTGTAAAGGAAATTAATTGTTAAAAGTAGAAAAACTTCCCATCATATTTTAACTTTCTTACCCAAAATTATCAAATTGAATTTGAAGAATAAGATCCCCACTGATAAAGTAAGTTCACTGAAGTATTTACGCCCTCATATAGCACGCATAATTTTCCCCTTTTTAATATTATTATCGTTCAGTCCATCTTTACTCCTTCTATTTTTTGTGGACTTTTTGACAGAACCTCTCCTTTTCAAAAAATTTAAGTATTTTTCAGATTTCTTCACTTTTAAGAAAAAAGAAAGAAAAAGTAGGGAAATCAGAGAAAAGGGAAATAGTTTCATGGGTTTAATGTTCCAATCATTGTGATTTACTACCAAGTTCCAACCATATCATAAGGCAATTAAATATAATTATTACCACCGTTACATCAAATAAAAAACAGAAAATAAACAAAAAAATTACTGATTACGCCAATCCATTAAAATTTCATTAGGATTCTTCGCTAGAATTTAGAGGAGTATTTTTTTTTAAATGATTAAATTTATCATCTCCAAGGAATACCCTTTCAAAATTTCTTCATTTTTTTCTTCCGTCACTACGTGTCTAGGATTAGTTCATGAAAGAACTAAATATATATGTTTTGTTTTTTTTATCTTTAGAATATCCCCAAATATTCATCAACATAATACATTTTAAAATATTTATATTGGGAGGAAATACAGTGTAATTGTATGAATACTAATAAAGACGAAAGATTTTTTTTTTTTAAATTAAAATAAACAATTGAAATTAAGATCGAGTATTAAAATATATAGGAGCCAAAAATGCCAAGTTATTTGGATAGGTACATAAATTCAAAGAAAAAAAGTTGAAAAAATTCCTTTATTACTCTTAATAAATCCATATTATGTACAGAAGTACGAGTACCATATGCATTAAGATGTTATTAGTAGAAATTACTTTATTTAAATAATAATAAAATGTGATAATTGCATCATATAATTAATATAAAGAATATACATTTAAAGATTTGGAGTTTGTTGAAAGAAATATATTATTATTCTCTTGAAAAATCTTCATTCAAAACAATAAGAACTTTCACTTTCTTCATGAATCGTTTCTGGATCACTAAGGAAACCTATTCCAAGGTTTGAATTCTTTTATATTACCATTTAAGTGAAGATGCGGAGAGCCAGTTGACACACTTTCCTCAATATAGATTATCTGACTTTCGTCCCATCCAATCCTAATTCAAAACGATAAAATTTCTTCACTTTCTTCATGAGTTATTCCTTGGTCACTGAAGAAACCTATTTCGAAGGTTGACTTCTTTTACATCTAAGTGAAGATAAGGAGAACCTGTCGAAACTCATCAAAGAACACTTTCCAAAGAAACAAGAAAACGAAAGCAAGGATATGAATAGACAGAAAATCGTTTCTAATTAATGCATGAGATAGATCCCCAAGTATGAAGTCATTTGGTTGAATAATTCATTAAATCACTAAATGGTCATTATATCATAAAATAAAAGAGTTTTTTAGCCACGTAGAAATAATAAAGAAAAATATTATTCTTATTTGTTAATGTCAACCTACGTCTTTCCAGAAAATGCATGAACTCTCCAAATATCTAGTACTCCCTGAATGAATATAACAGAGAGAGACGAAAAGCTTTTTTTAAATCCAGTGAAGAATCATAATTAAATTTCAATCGATTGGAGTAATCAGTAATGATTTGTTTATCTTCTGTTTTTTATATGGCGTAATGGAGGTAATAATAGTATTTAATTGACTTATAATGGTATGGTTCGACTCATGAGTAAACCCCACTGATTCGAACATTAAACTGCTGAAACCGTTGCAATTTCTTCTGCACCATCTCTTGTCTGTAATTTACAAAGTTTTTTCTTGAAGGAGAAGAAGATACTTGAATTTAGGAGAAGATATCTTAAAAAAATAATTGAATTTATTGAAAAAGAAAGGTTTTGTCAAAAGGTCCTTAAAAAAGAGCTATTGCCGAAAATATGGGCCCAATGATAATAATAATAAAAAGGAAGAATAAATGTGTACTAAATTGTGAGTAAACCCTTCAGTAAACGCACCTTCAGGCAGAAATTCATGATATGAGAGAGATGCCACACAATTTTAACCACTCGTAATAGTTTTATAAAATTATTTTAGTAGAAAATTACAAATATATATATTGGATACCTATAATAATTCATTCTCAATGGCAAAAATATTAACTTTCTAATGAGAATTGAAATGTTTCTTTCCAATTTGAATTGACGAGTAAGGAATTGATTTAGCTTCAGAAAATTCCATAGTGAAGAGCGCAGCAGATTTTTGACGTATATAATAATCTATATTGTAATCTTTGCGTTCAATTGTGCATGTGCTCTTTAATACTATCGTTAGTATTTAATGCCTAATCAACCAGATAGTTTTTTTTCATAGAAGCTCCGAATAATAAGGGCATTTCTTGAGAATTGTCATAGCAAATATGACAAACATCGTTTCGCCATCCCTAAAAAAGCAATTTGGCACAAACAGTCTTCCAATGACGAATAAAAGTAGATATACTGCAACATATATCGTATCCTTGATCAAACACGATTGATTATATTTATGATTACCAACCTATTCGAATGAGTATCAAAATGAAATGATATAGAATCATAATGAGATGTAACACTTCACGGTACATAAAAACCTTCATTAGATTCTCCAGAAAATGTTTAATACCTACTGTGTTTTCATTAATTTATCTTTAATTTTTTCCTCTAGTATGGTACGGACTCCCAGGATCTTCGAACAGTCGTAGAAGAGATGCCAGCACGTTTCCTTTCCTTCCTCACAAAGAGAACAACTCTATCTATCCTTTTCTGGGTTCGATTTATTCGTGAAGAGGCTCAAAGTTGCCATACAATAGCGAAACTTTTTGTTTTGCTTTAGAAAAAGGGTTCTGCATGAAGGTCCGTAGATGATACTAATTGTCGTTCTCCCTGGACCTGCCATACCCAACGAGTCTTCTTTCAACTATTAATTTTCGAATTATATTGGGAGACCACATTAACTTTTTATCTTTTTATTTGGGATTGCCTCCGGTCCGATCATTGAGGGAGTCAAGTGACGGAATCTTATCTCTGAAGATGAGTTTGTCTTCTTTTGAGTGTCAGAAAAAAATCATTAAGAATATTAAAATAATTTTCAATATTTGGTAGTACAACTCAATAAAAATAGGATCACTCAAAAAATATAACCAAAATCGTTGAACATTCACATATTTTAAATCAGATATTTTTTTAATATATATATATATATATAGAATTAAATATTTTTCTATATTATCAGCTATGATATTTCTTATCATTATTATAAATGATTATAAGGGTTTGAAGGAAAGTGTCATTTTTCACAATTTTTCAGCCTAAAAACGGAAATATGTCGAGTTCAAATAAAGATACAGAATCAATAAAAACACTTGTATAATCATAAAAAACCCTTTTACATCAGTTTTATTTGTCAAACTTCAATTTAATGATTGTCTACATCGTGAAAAATCACTTTGAACGATAATAGTTTCGAATTATTATAACATCACACTTTTTTTAAACCCAACGATCCACAGAAAAACTGAAGTCAGTTTTGGATATTGCACTCAAAGATAAACCATGTCTTTAGCTTAATGTTATTGGTAGAAATTTTGACCCTATAATTGTTCCCTTATTTATTTTGTATAAAATTAAATTTGTTTAGGATGTCACCATTATAAAAAAAAGCATTTGGAAATGTATAATTATAATAATATCAAATTTTGTAATTGTGAGTATACATTTTTCATAAGCATAAGTTGATATAGTTATAAAAGCTTGAGTATTTCTGCCGTGTAATTTTTGAGAATAAAATTGGTTTTGATATCAAAATATTTTGTTACAAAAAACTATATATAAAACGGTAAAAAGAACTGTAATATTTTCAGTTTTGATTTCATTAGGGTTTTTAGCTACAGTAATTATGATATAATAATAATAAAGGTCATACATAAATCAATAATAATCTTTAAAAAAATCCCAACTTACTTAAAAGAGATAAATACGATGAACGATATAAGTAGTGTAAGCAAAGATATACTATATCCAATGAAATAGATACTATGAGTATAATCTGAATATTCTGGATCAAGATACTCTTTATGGGATCCATTGAGAGGTATACATTCATTATAATCTGCTTTTGATGCCCAAGTTTTGTTGGCGTAACAAAAACGAGTAGCATTTTCTACAAAATAAAATAATTGAAATGATTGAAGTAAAAATTATCAAATTAGAATGAAAATTTGAAAAAAAATTATACCTAAAAATATAAATTTCAATATAAAAAAAATAGAAATAATAGGTTAGACCATCATGTAATCGGGCTTGCTAGAATATTCAATCTGATTTATTGTACCAACTAGTGGGCAAGACAGGCAGATTTTGACAAAACACAGAACCACCTATAGTCTATGCCATCACTGTTACTAGAATTTTCAATTTAATGTATCGTACCGACTGGTGGGCAAGAAAAAAAGATTTTGACAAAACACGCAACCACTTATCTACTACGTCAATATTAAAAGCATGGTGGATGTCGTACACGCATTATGGTAAAACCTAGTATTCCTATTAACCTTGGTATAATATTAACTTTTTATTAACATTTATATTTTTTGTGAAAGGTGGCATGCAATCAAGGGCGTCCGTAATATTATATATATATATTTTTTTTTTGGTAGATATTTTTTTAATTTCAAAAAATAAATTTTTTCTTCTACGCACCCTAAATGTGATCAAAATCATTTTTTGAAAAATATTCCTTCAAAAAAATTACGCCCTGTTTTCCAATATTTATTTTTTTTGTACGATCCGATCATTTTATTTTAAAATTACAAATATTCCTACATCCCTTAACCCCCCTTGGACGCCCCTTGTAATTGTTTGAAGGTTAATTATATTACTTGTTATGTCATATTTTATTCCTCTGAACTCATCAAAACATGGTATAATTATAAGTGTGTTAGGTTGACCACCAGGCCAACACGATATTTTGTCAAATAGAGGAGTGCATCCTGAATTATCAAATTTAATTTTATTGCATTTTTCTTCTTCGACAGATTGAATAGGTATTCGGAACTTTTCATTTTTTGTCATTCTTCCTGAAAAAAAGGCACCTTTATTATCTCAGTTATCTTTGAATTTAGTAATAGTTTCATTAAATTCTACGTATATCAATGAATTAATTATCAATTTTTAAAAATATGAAACATATGTTTAAAAATTTAAGTAGGTTGTTTGAATTAGTTTCTCAAAAATATTATTATTATTATTCTTTTTTTTCTAGCATGATTTTTTATGAAAAATTCTTCAAAACAGAAATAAATATAATAAATATTAAAATAATGAAGTTACTTTTGATCACTATTTATTTTTCTTTACCTTTATTTGTTACTTTCATCTAGAGCTCGGTTTCCCAACCTGGAGTACATGTACCCCTGGGAGTACACTTGCCTATCTGAGGAGGTACATTTAAGGTTTTAGTAAATGAAAACAAAAATATAAATTTTCGAAAGTAACATAAACATATAAAATTTCGTTAAATTTTAATTTGAAAAGTCATGATAAAATATATGCGATCGAAAGAGTCGAGTACCAGGACGATACCCAGATCAAAAAGACATTCTACTGTCTGAAGAAGTAGCCGAGTGGTACCTATGACTAGAGATTGTGTAAGGCAGTCACCCTTGGTGCAGGACTCGACTACACTTGAGCCAATACTGTATGTGTCTACTCTACACCCCATTATGGGTTCCTTCGGTTGGGTGCTTTAACTGGGATACCCCTTGAGGAGTGCGACTTATATTAGGACGTAAGAGATAATTAGCAAAACATACATAAGCATGGATAGGGTGGATTTTGATGGTCGTGGAGGGAATACTGAAAAAGTGAAACATCTGTCAAAGACTGCTTAGGGGCCATGGCAACATTCTTGTAGGCATTGTCCCTGAGCATCACAGGAATGCACTTAGTGTAAAATTGATCCCCTAAATTCGGTCCTATCCCCCAACTACCCACCCCCCTTTTTCCCACAAAATGAAAGAGGATCCACTAGATTATATATCTTTCTTGTTCTTTTTTTTTTCAGTAACTTTTATATTTATCTCAAAGTCAGCTTTATTCAAATACATATGTATATATATTTATAACTTCATCGGAGACAAAAAATATGTGCACTCATATGTGCAAGAGCGGGCAGAATGGGGAGTTTCTCTGGTATTAGAAAGTTTTAAGAATCCATAGTTACATAAAATCAAACCAAAATATACCCATTCTTGTGCCCTAGCAACTACTTGTGGCATTTTTATTCTAAAAAAATGCCCATTTCTTTGGGGTCACTTCTGTAAAAAACTATAAACTCAATTTAGATATCTTTTTTTTTTGGGGGTTAAAAAGAAAATTAATTATAGTATTTAAATAATAAAAGAAATAGCTAAACTTTTTCATTAAATGTACTCCAAAATAAGTATGAATTGCTAAATTAATGGAGAAAAAGAAGAAAATTTCAAGATGCCCTTCATAAAATGAGTTATACCTACTATTTTTAAATGCCGTTTTTTGCATTTTCTTACAAAATACTAAATTTTAAGCAAAATCTATTATTTTGTTAAATATATTCTCCCCTGCCCATTGTTCACCTATACCACTGTTTAATTCTCCACATTGTAAGTATATTCTTTATGTATTGCATAAGAACATTTATACTTTGAATTTTATCATTTCCTCGAAAATATCGACTTTTATGTGAATACGACAAAGCAGATTGAAAAGCTATTTTGTATGCTTTGTCCAATTTATTTGGTACTAGGTTCTCAAAAAAGTTATATGTGATACCGTTGCTCTATAGCAGTGGTTCCCAACCTTTTCTTTAATATGAATCCCCCAGAACAAGTTTTCCTTAACTTTTTCAGACTAGGCCCCCTTGGCTTTGGCTTTAATTTAAACATCTAGCACCCCCCGTTGCCACATAAAAGTTATTCTTCCAAAATGAAAATAATACCAAATATGACGATAAGGAAATAAATATATTTTAATCAATTTTTTGGGTACAGCAGATAGTCTAAAATCAATTATACGGTCTTTTAATAATAATGACGCAATCGAAGGAAGATACGAGATCATCCATCTCACGAGATGTTTAAATTCGAATTCCAAATTCTACGAGGGAAGAAGGGAGGAGAATTAATACTAGGAAAACAACCAAACCTCTTAAACGAGCTGAATGCACTCCTTCCTTGTGAATGAGATATAAGAATAGAAAAAATAAAGAAATCCATTCACAATTATTAGATAATTTTAATATTTCAAAATGGGATCACTTAAAAATACAAAATGGAACAAAAATCATTTGAGATGCATATTCTAATTATTTCTTTTTTTAAATTATACATTGAAAATATTTCTATAATATAAGGTATGATATTCCTCATCAATATGTATTATGAATAAGTTATAAGGGTCTAAAGAAAAGTGGCGTTTTTCATCATTTTTGAGCCTAAAAATGAAAATATATCGAGTTCAGAACAAGGTGCAGAATCAATAAAAGCACTTTTAAATCATGAAAACACTGTGACATAAGTTTTATTATTCCTACTTTTAATTTGGAAATTGTTTTAAGTGTAAAATTGACTCTGAACGATATTTATCCGGAATTTCTATAATCCCAGATATTTCAAAATTCAAATTACTAAGAGAAAAACTCAGATCATTTTAGGATTCTGTGACTCATAGATAAATTAGACTATTATCTTTAATTCATTTGTGAAAACTCCCCCCTTTAAGTGTTCCCTATGTTATCAATGATATCAAATACCGACACTCCTTTAGTATTTATTATAAGATTTCTTACAAATATCATTTAGTGGACCAATTTTTTTATTTTTGACAAAAATAAATAAAAGTGCTATGCACATATTCATTTCTTAAAAAATGGACTCATCTAACTGAAAGCTAATTATGTTGCAGTACAATTATTAGTAAGAGATATATATTTCATAATTTTCTCTGGTGTGGATAATCTTTCTAACTACCCAATCGTGTAAGCTTTACCACATCTAGCAATCAGCAAAGATATTATGTATGAAGCACGCAAAACGTTAGTGGATTGTTGTGAACTGACTTAACCTATATTTCTAATAGTTTTTCGTGCCTTCAACTTTTCTTGAAGTAGCAGATAAGCAGGTTTGATGACTCTCATGTACTTTTGGTTTAAATAGTTAAAGAAATAAAAGATTATTGATGCAAAAAATATCTTAATACAGTTGTATAATTACTGGATGTTATTTAAGTACTTGTTTGATGTTTAAGGTTATATAATTTGGGCTTTAGTTTATGGATTTTAATTTTTTGTAATTACGTGTTTTTAACTAAAATATAGGTATTTATTCTAATTAGTCTGTTTTCATTTGAGATTAATATTATATTCAGTATAGGATAAAATATAAAGCATCACAATGAAGTACAATAATACCATCTTGATATAACGTACTTTTATCTTATCAAACAGATAATATTCAATATATTCATTCTATTAACCGGTAATCACATTTTTTTAATTTTGTAGGTCCGTTTATTTGTTTTATGTAAAAATATGTAATCTCCACTTTTTTGTTCTACCACCCCAATTGTCCCTTTTTGCATTATCGCCCTGGGGGCGGTATCAATAAATTTGGAATACACTGTCTGGACAATTGTTTTTGGTCGAAGCAAGCTTGGTTAAGCACTTAATTTTACGGGAATATTTAGGTATATGATTTTTTTATTACCTTTTTCTTTGGAAATACATTTTTTGGGAATTTTAGATGACGTGTCTTTTTAGAAAATATCTTTTAGAATATTTTGATAACTTCAAGGTGCCCCAACCAATGCCCTACAGAGCCCTTGCGCTTTTAGCAGCACCATTTGGGAATCATTACTCTATACACTTAGACATTATTCCTTTTAATTTTCCGGAACATGGGGCATCCACGTCCCATTGATGCAAAATTATAACAACAATAAAAATATTTTACTAATCTAGTAAAATTTTCGCAAAAAGTTTGTGAAATACCCTAATTATTTATTATTCAATTTAATTCTATTAATTTTCAAAAATTATCAAACATAAAATTGCCCTAAATTATTTGCTAAAAAAAAAGTCTTTATTTATTGTTTATTTTATTAACAGTATAAAATACAGGAAAATGTCCCAATAACCCTGAAAGGGGTATTGAACTTTATTGCTGCCTTGATCGAAATCCTCAAAGGTACATTTTGCCTTTCAGTCAAATAGGTGTAAAATAATTTATGTTTGGTTAATGATCTGTCAATATTTGAAGAATAAACTCCGCCAGGTCACCTACTGCTTTCGCCAGTATTTCTGTTTCCCCAAAATTGTGCTGTAATGTCCAGTCACATTACTGTGACTGCAGAAGCACCGCTTATGTTCGTTTTGAATTGAGCCTTTTCGCATTTAATCTTCAAACTCGATCTCTTTCCAAATGATTTAAGGACCCTGTTAATGTATTTCCAATCCGACTCAATTGATTGTTCACTCATAAAGATCGTCACATCATCTGAAAATAATAGATTGCAGGGAGATGATCACTATATAGAAGAGAGATAGGATTATAGGATCCCCATGGTATGTGCTTCTCTATATTTATATATTTATTGTACACCATCAATGTGAAAAACTCATTTTACTCCTTTCAACATATTTTTGATTGCACCTATAAATACTGAAGGAAACCCTCAACATTCAATTTTTCGCTGCAAAGCCGCACGCTCGAAGGAATCGAATACTTCTTGGAAATTCATTAAATTTATGGCCAAACACTTTCCTGACGCATTGTTTTCCTATTGCTGCTTTAAGGGACATAACGCCATCACCCGTTCTCCTGCCTGATTTGAACACAAATTGAGATCCAGGAAGTATTTAATTTTCTACTAAGATCCCAGGGTATATGTTGTATTCTACTTCTAGGATAGCTACGGGTCTTCAGTTTTTAATAATCTTATTTTTCTGTAGAAATAAATATATCATTCCCGTCTTTGGAGATTTGTGTAACCCTTTCCCGAAGAAGTTTTTGTTGAAAAGTTCTCCTACAATCCCTGCCAACTCTGGCAGTGCTTTGTAGAATTCTCTAGTACAATCCAGGAGCTTCTTATTTATTTAACTTTGTTTTAACTTAATGTCATTTGTCTTTCACTATGAATACTTTTGAGTACGTTTTTCTATCTTTTAGGTCAATATAGTATTTCTCTACTTTCTGATGAAAGTCTAATTTCTTCGATGTACATATTCCCTGAAAATAACTCTCCCCATATTTTGCAATTTTCTTTGAGTACAATTCCTCCTTGCCATCCACCTCTAATAATTTTATTTTCGTTGTTCCTCTTCTTGAATTCAAACATTTAAGTAGGTTATAATTTCTTGAATTTCAATGCTGCAGGCGGAATGGTGCACTTATTTTATTTTTCCTTTTATTTATATACCCATAAATTTTTCAAACTCCTGATTTCATACGGTGTTTGAATATCACAGGTAGTTCCTCCCTAATTACCTTCTCATTTCGTCTTCTCTTCTACACCTTGCATCTTCCTACAACAATTTGTGTTTTTCTAGCACTTTGGGTTGACCTGAATGGCCTGTGAGTGGATTTTTCCATTCAATATAAATTATTTCGAAGGAGAGGATCAAGAACCATATAACTCCGCCTATCTCATCTGGTTTGAGGTTTATAAAAAAATTCAGGAAGAGATGGGGAATCAAAAAATGTGCAAAGGTGATTTTAAGAAGAAAAAATCCCTCTGATTTCCCATTACATATGGTGGGTAAATTATAGGTTGTATACCAATTCGCTGCTTAAAAATGAATGAGTAAACGGTGCAAGTATTTGTAGGGTGTGTGATATGAAAGAAGAGAAAATATTTATTTATTCCTGAAGTATCCTTATTCACAAAATCGAATAATGAGACTTACACAATATTAGATAATTTTTGATTATGGGGATAACTATTTGTCGTCGGACTTCATGAGAGTTACTTTTATGTTTTTACTTTGAGGATAATAAGCCTCCAACACATGGGGTCAAGAAAAAAAAACAAGTATGTTTATCTACTAAAAAGTTAGCAATGTTAGCAAAAAAAAATGTTACATCAGAAATAGTATGGATATATACAAATCTTACAAACTAAGCAGCAAAATAGTTTAGTCAGATTTGTGAAACTAACGCATGGTTTTTAAGATATCATCAATTTTTAGTTTAGAATTGCTGCATCCAATTAAGATAATTGCTTTCAAATATTCGTCTGTGAATCGCTTATGATGTGCTGACTTCACATTATTAATTTATGAAAATGTTGGGTTATAGACATAAGACTGATGCCATACCAGTGGCAAAATTCTTCAGTTTTTGAAAGTCATAATCAGGCAAACAGTTGTATAATACAACAAGTTTTCTTTCTCTGTGCTTCTCTTTCAACAAGTAATTTTATTGAAAATCGATAAGCTCCAGCTCAAGTTCAAATAGCACATCATGAATGATAGAATTGAAAGGATTCTGGAACCAAAGAATGTCTCTCTCAATTCTGTCAAAATCTGAAAATATCTGTAAAAATATTTCTTCAGGTCATGAATCATCTTTATCGGAAAATCGAGGTTGACATCTTTGGCAATTTTAGCGCTAAACTCTTTGAAATGGTGAACATGAAAATTTTTAAAACGAAGTAAGATCTCACAGCTTTGAATTGGTTCTAAATTTTTCAGTGAGAAACGAAAATCTATGTTGTTTCGGAGGCCGTAAAAACGAAATAGAAGAATAAATCAGAATAAATTTCTTCAAGAAAAGCTTGGAACTGACGGTGATTGAGTGCATGTCTCCTAATGAAGTTCAGAGCTCAAACGACAGTTTTCGAGTTGTTTTTTTTCGAATTTATCACAAAAAGTCAATAACTGTTATTTTTAAAATTAAGCAGGCATTCTTTATAATCGATTGTTTGATGTTTTCAAACAGGCTCTACCATCAAAAACAACAAAGTTATGAATTATTTTTGGTTTGATGTTTAAACGATCAAAACTTTATTTTTTTTTAAACTATGTGTATTTTTATTATTAAATAGGTCTTTCCAAATGGTGTACTTCAGTTATTTAGCAACTAGGTACGTCTTTTTGTATTTAAAGCCGTAAGGGTATCTTTAGTGATTTTCATTGAAAAATAAATCCAAAATAATATTTAAAATTAGATGAAGAAACTAGGTAAATAACTACAACAACATAAAAAAGAATAAAGAAGATATTGAGTTAAAAAAATAAACTTTCTGTAGTAATCTAATTAAGAATAAATTAATTGAATCACATAACATTGGTTTACCTTAAAATTGGGGTAGCGTCTGGAAATCCCAGACCGGTGTGAGACCGTTAGGATTTTTGTTAGACTTGAAGTGATTCGGTACTTTAAAAAGTGTGGTCTACATAGGTCTATAAGAAAAATTCAGTTCAAAAGATAAATTTTGTCCTATTCAAAATTATTAAAATTTGCAAAACAAGTATAAGGCCGCTGGCTGATCTGGTGCAGCCCGGCGCATTATCTTTTTTATATATAAAGCCGTTAGATGGATTTTAATCAATACTTGTTGGAAATTTGTGTATTTTATGTAGTAACGACGTGTCTCCTTCAATTATGAAGCACTTTATGACGTCAGTAAAGACGCACACCCTCTCTCCCTCCTTGGATTTACTTCTTTCTTGGGATTAAAATATTGCTTTTTTCCTCAATATAAACTAAAACATGGGAAATTTTTCAGTCAGTTACACACAATCTAACTTTTTTTTTAAATTGAAATTTTCTGAATTATATTTCAATTCAAATTAATGTTGCCAACCTTCCATTGACAGCTAAGACATGTAATGCTAATATGAAAATTATTAAAAAAATTCAAATCTTCATACAATTTCTGAGGACCTGTTTTCTTTATATGTTTATTTATTTATGATCCAAATGGTCACTTAAGCATTCAAATTTTGGCCTGTGAGGCTAGCAAAAGGCAAAAGTTTAATTATTATTATTATTATTTTTTACACATATCAAACTATATGATAATTAGAGACATGTATTTAAGTATAAAAATTATTATTCTTTTTTATGGTTCCACTTACAATATTCAGTATTGAGTACCAAGTATTACTACTATTTTTGAATTAGATACCATACTTTTTATCAATTTGCCAACTATTTTTTTCTTCATAGAATGTGAATATTTAATACATATGTGATGGTATTGAGAAGTTCCTTCCAAATTTGTTTTGGTATATTGAAATTCATTCCAATATATATTTATTTAGTCGATTTTTTTATATTAATGTTATTAGGCTAGAATTACAATGATTTAATTTCGAATATGGCTTGTAGTAATTTCAAATTAGCTGATTAATATTTATTCGATCACTTGCTGGGATATTATAATATTTGAAAATATAAGGGATAATGATCTCGTCATTATTTTTGATTTCCACACTATGGACACAATTTCATAATTTAGTAAGATTAAGTGTTTTAGGAAAGTGTTGATGGTGATTCCAACAGTTCTTTAAATATTTGATAAGAAATGGATAGGACCATTTTTGAGCCTAAGATTGAGAGTGACAATGAAGATCTAGACGATGATGATATTGTAATAATTATGAATATAATGTTCTCTTCTCAAAAATATAACGAACTATTCGTTCATATTGGATATTCAATAATTTTCATTTTCTTGAACAATCAAACAAAAACTCGTTAAGAATATTTTACGAAATGTTTACTGCATAACTTGAAGTAGAAAACTTAATATGATGAATAAAATAGCACAGTAGGGAATATTTATTAATCTGTTTATAATTGTGCATATTGAAATAGTCAGGTCATTTATTAGATTCATGAAAATTATTTATGTATGTTTGAAAATTCGACATTATTCAAGTAATCACATAATGAGTCAATTTTTAGAAAGTAAGATAATTTTTTAAGGGTAACTTACAGAAAATTTGTTCTCATATTAACTATTATTTCCTATTTTTAGGATTCAAACGTTATTAGTGACATTAAGTAATATAATGTTTTTTGTCGGTAAATATGTTTTCTCTCATAGTAACTATATTTTTACAAATATTCCAGCACTTTTCACATCTCTAGTATTAAAAAAAATAGAGATTTAAAGATTACATGAGATCCAGCGAGCATAAATTCTCAAATATTATGCCAGTAGCCAAACTTCAAAATATTTGTTTTTATAAACTATTCCTTTCTATTTTGAAGATAAAAAAAGTCATATGGAGATTTGGCGTCATAATTACAATTATAGTTTTTTATACTAACTAGTATTCCAACAATTTTTACATGTCTAGTGATATAGGAATAAAGATGTTCAAAAAATCTGGATTTTTATTTCGCTTACACACCACTATTGATTGAAACATTAATGGAAAGTTAATCCCAATTTCCAAAGTCAATCATGTTTTCCAATATTATTAATATTAATTTTTTTTAAAGGATAAATTGAATGGCTGTCTTTTAAATGATAATAATAATTGGAAAATAATAATTTAGATATGAATTTTAAAAGTCTTCAATGGCACGATTTTTTTATATCATAATAAATTGTTTTAATACTGAAATTTTATTATGAATTAAAAGAATGGATATGTTACCTAAAACACATAAATGTTTACTATAAAAGCCTTCCAAATAAATATGTTAGTTTATTATTTTAAATCAAAGATTTATTGTTCAAATTAATCCGAGTTTTAAAGAAAAATATTTCATAGATTATATTAAAAAAATTAAGTGATACTTAGAAATGTATGATAAGTGATATTTCATTTTTTTAAACGGACAATTCAATTAGTTAACATTTCTACTTTCAACTACATTTCAAAATTATAATTAATTATGAAAAAATTATACCTTACCCAATCAAATATTAAATATATTTTATTAGTTAAAATAATCACTAAAAAAACCAAATTAATTAATTGTTTGAATTATATTAAGATATATTGAACAAAACTAATATAAGTTATTGAAAAATTATTTACTGTTTATTATTCACAAGTTTAATAAATATTTAAAACGATGGGAGAAAAGCGAGAGAATAAAATGATTGTCTTCGTATATCTATTTTATGATTATAATACAAATTATTTTCTGAATTTTTTGCTTTATATATTTAACTATATTAATTTAACAACAAATATATTTAATCAAGAAAAATAAATACATGTGTGTATTCATTACTATCATTGAATATCTTAACTGTAAAGCTGTAAATACATTTTTCTATTAAATATATATCTATTATTGTGTCATATGTTAGAGACTTTTTTCACAAATATAGTCAGAAAATTTATTTACCTTGTGTATTTTTTAAGTTTGGATTATTTTATGTGTTTAAACGGGGGAAATTATACAATTACTGTTGTAATTAGAAATGTGAAAATTGCTGAAATCCCAATGGATGTAATAATCACGCTTCAGAAAATGTCATAAAATATATGGTAACTCTGAGACAACATATCTGCTAGAACAACAGTAATCACAATCAGTGATTCTTCCTTGCTGATAACGTTAGAGTTTTCAAAATATGGAAAAATTATTAATAAGAACAAAAAAATTATGTTCGTTACCGACATACACTTTTTTTAATGATATACTGATGGAATTCCACCCATTTTTTATTTCTATCAAATTCACTAAAAATATACTTATTTTACTTAAAGAGAACAAGATGCATAAATGGCTCAAATAGAAAACAACAAATTTAAAATTTGCTTTTTTGAAATTTTCCTACATTAGATTTTGCATTGAACTTTAAAAATGCATTATGCTTTTTAAAAATTAGATTTGCTGAGTAACATTCTTACATTTCAATATATATTATAAAATCTATGTATATCTGAAGATATATCAAGATGATGTTAAATTATGATCTTAGTTTTGTTTTGTATAATTATTTCATATTTTAACTTGAAATTATTGTTTTCTGTGATATTACAGTGATATTTCATGCGAAAATAATCATGAAAAAATCACTACAAAGATTACCTTATTTTTTTTAAAGAAATTTATGAAGGGGGATATTTAATCAGAATAATGTTTTAATTAATTCTACAGAGACACTTACTCAAATAAGTGACTCCCATTTGTTGCTAGGAAAATAAATAGAATATATTTTACTAAAGAAATAATTAAAAAGTCAACTTTTATTAAATAGTCAACGTTCTGTTCAAACGGTAAAGAAGGGAAGTAGGGCAGTCGAAGTTGTTCTAACATTTGGCATTTAGACCTAGATATTTTTGAAAGTGAATGTGGGCATTGGTCATAGTAAAGATAATCCCTGGACATCTTATTCAATACTTTTTGAAATTCTATGGAGCAAATCCATTAATCGAAATCGTCAATGCAACTTTTTATATATATTTTTTTGCATTTGGAGCTAAATGATATTACTTTTGCTATATTTAAGTTAAATAGTTGCGTTAATAACCTTTGACTTACTTTTTCTGATTATTATTTGGTGTTTGCTGTATATATATTCATATATAAGTGAATTGTTTAACTTAACATCAAAAATGCCTTAAGGATCTGATGTAATAGATCATAATATTAGCTATAGTTTCACTTCTCTTACTATAGACAAAATATCAATGATTAGGTAATTATTTTGATAAATCGTCTTCCAAAATAGCTGAAGAGAAATATATATTCGAAATTTATGGAAGTTTATCTACTTTTGGATCCCAGAATATATCCTGATATTTTAGAAATATCCATCGACAAACTAGGGTCTTCATTAACATGTAACTTTTCATTCAAGCAGTTCATAGTATCTTCAGAATTACTTTGCCATTTTCTATGTACAAATTGGCCTCTTTGATTCAATTCTATGAGAGCAGCAAATAGCTTCCTGGCTTCTGTAACATTATTTTTCCCGGTTAAAACGCCCTACAGTCGTATCTTAATTCCAAATGGTTAAGATCTTCCTATATATCTGGAAAAGTGGTTTTAGACACCCGACGGTGTAAATAAAAGAGGGAAGGAGTGCGGTAGATTAAGGATCCAGGTCCACTACTAAAGCATGTGGAGCCCTGTAATATGATAAAAATATTATTTCTTAAGCAAAAGTTTCCCAAACTTTACTATACTCAGGCCCCCCTACACTATAACATTTTTAGCTGAGGCCCCTATATACGAAACATGTGGACCATGTATGTGTAGACTGAAAAAAATCCTCAATTCGCATCATCCTACGCCCTGCTCCGTATAACCTCCCCTCAAGGCCCCTATTTTGAAAACCATTGTATTATGAAACTTTAATTTTCGGTGTCCCTCCTGGATCTTGGGGCAGTATGCACTCTGTGTATAAGATAGGTGCGGCATTGTTTGTATCTAATATCATTTCGTGAGCTCGAAATTTCAAGTAACGCCCTTTATTTTAAATGCCTCTTTCCAAACTGAGTCTGTATAGAAAAGAACGGAGACTGATAATGCTGAGCCAAGACCGAGACCAAAACTGTTGAAATGAAAGAACGGAGACTGGGACTGATAGAACTCCTGAACCTGAACTGAGCACAACTTCGGCAGTAAACTATCATCGCCTATTCTAATTGATACCTTGAAATATACTTTTGTTATATGTTACACAGCAATTTTATGAAAAGACCATTTAAAAAGTAAATTAATGAAATCTGCTTGTGTTTTTGGTCCTACTAACAAACAACCATTCAGTGAAAGTTCCTCAACAGATTTAATTGAGCCATCGAAAACTATTCTGAGCTTAGTCGTTGAAGATTATTTCTTTATTACAGCATGATGTGGGCAAAGATTGGGCGTATGTCCCAATAAGATAAATATTCGAGTAAATTTCGGGTATCCTTGGGCCTTGGATTGGTGGGCACAAGCAAATCGGATTTTTTCCCGTCTCAATCCCGTATGCTTCCCAGATCAATCCAGTAGTTGTAGTCCTTATGTGAGTAATATATTTGCAATTCAGAACAGATGTCTAGAAATTTCCCTCTCAAATTTACAGAATTAGCAAAGTCTTTTCTCTGGCTTTTTTTCCATTTATTAATCAATAGGGTCGTCGTTGCTATTTGTTGCCGCAACCCCTTGTCCTTCAAATTCATGAAGAAATTTCCCACAAGGACATTGAGACTATTTATCAAGTCTTCTTTGGGTGGGAACTCCAGTATTTGATAGAGTTTTTTCAATAAAATATTTACAGAAGGTATTCCTGAAGATTTCTTCAAAGCACATCGAAAAAATTAGGAGTTAAACACTTTTAAACTCAAGTAGAATGGAGTTAGTGGTCCAAAAACTGTATCACGGGTTACCATTTTTAATAACACTATTCCTTTAAGATAATGGAAATTTTCAGAGTTGGTGGATGTCTTAGCAATCTGCACTTGTCCAATTGTAGACAGATGATGATTATTGACTTAATTACTTATCTGAGATATAAAAATAAGACTCCTTTATAACTGATAAGACAATTCAGGCACCCATTCTTGATTGAATGTAGTTTTCTAACATGACATCGTAAAGATTTTGAGCAAAAACTAATTATGTTGTAATGTCCGGCGATATTACTCCTTATTAAGGACACCAAAAAAGATCCCTCCCCCCGGTATTTATGCTTATATAACAACATACTATTATCATGAAGGATACACATAATTGCTAATTATAATCCTACACCCAATGCAACTACCCCCGTTGGTGTTACCATTTAAGCAGTTATTTTTACCTTTTATGAGTTTTTTGAACACTACTTCTTGGAGCTTATGAATCATAGCTAATTCTTAAGTGATAAAAAAGTAGTATTTATTGACTATGTGATATTGTAAAACCTAATGATCATACCAAAGTCTTTAAGTGAAGAAACTATGTCAGACAAATTAGTTGCGAGCCATCCAAAGCTATTACCCCCGTTGTTGTGACCCTTTAAGTAGTTGTTTTTGCCACTTAATAAGTGGAGTATCACAATTCTTGATATTTTTAGCTAAAATAGAATCATATTTTATGAGTAGATTTTAAAAAAAGAACTTACTGCTACATGGTACAAAATTCAGAGTTCCATTTCGAAATTAGTAAATATTTTATACCTTTTACTGATAACTTTGATTCTAATTTGGTGTGGATGACTGTAAACATGCTGAAAATTGTATCAACTTTTACAATGGGCGTATTTCTATAAATTGAATCTTCAACACATGCTACGTCTCGTAATTAATTGTAAGCTGGATTTTCTGATAGGAAATTGGTCAATTTAGATCAGAATGGGTGTAGCTTAGTATAATTTCGTAGCAATTCAACGATGGTAATGCTGACAAGTAAAGGTAATCTTCCTTCAAAAGCTCCGACAAGTCATCTGTTAGCGTCTGGTAAGTATATCCAAACTCCTGGCCCTCCATTTCCAGAAATTCAAACAGAAGGCGACGTTATCTTAGTCATATTATTCAGTTCTCTATCGACTATCAGTATCTAATATTATATTAATATTGAATAATAAAGGTGGGAATTGATAACGTTCTTGCTAAGGAAAGATGTTCATTATTTTTTCAATGATACCATAAGTATTTCTTCCCTTCTCCTCGCACTATTTTGTACCCTCACCAAAATTATCAACCTTAGATATGAGGCTTAATTTAATAACTAAGGGTGATAATTTTGCTAAGAATAGAAAAGCGTGGGAGGAGAAGAGAAGAAATACTTATGGCATCATTGATTAAATAATATACATCTTCTTCTATCAATCAAGAACGTTATCATTCCAGCCTTTATTATTTAATATTAATATAATATAAGATGGTGAAAGTCGATAGAGAACTTAATAAAATGCCTAAAATAATGTCACTTCCTGTCTAGATTTATAAACATGGAGGCCCAGAAATTTGGAAAATACTTTTCGGATGAAAAACAGATGGTTTGTAGGATTTGTCGATATAAATGTGCCTCTAGTCCCCTGTCTAGAATAACATGCCACTCATTATCCTCATCTCATATCAACAGCATGGATATTCATGTAAAAAATCAAGTTAATGATGAATACATCAAGTCAGACTTTAACTCTGATCTCACAAAGATACATATTGCATGTCATATAACCTTATCTATCGCTAATCATCTATGTGAAAAAATTTATGGAGAAATACACGGGTAAACCTATCCATTCCTGAGGAACCATCATTAAATTAATGGAGGATGTTGGTACTGATGTCATTCATAGAAATACATATAAAAATGTTTTAAGTCATCCACACCAAATGACGATCAAGTTATCAGTAAAAAGTATATAATTTCGAAATGGAACTCTGAGTTTTGTACTATATAACAGTAAATATTCCATTTTTTTTAAATCTAACCCTAAAATATGATTCTATTTTAGCCAAAATTATCAAGAATTATCAAACACAACTCATTCAATGGCAAAAAAAAATTGCTTAAATGTTCACAACAACGGAAGTAGTAGCTTTGGATGTTTCGCAACTAGTTTGCCTGACATTAGTTTCTTCACTTGAAGACTTGGGTATGATAATTAGGTTTTCCAATAATACAGCCAATAAACATTACTTTTTTATCACTTAAATTATTAGCTATGGTTGATAAGCTCCGAGAAATGGTGGTGTTCAGAAAACTCATAAAAGGCAAAAACAACTGCTTAAATGGTCACAACAAGGAGGGTAGTTACATTGGGTGTAGCATTATGATTAGAAATTGTGTATATCCTTCATAATAATAGTATGTTGTTATATAAGCATAAATAACGGGGAAAATATCTTTTTTGATGCTCTTAATAAGGAGTAATATCGCCAGACATTACTACATAATTAGCCTTTGCTTTAAATCTTTAAGATGGATTTATTTCTAACATTTTTTTTATTAGTATATTTATTGTCTAATTTTATTATTTTGACATTTACTTTATTATTAATAATTAGTTAGATTTCATCGGTAGAGATATATCTATCCTTTGCACAATTGTATATAGCAACTTCCACATGAAGAAGAGGGGTGATTATCTTTTTGATTAAACTCCACGTCTCGTTTGTATTTTGCAACCTAAATTAATAATAATTCGATAATAATCTTTGTAGATACTTATATTTACATTTTTTAAAATTTGGATATTTTAATCCCTTTTGGCGAGTTTTCCTACCGTGGAATATTCGTTGCAGCAAATTTTCCTTGCTGGAAAAATTATTTGTCTTTGACAACTCAACACAAAGAATTTCGTAACGTGTTAGCCAAGACTCAGTCAATTTCAATTTTCTTACGAAATTTTGACATATCTTGTTCGATATATCAGCACATGAAGGTAACATCCTTAGCTTTAACTGGAGGAAAGTTCATATTTTCAACTATCCAGTGAAATACTTTTAAACTTTTTGAATTTATTCGTCTTGAAGCTATGTGCCTCTGAATAAAAAGCACCTATTTTCCACTTTAAACATAGATAATTTGAGTTAAAATTATAATGCAGACATTTTAAACTTTTTTAGCATTCGGCTTTATAATATATTAACATAATTTACCCCTATCTTCAACACTGAGGGTTTCAAACAGCTTTGAACCTTAAAAATAACAAAAAATGTATAAATAGTCGAACATTGAAGTTCGTATTTGCTTGGTATATAATTTGACACAATTTGATGAAATTGATAAGACATAGGGGGGGGGGGATATATTTTGTTTGTATTCTTCCGCTTTCCTTTAAGTTAACAAACGTTGAAAACTCCATGTATTAGAATATATATGTCTTTTTTTATGTCTCTTATTAATTATAATTCGATAATAATCTTTGTAGATACTTATATTTACATTTTTAAAATTTGGATATTTTAATCCCTTTTGGCGAGTTTTCCTACCGTGGAATATTCGTTGCAGCAAATTTTCCTTGCTGGAAAAATTAATTGTCTTCGACAACTCAACACAAAGAATTTCGTAACGTGTTAGCCAAGACTCAGTCAATTTCAATTTTCTTACGAAATTTTGACATATCTTGTTCGATATATCAGCACATGAAGGTAACATCCTTAGCTTTAACTGGAGGAAAATGATGTCCTGCAGATTTCGTAAAGGTAAACGTATATTTTCTATTATTTAACAGGAAGTTTGTGGTGGGATTCAGGTAATGAACAGTTACTATGATAATATTTATTGTCTCAATTTGTAAGTCCCTGGGGTTTTCTATACCCTTGAGAAAATATATATTACTTTCATTTTGTCCCACAATATCCAATGTTGATGTAGAATCAAAGACAGGATCCCCGTGTAATATAATTCTTTGTGCACCTGTCCATGTTTGAGAGATAGACTCTGTGTAGTCTTGTATTACTTAATACTAACAAAATTTATTCAATAATTAACTACAAACATTGAGACGCCGATAAAAAAACAATAAGAGCATAAGAGTAAGTCGGTAAGTTATGTTAAGGTTCTTCTGTGGGCAGTCTTATGTTTTCAGTGTTTATATAATTAATTAAATAGTTGAATAAAAACCATCAATTGTAAATTTAAAATTAGATTTTCTCTTAATTAGTAAGCTTAATCTTAAATTTCCTGTACCTAGAATTCTTTATATTCCAGAATTAATGCTAATGGGCTTATAAATTGGTATGTTCCTTTACTAGGGGCGCGTTTAATAGTATTTCCTGCTATTGAGAAGAGGCGGGGGATTTTAGATTCATTCCTTAGGGTAGCATTGAGGGCTATTAACTCTGATGTAAATGTTTTATTTAAAGAGGGGAGAGGTTGTTTGTTAATGAGCTTGTTTTTGAGTGTTTTAATAATACACTTCCTAGGGGGTTTCCTTATATTTTTACTAAAAAGAGCCACATCTGAGTTAGCGTAGGTATAGATTTGCCTTTGTGATTTGGGTCTGTTGAATTTATAGGAGTGAGTATAGGTTTGCTCTTTTTGTTCCGGAGGGAACTCCTAGGATGTTAATTCCTCTTTTAGTACTGATGAGTTAATTTGGAGGTTAATTCGCCTTTTAACTTTAATGATGAAGTTATTAGTGAATATAATTGTGGGTATTTACTGTTAATTTTACTAGGGAGGGGTGCAAGGATTATTATTCCCCTAAGTAATTTAGTAGTTATAGTGGGTTTATGGCTTATATAAATGCTAGAACTAGGGATAAGGTTAATTTAAGGATATTTATTTATATTATTCAAATCTTTATACGTTTCGGAGACTTTGCATTAAGTTTGTGCCCTTTTGCTATTGTCCTAATTTCAACCTAGGTGTGGACTTAAAGCCAGCAAAATTATTTCATTTTTATAGGGTTCCGAGTGATTATACTCTGAATTAAAATAAATTAAGAAAAGTGACTTCAGGGTTGGGTCTTAATTATAGATAAAGCAGAGCCTAAATTGAGTTAAACACTAATTTGTGTTAGCTTAAAGTATTTCTATGATACTCGTCCAAAAAGCCTTCAAATCATAAAACATTTCATAGTTCGTCTAAATAGGGTAGTAATAGGCCTATAAAAAGTAAATAAAAGTAAAAATTTGACCTAACTTAATAAAGATAGGTTCAACAGGGTTTGCTCCAATTCAAGTGAAAAGAAAAAAAAATTAATAAAGGATCATAATATAAATACTATTATAGGATTAAATGTTGGGGGAATAGTTTCATTTTATCACGGAGTAAAAAAGTAATAATAAACAAAGCTTTCACTGAACGAGCTAAAGCACTCCTCCTAATTTATTGAGCATTGAGTGCAAAATAGCAGACGCAAATATAAAATACCACTCAGGTTGAATATGAGCTGGTGTCACCAAGGGGTTGGCTTGGATAAAGTTTTCAGGGTCCGCTAGTAACCAGGGGAGTAAGAGACTAACCACCTATGATACAAAAAATAAACCCGAATCCATCTTTGAGGGTATCGTAGGGTTCGAAGGGGATTCTAAAATAAAAAGAATATCCATTGGAGTGGAGGAAAATTTGAGAGTTATGACGCCTACAGAGGATACGAGAGGAATTAGGTAGGGTAAGGCAAAGAATCGTCTTAAAGTGCCCTTACTTGCCCTATTTCCCCCCCCCCCATAATCAACCTTCGATTTCATTCCCAATTCCTGGTATAAGTGAAAAAAGGTTAGTAATAACCGTGGTTCCTCATAAGAATATCTGTCCACAGTGTAAAACGTATCCTAAAATAGATTTTGCTATAATAAGAATTAAAATTAAAGACACTACAATCAAACGGGTGTCAGTTTATAAGAAGAATAGTTAAGTCCTCGGCTTGTATATAAATATAGATGTATTTATAATAATATAATAATATTGCAGTATTTCTGTGAATAACTCGGATTACTCATTCATAGTTAACATCTCGCATAATGTGATGTTCTGATAAAAATGTTGTAGAAACTTCTGTAAAGTAGTGTATTACTAAAAAAAATCCCGGTTAGAACTTGGGTGATAAGGCACAGTCCTAATAAAGAGCCAAAGTTTCAACTCAGGGTAATATTAGCAGGGGTTCGAAGAGTAGGAAAGGGGTTGTAAATAGAAATTGATGTATAAGAATTCATTACTGTTTAATAATTTTAACTTTCTGGTGGAGAAATGCGTTAATTTTAGAAATGAAACATAAGTAAACTTTTATTGGTTTAACAATAAGTTCATAGGGGTTAATTAAATAATTTCAGCTTAATTCTCCGATAGGGGATTTGTATTTATTAAATGTAGGTTAATCTATTTAAAGGAATTAACTAAGTAGCAGATTCACTAAAATTTCAATGTAAGCAGAGGTTTAAACAAGTACTTTATTATTTCTGTATAGGAGGAAATTAGATCTATAAAATAACAAATATATAATCAAGTGATTTAAATGGATAATTTATAAAAATTTGTATGCCAGGGTTAAGGTAATGAGGTTTTTCGAAAAAATAGGATTTTTAGAAAATTGACTGTAGTGGGGGGTCGCGAGGTAATGAGGGTCTGAATGAGTTACGCATCAGAGGTGTAGCACTATCCTGGGGGTCTATGGCTAGGTGTATGGGGGCAAGGGGGTATAATTTATGGGGTATAAAACCAGTATAGTGGAATGGGGGGGGATAGGGCGTGTTTATAGAGTTAAAGTATCTTGTAGTTTTAAAGGATTCTAACGTTTACTTATGTTTGTGAGCAGTTTGTCTGTAATTTTATTTTTCTTTCCCTCAAGGATTAATATAGTGTAGCTTATTAGTTGTGGAGCCAAGCTGATTTTTGTCTTTTATATGCTTAGGTTGATAGTAAGGCACATTAAGTTTTATTGAAGTGTAAATTTCAATGGGTGTGTAATTTCAATTTATGGAGTGGGGTTCAATTTAAATTCTTTGAATTGGGCTAATTTATTAATAAATTTTAAAAAAAGGGGGGTTAGTCGCTACAAAAGAAAACTTAACCGGAGAGGAGGTTTAGAGAAGTAATTTTTTTTCCTATATGTGAGGAAATTATTTATCTAAAAAATATAATATATAAATTTAAGTCAACTACTATTTTTCCTGATTGCACTAAAACCAATTGAATAAGGCATTTAATATAATAAGAAAAGAAATATATAGACTGGAAAAATAAATAATTAAACAATTCCATCTTTAAAGAACTAGACGACCCCAATTGTTTGTAAGAACTATTTCTCCTTCAAATTTGCAAATTTCACCGCAGGAATCAAGATATTATCAAAACAATTCCCTTTTATTACCATTATATCAGGCTAATTATGTACAGTAAAAAAAACCTTACTGATATACCTATATGAGTTAGCACTGCATTGAAGGATTGATTTCATATAGATTTGCTTGATTTTCTTATTTGCTAAAATAGGATTCATGCCCTCCGACTCATCTACCAAGAAACGGCCTATCTCCTGCCAGGCTGTGTCAATTCTCTTTTGTCTATTTGCAAATAAACAACTCTTGTAGCTGGTCGCTGTTTACAGGGAGAGTTGGATGGTATTGATATCTGTCTAACCCATAGCCTCATTAAATAAGAACATCTTGTCAATTTCTGAGTCTCTCCGCATCTAGGAAGGCTACTTTGAACTCAGAAAGATACACAGAGGCAACCAGTATCTCCCTACGTTCAAAGTATCCAGTAGAGTCTGTAGACCTCATTTACATTCTGGCTATGAATGCATCTATAAGTCGTAAGCACTTTGGTGCTGTCTCCCTCTCTTCGTTAAGACACTCTTCAAGTAAGAGATGGTGGGAAGGAGATTATCTAAATAGACAGCTTTCTTTCCTTGAAGAAATTCTAGAGCTCTGTCCATGTGAGTATTACACGCTCCTCGTGGTCAACGAAACTCATTTCCAGGTAATAAAATTTAGGTAATTTAGTGGCGGTAAGAATACAGCCAAAAGCCACCCTATCCTTATCCCTGAGCTCTTGAACTCTTTTTCACTGCATCGTAGATAGAGTTCTGGCATTCAGTCGAGGTAGTCAAATGAGCTTTGCTGCACGTCTCTTATAATATTTTCAAATAATACAAATTGATTGTTTTTAATCCATAGGTTCATGAGGAAAAAGACCTTGAAACGTATTCCTTGTGTTCAGCTTAAATGCAACTTTGCTTTCCATGGCAGCGACGAGATGAAGAGTATGTGAAGAACAATTCAAATAAATGAAAACTTGCTACTAAGCTAACAGGTAAATCTAAATCATCAATTTCAGTTATTTCAATCAAGATATACGACCAATGAGATGAGGCTGAGAAGATTGAAAATAAACTGTCCAATGTGCCAAAAATGTAACTGAATTTGGAACCACGAAAGTTGCATGCAGAGCTGCTAAATTCAGAGAATGATGGTTGCATGGCATAAATACAATATTAGGGTTAACTTCCCTGATGCGTGTTTGAATACAAGATCGATGACCTGCTATTACTGCTGCGTTATCAAATGCTGGTCCCCGACAGTCCGGAATGTTAATGTCGTCCATTTCTAATTATTTAAGAATCATTTATATTATTTCCTCAGTATTTTTGCATTTCATCTCAATAAAACGAAGAAAGGATTTTTCTACTTTTACTTCATTACCAGTTATCTTATCATAACGTGACATCTGACTCATTTGGTATATATGAGAAATGTCTGGAGTACTATCAAAAATAATGCAGTAGTATTTACTCTTTTTCACTTCATCGATAACTTTGTTTCCCACTTGATCTCCCAGGAGGTTAACAAATTCATTTTGAATTAGTTGAGAGATAGTAAGTTGTATATCTAGAAATTCTTAATTCAATCAAATGTTCACGCAACACTGGGTTGTATTTTCCCATCAGTTAAACAAGATCCAGAAAATGTCGTTTATTTTCATTTTCTTCCACAACTCGAATATATTCTCCATGGCCTCGTAAAGCTAGATTTTGCTTAGCAAGAAACGTAACTATGTTCAATAATCTACTAAGAATTTGCTTCCATTTCTCTGTTGCATTTTTAACAAGGATTTGGCGTTTGTTATACATTGTCTTGCCTTTGAAAAGGTTAATTTCTAGCTCTTTCCACTAAGTGAACGCATTCTCATGTGCAAGACAAGATTCTTATCTTAGGGTGCAATTTTCACCAATATTTGAAACCATGAACAGAGCAAAGCTTGGAATTTTCATTTGAAAATAGCTTACAATATAAACAAAACACGGATTCTTTCGATGGAGAGTATATCATCCAGGCTCTAAGGTTTTTTCTCCGTTTTGTAAGGTCAAAAAAAACAATTTTGTTGAAAGGCGTCTAGTTCCCCTTTCAGTTTTGATATTTGTTCTGGACGTACAACTTCTTTGAACTTACAGTCAATATTTTGCACAGCCTTCAATCCTTGTTGTATAAGCATTTCCCGATTACTTTAATAAGACATTGCAGGCCACATTCCAATATCTTTCAAATTAATAATATAGTTTTGTTCTTCATTAATTTGTGGTGGATCTGCTTCATCAACATCATGATCATCTTCATGAACTTCACCAACTTCATCTCCATGGACTTCAACAATATCATTTCTACGAACTTCTGCATTAATATTAGTTTTGTCTGCATTGGCTGGGCCAAGGACTCCTGTAACCAGGACAAGACACTGCGCTCACACGTTTAAATATGGGTTTTGTTTATTTAGAATTAGTTTATTCTATATGGAATGTTTCTCTTAAAGTGTTTTGCTACAAAATAAAGAGTTTTTAAAAGGATTTTGCTAGGGAAAATCATTTAGATAATAAAAATGAGGCTATATTCTAATAGAAGTGGTATTTTATTAGTACTTTAATCAAAATAAACATTAAAAACATATAAAAAAGAAAAGGCACTATCAAAAAGTTCAAAATTGGTCCAAGTCTACAAGTCAGAAGATTTTGTTTGGAATTTAGCTCTTTTTCAATTAGCTTCTGAATTCATAGCTGTCATTTTCTTTTTTGTTAAAAATCGGACCCATGACATTAAACAAAGCGAATGAATTTTTTTGAAGAAAAGCTGAATTCCTCACACTTTACTCCCACAACGGCGATAATGTCAAAGTTAAAACTGTCCTGCCTCCTGTCACTGAATGTGGCAACAAATGAAGCTCCAGGATTTGGTGTGCCAAGTCTTTCTCTTCAGGAGTAGCTGTGATATAAGAGAGCATGGAGTGAGCATAGAGGCAGGAGAGGTAGAGAAGGTCGGATGGAGTCGACAACCCCCCTTTGTTCATTAAGTCGATGCACTCTTTCAGGTCTACATGCTGATTGGTTGGACTATCGAATGTTATTGAGTCCAGAGGTGTGTCTCTGATGACCATTAACTCTTGGCATCATGTACAGCTGATCTTTTTCTTCGAGAAAAACCAATATACCCGGCAACTAAGTAGAGAGCATTACTCGCTCCCTTGGAAGCTAGTTCCTGGAGGTAATCTGGTTGCCAGTTAGTCAAAATGAGCTCAGCTTTTACCAGGTTTTCATCCAGCAGACCTTTCATATCTGAAGTAGTCAAACCTGAAAATTTAAAAAAGTCAAATATTGTTATGATATTATTAAATTGTAAAAATAAGTAATACCTAAATAAAGAAGCTTACTATTTACAAATATCTTATTTACCTGAGACTTTGACAAGACTCAGAATATGAATATTTTTCTCTGCTTCCAGGATGTGTCTCATGCTGATGTAGTAGATACATGCACTTAGTTGTCTGTACCAGCCAAACCTTCTTTTGATGGGATCAGACTGGAACATGCCAAGGAGTACATAGGAGAAGTCTTCATCTAGGAGAAGATACTCTGCCAGATCTGCTGCAGCAAAGCAGGGCTGCTTTGTTGCTAGGAAGGTTTCTGAGGCCAAGTACTTTACTGTTTGGCCACTTGATGAGCAAGTCGACAAAATCTCTCAAGAAAGAGAGGCAAAGTTTGTTCTTCTCAGAGATTTGTTCCCGAAGCTCAACTATCTTTTTGTAGCCAACTCCAGGTGTCTTGACGTTTAGGATATTCCACATAGTCCTGAGCTCACGTGAGTGCGGTTGAAAGAAGACAAGGTGAATATTATCTAGCTGTTGTTCTTGTGAAGAGGAGAGCCATTTGCTCACGAATGAAAGAGAGCTTAGAAGCTTACTTAAGTTCAATCTCTGAAGAGTTGAGAAACTTCACTAACTTGTTGAAATACATATATAGTGTTACATAGATCAAAGAAGAGTAGTAAACATTGGGGGACTATGTGCTAGATATGAAATAGCGGTTTTACATATTTAAATTAATTATGTTTGTTTGTATTTATTACTATTATTAATATTATATCATTATAGATATAGTTGAATCAAGCCTAAATTTGGTTACAACAGTTATCATATAATAGCGCACCAACAAGCTTAGTAACGGACCTGGATCAATAATCTACCCCACCCCTTCCCTGTTTTATTTACAACGCCTGTTGCCTTAAATCACTTTTCCATATCCATAAGAAGCTATATGGAACTCAAATAAAACTGTATCACTCTGATGACTTTAAAACATCATTGGAAAACGTTGCAATTGCTCAAAAAAAACAACTCAGAAAATAGACTTATTGATTAAAAGTAATTTTTTTTAATATTATATAATGTATTTTATTTATATATTCTGTATAAGGAAAAAATACAAGAACTGAGACCGAAAAACAAGTTATAGCGGTCTCGGTTGCACTTTGTCGGTTCCGGTTCTAGCAGCTCAAGAACTGGAACCGCTTGAACTGCTAGACCGATAAGGACAAAAACTTTGTTTAGCCCTGGCTTACTTATTACATTCTAGATCATTCCAGATCATATCCATTATGTGATACACGATACGGGCACATGCTAATATGGCCTCGATTCGAGATATGATTCATCTATATACCTTCTCAGTAGTTGTCATACATATACATACAACCATTTATAGTATACAATTATAGGCATACATTCACGTATTACTGAAATTTACTAGATAATATATATGTGAGGTGACATACAAGAAAACGACATACGATTTTTTTCCATAAAATTAAGTCTATGCTAGTTTACAATTCTTTGCATAATTACCTACAATTTCAATTTTTTATGAATATTTTAATTAACTCTCTGTAGAGTGCGGAAATTAGGGTTAATTTTTATCAAAATATCCGTCTAAAAAATAATGTAGCTATAATGGTGAGTACAGCTGAAGTGGGAGGTGCATTTATTATAAATGCAAGGTATAACAACCTTAACAAGTCTTGTTAGATCTGAGTTGAATTAAACTTTAAAAAATCTCCAATTTCATAGAAATTCTTCAAATTCATAAAATTAAATTTGTGCCAAGTAATTTTGTTTTAAAAAATTGAATATGGTACTGCCTTGCACAGAGAGTATATGTTATCTTGCCCAAAATTTATTTCCAGGTTGTTAAGAGATATTTCATATGGCTAATGGCTTTGTTTCTTAGTATTAGATACACCGTTTCTTCAAGGATCGTATGCTTTTGACTATAAATAATCTGTTCTCCGAACTGCAAAGATCTCATATTTATCATTGTGTGAACCTCCTCTCTCCTAAGATTATGATTATATTATTTTTATTCTGACCTTTATAGAATTTCTTAAGAATAATGCAATTCGTATAATGTATCAATGACCTAAAATTTATAACCCAAATTATAAAAAAAATTTCAATTATATCATTCCAAGTATATCATTTTTAAATTAAATCAAAAGTGAGATATAAACTTAGCTCTCTGAGTTCAATTAATTAACGTTATTAGTATTATCTTTTTATTTAATATTTAATTTAGTAATATAATTAACAAACAGGTATGAATGTTGGGTGCCAGGGGTGTGACTCACTGTAGCTTGGGCAAATATCAGTCTAGATTGCATAAGGCCGCTAGTATTTTTTAAGAATACGTCAACTGTTGTTTGACACCAATGTATATTTTAGCTATTTTAATAATATTACATCCTTACAAGTTGTAATATCAATGAATTCTTGGATAAGGAATGAAAGACTTTAGCAAGCATTTCAAACAAGTTTACCAAGTAGGATTAATTTTCAATTCCTGGAGGAAATTTGACTACACTGTTTAAGGATAACTTCATCCAAGTAATGGGAAAACTTTATGTCGCGCCAGGATGATGCTTTAGTGGCTACAGGCTAACAAAGTCTGAGAAGAAGGATCCTCCTCCCGCCAAAAGACGTTTCCATATATTTCCAAAATATAAGGAATGACCAAGTCTTTGGAAGCTCTCTCTTTTAACAATTAGCCATTAGAAGCCCTCAAAATATTCTGCTATATGTGACTCGCATTTTTTATTTTTCGACTATAAAATTCAATCTGAGGATACGAACAACTATCGGTCTAACGATATTTCTATAAAAATATTAAACAATGATGTTACACCAACACAGTTTCCAAACATGCCCTCCTATTTTTCCAAGCCAGCCACAATAGTGAGGAGTAAAGCATTTTTTTCTCTTCGACTTGGATTTTAAAAGAAAAGGAAAATATTATAAATAAAATTAATGTATTTGAAATCGCCGATAAAATTTCTACGATATCAAAACTAAATTTAAAACTGGGCAGAGCTGGCTGAACCGATGGGTTTTATGAGGTTTTTAACATTGATCAGGACCTGATATTTCATAATCTTAAAATTTTAAGTTCGCCTTTTATTTTACATCGGAGTTTGTACCAAAGTTAATTTAGACTTATAAACCAGAATGAGGTTAGTATTTTAGTTTGTTAAAATGTACATGCATTAATGATCATGTTTATTTCAATTTTTCAGGTACAAGAACAAGGAACTTTCAACTCAACTACTGAAATCATCATTGACAATAATACCCTTACTAACTTGTTGTTATGTTTTTCAAACTTTTTCAAATTTAAAAATAACCGGACAATATTTAATCAAATAAAGTATTTTTAAGATGGTCCTTATGCTTCAGGCATTGCCAAAGTTGAATGTTTTAACCAATATATTCTAAGTATAGCATGTAACATTTTCAAGTGTATGCCAAAAAATACTTCTCAGAGGTAAATGATAAAATTCATGGGGACTAGAAAAAAATTGGATATCAATATAATCAATCAAAACAGTTTAAAAAAACTTAACAACGAGTAAGCAAGAAGCCTTTATTATCAAAATATCTTCAATACTTCTAATAATTTGTATTGTTTGTTAATGTTTAAATGAAATAAAAAAATAATTTGTTCTAATAAAAAATGTATTTCGAATCTGAAGCAAAAAGAGTATTTATTTATTTTAGTAAGTATATATAATCTATAGCAGGGGTAGGCAACTCTTTATCAACTAATATTATAATATTCAAACAAGGGATGAAATACACTTATATCAAATAGTTTGGTATTAGCCACAACCAGTGGATTGATCTCCAAAAACATACTTGTATTTAGATTTCTATCAATTGTATGAAGATAAATTCTTAATAAATGTTGAATAAAAATTATATCGACTTTCATGAGAAGAAATGTTGGTCCCTTTTTTCAGCTTCATGAGAATAAGTAATTCATGAATGGACTGTATTCGTTTTATTCAACTATTATCTTGAAAGATCCTGATCCAAATGGAGAATAGCTCTTCATTATCTTGGTGAGTCAGTCCTTGCTCACTAAAGAAACAGATTCCGAAGATTGAATTTATTTGACATTAGCATCGAAATAAGGAGAGGAAGTCCATACTCGTCTAAACGCTTTTTTTTTAAGAAAAATGGAAATTTTCTTGTTGTCTAACCTTGTAAATTGACTAACAGATTAATTAGTTTTAATGGATTTAAATCCAAATTGTAATTCAAGGACTACTAGCGAGAAGGACTTCATACTTTTCTTATTTCTTGAAAAGAATAGATTCTTGAAATCAACTTCTTGGGTTGTTCAACTCATCTTTGCAAAACAACTTGGAGTCAAGAATACTTTTAATTTAACTATCACTTAATAAAAATTAAAATCACTTTCATAAAGTCTTAAATAAGTGATAACAATGATTAATAAATTTAAAGGACTTATATCAACAGGTGACTCAACTTCATCTTAAGTCTTTCTCTAGCTAGTAGCTAGTATTCTTTGGCCGGATAATCATAATTATTATTCAGGGAGGTTTATTATTTTTCCACTATGTGGAGCTACTCACTGGTGGTGTGTTTACATACGAATTTAATTAAACAAGGCACTTGCCCCATTCTCCCTCCGCCTATATCTTACAGATGGGTATGAGTATTTCATGTTATATTGCGTTTGTTTTTAAAATTAAAGTCACTTAAGCGTGTAAAGGGTGATTCAAAACGAGTGGTTTTTCCTGTAGAGATTTTTTTACATGCGCGCGCGAGTTCTGTCAAATTTATACGTCATTTTTACTCAGTATTGTTTTACAATTCTTCATGGAAAGATATACGCCACAACAACGTGTAAAAATTGTTGAATCGTACTATGAAAATCTGCGTTCTGTGAAAGAAGTTTTTCGCAAATTACACCCAACTTATGGTCCACATAATCGACCTTCAAAATCCACAATTCGCAGAAATAATCGAAAAATTTGAAGGGGCAGCAAGTTGTTGGGATGTCCCGTCGTCTGGTTCACCACGTACAGCTCGCAGCGTAGAAAATATTGCAGCTATAGCCGAGGGTGTAGCCGAAGATCGTGAAGAATACGTTACCGCCAAAGGCGAACGTTATTGCGCCATGGTAACATACTTTTTGGTACCTCAAATTGAATCACACGATATTTGGTTTCAACAAGTAGGTGCCACACAGCGCGCTTAACAATGGACTTATTGGGACATCATTTTGGTGAGCAATTAATTTCACGTTTTGGCCTGGTGAATTGACCACCAAGATCATGTGATATCACACCTTTGGACTTTTTTCTTTGGGGCTACGTAAAAGCAAAAGTCGATATGGATAAACCAGCCACGATTACAGCATTGGAAGCAAATATTGAGCGACTTATTTGTGAGATTCGGGTCACAATGCTCGAACACGTCATCGAAAATTGGCACGAAAGAATGAACCATTTAAAGGCCAGTTGCGGCCAACATATGAAGGGGATTATTTTCTAGAAATAATTGTAAAGGATTATTTTTTCGGTTCATAATAAAGTTTTGACTTTGATATAATACTTTATGTGTTTTATTTCTACAATCCAAAAACCGCTCGTTTTGAATTATCCTTCATTATGAAGACAAAACAAATTTTATTTGAAACTTTGGGAATATCTGGGATAAATTTATTGCGTATTTTATTATTAAAAAAATAATAGAATATATTCTGATTAACTTTTAGTGATGTTATACTGTACTCCAGTTTTTATTCATCTTTATGTTTGCATGTAAAAGATGGTTGTTATTACTGATAATTATTCATAAGTTAGCAATGAATTTTTTATCATAAGACCCAACTATAACATGAGTAATAAATTAGTTGATACTATAGATTTACAAAATTATATCCCGAGATCTATTAGAAAATTTATGTATGAAATGATTATCTTAATTTCCATTAAGAAATATATATTTATAAGAAGTACATTCTAGGATTATTAAAAAGTTACAGATAAATTTAAAAGCAAAACAAGAATGAAAATACAAATTAATTGATGCCTGTTTTATTATCAATAACCTCTAAATATAATATTTGGTATGATAAATAATATTAATATGTGATAAAATTTTGTATTGTTGCATCACAACAAAAATAATAAAGGAAAAATAAATATTAGAAATCGTCTTACACATTATCTAAAATATAATATCTCAAATTGCTACGATATCCTTAAAATATTAACCTCAGAATTGATTTAAGTAAATAAATCATTCATAATAATATAATAAATTTTTATTTTCTTCGATATTCATTATTTAACGTTATTTTCCTTAGAAATAGTTTTCAAATGGAAAATTATTAAAAATAATTATGAATTGTATGAAAAAAATTTAGGGTTAATTTTTAATTAGTTAATAATTTCAATAGAACTAGCATACGCCCTACCTCAATATTCTAAACTATCTCATATCAAGCAATATCGTCGATCACATTTTGTCAGTGATCAGGAATAATTTTTTTCTACCTTTCAACAAAGTTAGAAATGATGTAGAATACGTAGATGAAGAGAAAAAACAAACACACTGATATGGAGGGATAAATAGCATATCTTTAAAATTCGAAATGTAGAAGTAATTCCCTAGAAATAGTTTTCAAGTGGCTAATTACTAAAAATTCTGTTTTAATCTATTTGCCGTCCTCTCTAGTTGAACAAGTAAATAAAGAAAATGTAAATACTCTCACTTTCAACTGGACTGATTGATCCATTGTGATTTATTATTATTCCCTTGTCTAATATCTTCTTCACATCTTGAATTCTTCATCATATTATACTTTATAGACAAATTACTAACTTCATTCCAGATTGCTTTAAGTTCTTCTTCTTGCTGTATTAAGATATTTAGTAATTCTGACCTGGAATGTTCATCATATAGTGAACAGTCATTTAGTATCCAGCCTCCCAAAAAATCGAGGCCAACCATTTCTTGTCTTTTCTTTTTGTTTTTATTGCCATATCCACATAATATCTTTAGTTCGTTTTACTCTATTTGGATATACTTGATTGTTCTTCATTCTTCAAGATTTCGGGACAAATCTTCCCCGAAAAAACAACAACAATGAAACAGCTCCAAAAATTTAATGAATTGTCAACTAAAGAGATAAGGAAACTCTTAACTAAAGAGGTTTCTTGAAACATAATCATGGAGTTCTTTCTTTCCATTATAATATCTTGTGAATTAATTTTAAAAACTCCCTACACTAAGACAAGTAATAAAAGTAATTTCATTTTATTTTGATTTAATTTTTAAGTTAAGGGAGGTTACCACATCTATCGAGATTTTGTAAATATAAGTGTATAAGTTTGGAATTGCAGTAGATTTTGGGTTAATAGAATAAAAATTACGATACTCGATTTGCACTATTATCTTTCCGTTATTATAGAGTTAAAGGTATATAGTCTTTTGTACGATAGAGAGGTGTACAAAAGAGGTTCCTTCTTTTATGGATATTCATTCTCGATAAAACACATAATCTATTCTAAGATATTGACTTGGAAACTTTTTTTGCCTTAAATTTGACTATTCTCTATTTAATTACATTAAAACTTAAAAAGTTCCATTATTATAAATAACTAATTACAATCATTGTCAGTTTGTGGTGCCACAAAATACATTATTTTCAACATTAATTGTTTTTTGCATAGCCATCTTATGACAATCCTCTCCATTTCTTGAGATTAATTTCGAAGAGTTTTCCTATAACTTTGTAAAACTCTTCTGTAATCGTATTAATCAATTTATGAACTGATGTGTATACATTCTCGTAAATTTTTAATAAAATTTTCATTATTACAGGTACTCCTGAATATGTTCCAGTTAATAAAAAAAATAGAAAATAACTTAACCTTGGTATTAATATGAACCTTCCTTTAGCTCGAACTTTACCCATGTATTTACGCCACTTATTTTTCAAAAATATTTTATTACAACATTAATGTTCAAATAGTTCGACCTATATTCCCTATTTAATATTTCCACCAGTTTAGTATAACATTCGTACAGTGGACTTTCTGTTTTACTTACTCCCAATTCATCACACATCTGTTTCCTTTAATTAATATATAAACTGTGCTCCTCCTTCTGTTAGTACTTTCATGCCCTGCTATACCTCGGGAAGAATTAATTCAATTCATACAACAGGATATGCAAAAAAAAAAAAAATCAATTAAATCAAATGATTCATCACTTTTTAGTGGTACTATAATTTATCAAAAGAAAAAATATTTAAAAACAATTTCTAGATTGCTTCAACAGAAGTGATAAATAAGGGTGATACAACCCTTATAATCTTCCAGTGCAATTGCTATTTTTAAATCCCAACCATTTTTTAACTACGGACCGGTCAACGCTTGAAATTTTTACTGCTGAACGAGGGGCTTTGAGGTTGAAATAATAACAATAATAAACACGAATCCACTGTGTACTCATATGGAACTTTATTAGCCCATTGCTAGAACGTTAAAAGAATATTATAACATTAAGAAAAAATAACTTTGCTCCAATAAAACGCTATTATAACATCAAAAATGCTAAATCAATTGGAGCACTGATCTTGTTTCTTTACAACAAAAGGGGTGGTTGTGATGGCAGATAAAGACACCCAAAGGGTGTTGCTAATGTCTTTGTTTTTGTTTTTGTCAATGCAGAAAACCCCAAACAAAAAAATAATATGCAGAAACACTTTTTTTTTCATTTATTTTATTGAGGTTTTCATTTATATGCACAAATTACATAAGAAATAAATGAAGGAAGAAAGATCACGTAAAAAGATAACATAAATAAACATTTCAGTTTATAATTATCCCTTTCAAAAACAAAACAACCTAAAGACTATACACATATTACTGATTCAAAAAACTAAATAAAATCCCTCAACATACATAATTTTTATAGAACACTCATACAAGCATATAACTAAAGCTAAAACAGGAGCAAATAACTACATTATAAGAAGTAATCCACCATTAAAAACACAAACAGTCTCCATAGTAAGACTATTTCCTTTTAAAAGCTTTGTAAGATCTTACAATCCACTTTAAAGAGTCTAAATATTTTGCGGACATCATGGGGTAATACCTAATAACATCGCCTCCATATTTTAATCAGGATCCAGAAGTATCCCGAACTATCAAAGAAAAAATAGTATACCTTGCAATAGCTGAGATGATAACAGCTCTTATCTCTTCAGCAGCTAAATGGTCATAATTTTTAATTTTGCTGGGAATACGAGCTTTGGAATTCCATAACACTAATTCAAACGTCTTCGTCTTTCCCGCTAATTCCTTTATTTTTAGAGCCCAAACAAAACCAGTACTTTTATTAATATTGATTCTTGGTCATCTTGTTCCTTTACTTTTAATGAAATAAACCCTTTTCGAATTCGAACACTGGGACAATCTACAAAAGCGTGTCATCCAGGAGTTAAAAGTTTTTCCATAGTCTTTTATGGAGCATTATAAAAAATAAAAATAAGGCCAGCAAAGATTTGAAACTGCGCAGTAAACTTTTTGTCGTCATAAAGATATAGTAAGGATCTTTCTATTTTTTTATGCCAAGATTTCGGGATATCTAAAACTTTTATAAAATTTTCACATATCACAGTAACTTTACTCTTAAAATCTCTGGAATATAACATTTTCAAATGCTATGGTGTTAGAGGAATGTCCTTCTTAGCAATTTTCAAATGCGGAAAACAAAATTTACCCTTCACAAATACCGAATCTGGTTGTTTAGGAAGGTTTTGAACAGTCAAAATAGATTTATGTGTAGCCATACTTTGTAGGGAGCTCGGATCCCCTGTATTGTCGAAAAAATGTTCCTTTGCGACGTTTTGATGAATTATATCAATAGTATTGTTCGACTTATAGGTTGACTTTTCATACTACAAAACACGATGAGAAGCACCCTATGAAAATGATATTTTCTCGACTGAGGCGTTTGATCAAATAGTACCCGTCATCAGAAGCATGTATAGTAGAGTACCTTATACAATAACTCTCCATTCTAAGTGGGAATTTTTCGTGATATCAATAGAAAATTTCTGGTATATCTTAAGGATAATAGAAGATAGTAAAGTAAGCCCACCTCCTATAATCTTCTTCTTTTTTTTTTTTTTTTTTTTTTTTGCCTTTTGAAAGAAGGGAGTTACTTTGAATAAAAATGGTCTTCAGCCATGAATTTTCTTCATTAATTACCTTTTCAGCTAAATGAGGTATATAGTACCAGGGGAACTATTTCAGCACCATATAATACAACTCATGTCAGGATTTTACATTTCCTTAATTTTCATCCTTTTTTATATAACAACTTACACAGTGTTGTCCAATTTGTCTAAATTTTAACGTGTATTTGCCATTCTATGCCTAAAGTTTCAACCCTATGTTTGATATTATAATCTAAAAGTTGAGTCAAAGAGTCTGGGTTCAAAGTCCCTCCTGGGAGATTAGCAGTTTTACTTTTATAAATTATCAAACTAGACCTGTGGGAAGTTTTTTTAAAAGACTTTAATTTTTCCAACTAACTGACTTTCAGTGTTAACTTCGACAAATAATGAGACACCATCTGAAAAATTATCAAGTAAATGTTTAACGAAGTTTCAAACCAGCTATATCTGTATAGCCGATGTATACAAAATTATTCAATTGCGGCAATAAATTACAACGATGCTGCTGTACATCTAGACCTGCAGCTCATTTTAAGAAGAATAGGCGCACTTACCCAACCATCGACCTCAATCGTAGATGATCTATTATAAAGCACTGCTCTTATGGGATTGAAAAAACGCTTAGGCAATAGCGTCGTAAAAGGTCGAAGTATATGGGTGTGCTTAATAGAATCAAATGCCTTTTGGATTTCCCCAATTTTTTTATTCTCCTTCAAAGAATCAACCAAAGCTTTAATATTTCTAGATGTATCAGTTAATTTCTTATTTTTTAGAAATCCTTTATATTAATCCCTATCTTTTGGTTGAGGATAGGCTCAATTTGTTTTGAAATTACTCTTGCTAAGATTATATATGTTTCGTTCAAAACTGCTATTGCCCTCCAATGATACTGTCTCCTTTCTTAGCGATGAGTGCAATTCTACCTTCCATAGTTCTTCATCAAAATTCCAAACTTAAAGAGAAACGGACCAAAAAAAATTGGGGAGGATTGTAGAAATTTTACCACCTAACCCCTCAGGTCCCGGTGCTTTATTACTTTTAATACTATATTTTACATACACAAGATATTTTTTCAGGATTCATGTCATATGATTTCTGTTGCTGCGTTGGCTTCCAAAAATATTCTGAAATTGAGAGTAGAAATAGTCAAAAATATGCTAATCTTCCAAAACTTTGGCTTATATTTTCATTCGAATCTAATGAAATATCTTCCAATGGTTCCGAATTGCTGTCTTCATTTCCCGTTATATGCGTACCTGTTTTATGATTGACTGATAGTGAAAGTACCAATCTTTGACTTCTTTCTGTATTAGGTACATCATTTAATGCATCAACATTTTCCAAAATCCATATTTTCCTCTTATTTTCCTGAGATCCATGATTATTTGCCTGTTTTTCAGTTTCAACCAACTTCTCTTCTAAGATTTTATCATCCTTCCCTGAAGAGTGATTTCCTTCTTGTTTTTCCACATCACTTTAGATAAACCTTGTTTTGACTATTTTAGTTTTTGAAAATTTCCCGTTATACTCTTCATCTATTACAGATCTTTCCATATCTGTAGGAATCTTTTGAAATTTTTTGTCACTGCTTTTTGGTTCATTAGTACTATAACCTTGAGGAACTTCCTTTTCTAGAAACTTTTAGGTAATCCGACGACTTGTGATACTTATTGGGAAAACAATTAGAAAAATGACAATTTTCATAACACAAAAGACTAATTATTGTAGAAATTGAAAAAGAGAGAACTTATATTAAATACACGTGAGAAAAGAAAATTCACTAAATTACATCTTCGAAAAAAAATAAAATAATAAGATATTGAAATAAAAGGAGAAACTGGAGCACATTTAATGAAATCTACCATCACCACTTTATCTTTCTAATTATTCTTCTTTTCCTTTTTTTTCCCCCTTGACTCAACTAGATATTAAATATGCTGTAACATAGAAACTTATAAAGTAAAGTATACCAATCTACAACTATAAGTTTAGAAACCCCAGTTTGGTATGTTGTAGTAGAAACCGTTAATAATTTTGACCAATGATAAATGATCATAATATAATGTTTAAAAGAAATGTGACTGTTTTGAAAAATAGTTTTTTTTAATTGGATATATTTCCCTACTAGATGCCCGAGAACGCCTATACCAGGAGATGCCTGCACGCAATACTTTCTTACAATTCTTGCCGCACGAACAAATCACCAATGATGGAAGGAGTCCTTGAGCTTGAAGACACCCAATCACAGCTTCTTCAGATGCAAAAGCATTGAAGATATCTACACGCATGTTTCCTCAACTAAATTCAAGTATAGAACGAGACTATGGGGAATTATGAGTATAGTAATGCTCTTTGGAGTACCTTGAACGATCCAGATTATCATGTTAATAATTATCATGGTGATGTATTTATCTATTGTATGATGAATTTTAATATATTAGGTTGCTGTAGGATTAATATCTAGTTGAGTCTAGGGGGAAAAAAGTTATTGGTATAGAAAGAGAGAGAGAGAGAGAGAAAAAACAGGAAGAACAGTTAGAAAGAGAAGCTGGTGATGTCAGATTTTAGTAAACATACACATACTCTCTGTTGTAAGCTATATCAAGACACAGTCCCATTACAATTTCGCTATTTTTATTTATGTGTGTATTGACAAAAACTTTTTTACGACACAGAAACGGATTGTGCATGGAGCATTTCTTATTATTTGCAAATTATCCGTAAAATTCGGTTTTCGAGTTTTCTTTATTTTTCATAAATAAAAAAAACTATCTGTATAATTATAAAAGTGTGTGTGTACATGTCCCATGTCCTTTATACGTTCCCACACCGTTGAAAAAAGAAGGCTTTGCATGGGTCCCTCTTTTGACCTTGGACAGGCTAAGTCAGGCGTGTCGATTTTTGGCGGTTCATATAAGGGGGCTTTTATTATACCCAAAATCAAAAAACCGTTTATTGCAGCTCAGGAACCCCAGGGGGTAGAGTTATTTAGCAATAAGTGATTGGCTTTTCAATGAGAAACAACATTTTCTAAATTTATTCAATATCAAAAAAATTTTGGGGTAAAAAATGAAATCTCTGAAAATTTTCCGAAGCAAAAAAATGAACTTCCAATGGAATATGTGATAAGTAAACAGAATAAAGTTTGTAGAAATTTGTCTGGAGATTCGTTTGCATATAAAGTTGCCAAATAAAAATTGATGTATAACTGAATGTATAATCTTTCATTTTCTAAATTTTTTTTTCCATTTTTTTATCAAACGTTAATTATCAGTATTTAAGAAAAAGTGCCACAGGACGAAGCTTTTTGCACAAATCAACGCCGATGCAACATTTAAAAAGAGTTTTTAATTTCCCGAACATTTTATATGATAATTGCAAAAATGAACCTGTTATCGAGTGTAATATTTTTAACAACATTATTCTTAATAACTTTTTTGTCTTTGCAAGTAAGAAAACAATATTTGTAGATTTGTGTTTCTTGATTGATATAATTTGAAGAATCCAAAAGAATTAGAATTATCAGGATCTTTTTAGCCAACAACAAAATATTTATATTATTATTAGTAGTATATAGAAGTATATTCTGGATGTTTTATTTTTTATTTTCTCAAATAATTAGACCTTTTCAATGTGATTTCCTCTCACTCCTTTGCCCGAGAAAACCGCAGCTAAGCCATTAACAGTTCTTTCATATAATAAACAGGAATTTTTCATACCCGATTGTTTGATATCTTCAAAAATGACTGGCTATCAAAAGCAACCAAGCTGTGAATTCTTTTGGTGATCTTTCAACGAGCAATACTCAATTTCTTAACCTATTATTTCTTTTTACCTAGTTTAGAATAGAAATAGATGTGTAATACGCGTGTACATTGGTAGAAGTCTCCCGTATTTATTCGGTGATTATTCTAAGAATATATCCGAAGTAGGATCGGATAACACATGGTGCAGCTGGCAGTCCTAATCGAATTTCGAATATTTTAATAAAAAGAAGAAAAGTTCTAGGCAACGTGAGACTAGAGATACGAAGAACTCCTAGGTGAAGATTCACTTGTCGCCTTATTGCAAAGATGATCAAAATAGATCAGACATCTCCTATAATCGATCTTCAAAGATCTAGAGGTGTGCTAATAGGATCGTTTGACGCACAAATAAAGAACATCGAAAAGCTCATGGAGGAGGATGTCCCAAATACTTTTAAAATTAAGACCACATTGGAAATAATAAGGAAAGTTTCCAATAAATTTCAGGAGAAAGTAGAGGAATTGTGTGTTCTTCTTCAGGAATCTTCTCTGGAATACGAAATGGTAGTCGAAAAGCCTAATCACATGGAAGAGAGATTCATTAATATTGAAACTTAGATGGATGAATATTTAGAGAGCAACTCACCTAGAAAAACGAGCAATTTACCAGACACGATTCTCTTAAAAATCACAAACAACTACCAAATCATATTGGAGATGAAATAAGATATTCTGACTTCCTTTAGTGGTTGAAGACTTGGAATAATTACGTTTGTTTGAGCCACATTTGAAAAAAACAAGATTATATTTTGTTCGCCTGAATTCATTACAAAAATTCGACATATTGTGTACCTTCTAGCAAATACAAGGAAATCCCTCGAAGAAGTCCTGGAAGATATATGCACATACCTAAAAGAAAAGAGACAAATTGCAGCCACACATTATAAATATAAATTATTCAGAAGGAAACAAGGCCCCTTAGAATCATTTGACAAATTTTATGGCGGGTTAAAAGTTCTAGCAGAAGAAGCTGAAATTTACAACATGAAACCAGAGGATTGGCTCGCATCGTTAGTAGTATGTGTAACAAACGATAATGAAATACGATAGAAGCTTTTAGAGAAACTTCTCAATTAGATTTGAAAGACACCCTTACCCTATGTAGAACAGTTGAGACAGCAAAGAAAAATCAGAACAGTTTGAACTACTTAGTCTTAAGTGGAGTAAATGCAAATAGGAAATCCGTTGCCAGGAAGGGGTTCTGAAGAAGAAGTATCAGTCGAAGAAGATCGCTCGAGAGAAGTGGGAGTAAACTTTCTGGGGAATGTGGATTTGATTATTCGCATAGAAATAAAAAACCTTGTTCAGAGAGGAGCGGTGAATGCCTGAGCTGTAGAAGAACCGGACATTTTGCAAGAATGTGTAAATCAACGAAGCAGAACTCCGTCAGTGTAAAAAATTTCATTCAGAAATTAAAAACTGATAAAATACCAATTGAGATAATGGATACTTATGGAAACCATGAAGTTGAAGTTTTAGTCGCGTGTGATTGTGGAGCAATGGTTTATATTGCTATATCTAAAGTATTTAAAAAAAATCAAATTTGATCGCATAGGGTCTACTTTTGATCCAAAGATGGTTGGAATGAATGGATCTTCATTGCATATTCTTGGTGTTGTATAACTTATCATGAAACTTGGAAGTCTCAGCAATAGGGAGGCTTTGTATGTTGTAGGGAATATCCCAGAGAACGAAATTTTCATCTCTCAGAATGCATCTATCCATTTCGGCGTTCTCCATCCTGATTTCCCATAGTAACTAAAAAAAAGAATTTATTGGTTAACCATTAGGCATCAAGAGTGTAGGAACAATCACGATTGGAAAATCAAGTATTAGAGGAATTTCCAAGTGTATTCTTGTGAAAATAAATTTAAAAAAATGAATTTCCCACCCATGAAAATAGAACTATTAGAAAACACGAAGCCATTTGCACTGCATAGTGCAAGACGAATATCTTTTTGATATCGAGGACAGGTGAAAAAATGCTGGATGATATGGTCAAAAAGGATGTGACTGTGAAAGTAGAAGATGAAATACCAGAGTAGTGCCACCCGTTAGTTATTGTTACATCATGGTAAACTGAGATTAACAGTTGACTTAGCCAAGTTAAACCCACAGGTTAAGAGATTAGTTCATCCTATGAAAACTCCAAAGGAAGCCAGTTCGGAAATCTATCCGAAGTCCAAGTTTTTTTACAAAATTTGACACGGTGCGTGGTTATTGGCAGATGCCCCTAGAAGAGAAACCCCAGAAATTAACGACTTTTATTACTCAATACGGAAGATATTACTTTAAGAGAGCTCCTATGGGATTTATTTGTACGGGAGACATGTATAATAGTAGGTGTGACATATCATTACAAGGCATCCCAAATGTTCAAAAAGTAGTCGATGATACCTTCGTTGACGACGAAGATCTTGAGAATTATATTAGGAGAGTAAGAAGAGTTTTAAACAAACGCAAGGAATCACATTTATTCTAGAAAAATTTGAATTCGCGAAAGAAGAATGGAATTGCCGTCAACGAAGATAAATTGAATGCTGTTTGTAAATTTCCCATTCCTACAAACAGAACAGAATTAAGATAATTTATGGGTATGGCTAATCAATTAACATCTTGATTGAGCAAATTGGCCGAACCATTGAGGGACTTGTTGAAGACAAAGAATGAATTCAAATGGGAGTTAGTTCACTCACATGCGATGGACTCTATTACAGATATTTTACTTAAGCTACCATCCCTAGCACTGTTTGATCCTTTTAGAGAAACACGTTTAGAGACAGAAGCATCAAGAACCAAAGGTCTTGGATTTCATATAATACAACGTCATCGAGAAAGATGGGAACTAATTTAATGTGGTTCGAGATTTATTATTCAAACAGAATCAAGATATGCGATGATATAGTTAGAAGCCCTTGCCATCAAGTGAGCCATTAAAAAATGTCATATTTACCTTAGCTAAACTCCTGCAATTCGAAATAATAACTAATTCTCATTCTCTCCCCACTATATTCAATAACTATTCTTTAAACCAAATCGAAAATGCTAAAGTACAGAAGATTAGAATGTGCCTTTAACATTGCCAGTTCAAAGTATCATGGAACAAAGGAAAATACCATATTATTGCAGATGCTTTGTCTTTAGCTCAAGTAGATGATCCTGGAAAAAAAGAAGTAGAATTAGAAAGTTGGTTGAAAGACACGATTAGATTATCAGTAATTAGAATAGCTGTAATACAGAATAAAATCCGAAATATTGGTTTCGTAGATCCAATCATTGAAGAGATACGAAATATAGCAAAAGTAGATAAAGACTATTGAGCGCTCGTACAATTCGTGGAATGTGGCCTGAAAGAAAAAGGAAGAGTCGAAAATCATTAAGTAAGATTTTTTAAGAACATGATTGAAGACTTAGTTGTCGAGGACGGTTTAGTATTGAAAGGAACACTAATTGCCGTCCATAAAGCGTGCCAAAGATACATCCATACTAAACTACATTTGTCGCATCAAGGAATGACTAAAACCAATAGAAGAGCGAGAGAGACAATATTCTGGCCTGAAATGAACAATGATATTGACATGATTATTTATAACTTTGAAACTTGTCAAAAAAAAAGCACCTTCACAATGCCAGGAGAGTTTAAAGCCTGATGGCATACCACAACTAATATTGGAATCCATGTCTACAGATTTGTTTATGTTAAATGGAAAATCTGACCTGGTATTTGTAGGTGTATTATCAGGTTTATTCTGTGATTGAAGAATATAAAAAAGACCAAAGTGAGGAGGAAATTATGAAAACATTTTCAAAATGGTTTACTAGTTTTGAATATCCAAAGAATCTGAGATCAGATCAAGTTGCTGTCTTCTTATCCCATATGTTCCGAGAATTTTTACAAAAAAAATGGCATCGTTTAGTCTCGATTAAGTCCTTATAATCCTCGAAGTAACGGAATGGCCGAGGCAGCTGTAAAAATATGAAGAACCTCCTTAATAAATGTGGAACAAAAACAATGGATTCGGAAGAGTTTAAAGATGGGCAACAAGAGTATAGAAATACACCCTGCGAGTGTGATACTCTCCCAATGAAGTAGTTCAAGGACAGAATCTAAGATCAAAAATTCTAGCACACAGTAGTGTATTGAAGAAATCGTCTCATGAGATTCTAAATATATTGCATAAAATCCGCAATAAATCCAAATTTTATTACGACACCGGTACTAAGGATTTATGTACATTGGATATTGGTAGTCGAGTTCGAATACAGAATCCTAAAACAAAATTATGGGATAAAGGTAGAAGGATATATTATCTCATATTTCTTACTATCCTTACATTTTGTATTTTATTGTTAGATTAAAAATATACGATATCAAAACTATTGAAAATATCGTTATAATTTTTGTAGTTACCCTAAGAAGTAAAACAATTTGTCATCTAACGGGTGTTTATATCTAGATTCTGACCCATAGATACAGTAAGGTGCTTCACTTGTTATTTTGACTGACATTTCAACAGACTGATAATATGTCAATATGTAAGAATAAATCATGAAAAAAAATTACAGTGTGTGTTAATATATCTTATACAAACCACCCACCTTATGGACTAAAATTTTTTCATGATAGTTTGTCTAATTTCTGTCACATCAGATTTTCATCATTGAATAAAGTATATTTTCTGGAAGCTATGCAAAAGCATCATTCTATCGACTATTAAAAACAACTTATTTTGACTTAAGTTTTGTCCTCTGAATGGAGTTGAATATGTAAAGTTAGGAAATTTATAATCGAATTCAATTTCAAACCGGATGACTACATAAGCCTTTACATTATATTTTACAATTTGATACAACTTATCATGTAGTTCTGCAGGGTAGGTTTAGTAATAAGCACATCAACCAGATTTCCAAAATCAACCATCTGGCATGATTGAATGCTCCTATTTTCCAACCAGCATATCTTCAATTCACATAGCCTTAATATGTTCCTCTAACATACACAAGAACAAACCTCTGGTTTATCTCTCCCATAGGGTAGCTCAATTTTTGGAATATTACTTGAGGTAAGTTTTGGAAGTAGGAGGATCTGTATTACTAAGAGAACAAGGATAACCACCAAGCTTTTAAACATTCACTTCTGGTTTGCATTATTTTCCTTCTATTTTTTTCCTTTTCCTTTTGAAATGTCTGTAAATGCTTAAAGCACAACCCGGAAGGAAACATCAGTGAGTTTTTTTCGCATATTATGTGATCTATCAAAAACAACATTATCAGGAATTATAAAATTTTGCATACTTTTATTGTTCATTTTTTAATATTTTTATGTTTTAGGATGTAAAAGTATCGAAAATTTAGTTTTTTTAAGTTGCAAGAGCCAAAATAGTTCTAAGGATCGATGATTACTCCCGTCTTCATCTTTTAATAATTCAAAAAATAGTGAGTCTATAAGGAAATGGAAAAAGTAGATTGCTATGTTTAAGACATCAAAATCCTACTATCTTGGTCTGTCAAATGACTTAATTCCAAAATCGACCTACTCTATTCTACATGTACTAAATTTTAATATACACTTTACAAGCTCAATTTGAAATAATTAATTGGATCGACGTCCCTCATTGTTGATTAACCTATTGATACTTGTTTTTCCTTTTCTTACTTTCCAAATATATAAAATCATCAATGTAATTAGTAAAGGAAGAGATGTGACTCCGTTAAAAGTTTTTAACAAATTTAATAAAATAATTATATATAATTAATGTTTGTGTTATTATAACAATTTACTAAGAAGTCAAATGGGACGAGTCCTAAAGATCACAGACCGTTCATTCTAGTTAAAAACTAGGTTACTCTGTTCGAGAAATTCTGTATCGAGGAGGACAACAGGTGTTGTATTACATACGAGATGTCGGAGAAATAAGTTCAAGAGGTATGGAATGAAATAAAGCTGCAACAGGACGAGAAAGAGAATCAGAAAGACAGATTGGAAACAGGTTTAGAAAGCAGATTATCAAGTAAAGATTTGGAAAAATTATTGGGCAAATTTGAAGGAACAGTGAAGAGTCTCAACACTTTGAAGAAAAAGCTGATTGAGCACAGGAAGAAAGTTGAGATGTTGACTGTAGAAGAGCTAACCAATGCACGAAAGGAGAACTTACCAGCAGTAAGAGAAGTAGAAGATTTGGAAGAGAGAGTTATGATGGCAAAGGTAAAAAATGTTGATTTGGACTCTCAGAGAAGTCGTGATAATATCTCAAAAGGGCAGAAAATTAAGCTTGAAATAGAAGATATGAAGTTTGCAAATGAGACATTTATGGTAGACAAAGTGAGTCAGCCTAGTAACGATAAAGAAATGCCAAGAGAAGACACAAGTTTGGAAATGGGATCTACACTAACAGATGAAGAAACGTCTATTGATGGAAATAATATAGAACTAACCGAAGAGAGAATGAGAACCAAATATGTACCTCTTCTTGAAGAAGGTACTGACAATAATATTAGTGCTAACGATAGTGATGGGGCTAGACTCTGAGAAGAAGCATCCATGAGTTGTTATTCTAATCATTCCCGTTTGGAAGAAGCATTTGTGAAAAATACAGAAATCATATGGTAAAGGAATTAGTAGAAACAAAAAGGGAATCAAAGAGTTTGGTGCTTCAAATAGCTGGATATAAACCTGAAAAGTGGGATGGAGATACATAAAATTATCATTTGAGGAAAACTGCATTTTTAGGAAACTTAAAGGGAGCAAGTGTTACGAATGAAACGACAAAGCGAGTATTATTGATTCAGGCATTCCCTAATTCTTATCAAGAGGAGGTAAGAGTAAGCTCGACAATTAAAGAGGCATTTCATAAATTTGAATGTACAATAACTGAATAGGATGTACAAGAGAAATAAGGGCAGCGTTTCATAAAATAAGAAGAGTTGAAAATGGAAATAGTGAACAAACGAAGAGTCTGGCATTATTTATCGAGCACTTTTGAGATCGGATGAGAAGAATTGGCCAATCAGAATATATTGAAGAATGTCTTTTGATAGAAAATATTATAAGTCATAAATTACCACAGAGATTATCCGAATTATTTATAACAATGTAGATGAACTAGTCTTGTTTCTAAGGTAAATTGCGTATCCATGTAGGAAAAGAAACGATGTGAGAACTCCACATCACTCACTATCGTCTATGTTCAATAACGAAGCTGTGAAGATGGAGTATGATTTTGGCTGTGGCAATAACTGTTATGACCTAAGGAAATATAAGAAATTTGTGATATTATCTGTAAAAGAACGTCAGAATATCATAGCTAAAAGAAGAGTTTGTTTTCGATGTCTGAAAGTTGGACATAAGAGATCTATGAGTCTCAATTTCGTAAAATGTAATCTTTGTAACGGACACAACCATCACAATCTCCTTGATATACCAATCAAAAGACATAATGAGATGGAAAACACGTTGTTAATACCCTACAGGTAAATAAAGTACGATTACCAGTGATTATGATTGAAATTCAACATCGGTATGGATTATGGAGACAAGTTCGAGCTTTAATATATTCTGGAAGTGATACAAGCCTTAAAAGAAAAGATTTAGTGTCTCAATTAGGTTTAAATGAAATACCTGGTAAGATTTGTTACGAGGTTATTGGTGGAATGTTACATGAAGAAAAGACAAGGAAATATAATGTCATTGTTCGTTGTATGAACCAAAATCAAGCAGAAAACGCTGACAATCTGCACTTGTTTTCTATAGGCAATATATGAGGGATATCGCTGTAATTAGAAAAGGATTTTTTTATCAAATATCCACATTTAAAGTGTTTGTATGACAGAGTAGATAGAAGAAGGTGGAGTAATTGATGAAGTCAGCGGTCAAGATTTTAAATATCTTCTGGAAGAATTGGGACGAATAAAACGCAAATGAAATTACCGCAGTCTAATCAAGTCTCTTCTAGGATGCGCTATTGTTGGTAGAGTTAAGGAAGTGTCACACAATTCTCTATTTTGTGTTAGAAGGAGAGTCAACGTTTTTAGAATAGATGGGTTAAATGATCGATCAAGAGTAAAACCTACTAGATTGTGCTTGTGTATTGAGAAGGAATTTGACGAGTATTGTTTCATGAAGAAGGTGAAGGAAGATATTAAATTGGTAAATGGTCACGTAGAAGTGAGACTACCATAGAAAAGGAGTTTCCGACAAAGCTTCCAAATAATAGAGAGGAAGCTGTCAAAGCAATGAAGTAACATGAGAAACAACTGAAAAGGGATGGGCATATGGAATTATCCAATGATCACATGGACGAATTAAAGGAGAATGAATTTATACAAGAAATTAAACTGAAAGACAACGAAAAAGGTTTCTATTTAAATATCCGAAGAGTCCTACAGACAACAACCAAATCAATTCCTTTAATAATTGTGTGTAACTCAGCAAAATAAGTTTGGCCGGGATTCACTTATAATTATTGTTTCAAGAAAGGACCTGATTTGACGAATTGAGTATTTGAAGTTTTCATAATATTTAGAAAAAGACAAAATGGCTTTCCATGGTGACATTTCAAAAATGTTTTAGCGTATTTTTGTTTAAGATGATGATAGAAAATATCAACGCATTTTATGGAGAAATGGAGATGAAAGAGCGAATCTGAAAATATCTGATATTTGGAGGTAAGCCTAGCCCGCACTTATGTCAAAGTACCGTCAGATTTATTGATGAAAAATATGCCAATGAGTACCTAGGAGCTAGTGGAGTCTTATTTGAAGATACTTATGTTGATGGCATTGCTGCATCCTTGGAAAGTGATGAGGTGGCTAGTAAAATAATGATGGATGTAGATGGTGTTCTATATTGTGAAGGTTTTAAAATAAACCGATGGTATTCCAGTGCGTTAAACTCAGGCAAATCATGTGTGGTGATTCCAGTCCTTGGACATAATTGGGACGTGGAGTAGGATTATATACGACTAGGAGTAAGAGAACGGCCAAATTTAATCTAACTAAACAAGAGAACGACTTTGTCAGCTATTGCTCGAATATGGGATCCCCTAGGAATAGTTGTTCCTGTTTTGATTGAGTTGAGAATAGTTTTTCAATCGTTGTGGGCACGAGGAATAGATTGGGACACAGTTCTAGAAGAAAAAGAAGCAGAAGTATGGAAGACAAAAATCAAATCACTGGAACTCTTGAAGGAAGTACCAATAATAAAATCATTGCGTACAAAAAATGTAGCAAAAAGACCTGAAGTTCATGGATTTGCTGATGGAAGAGAATTAGTTTATGGAGGTTGTGTGTTGGTTCGATGGAGACTGGGAACGGAAGTTTTGAAGTCAGGTTTATAGTGGCGAAGTCTTACGTAAATCATATTCGAATCAAATGTTGAACTAAATGGATTATTGATCATGACAAGACTGATTAAGTCTATTATAAACGCGCTACTATGGGAAACAGAAAAGGTTTATATGTGGAGTGATTCAAAGACGGTATTAAACTGGATTCGAAATGATAAAGACTCTTAGACTCTTATTGCTTATGTGCAACCTCGTGTATCAGAGATTCAAGAGACTTTTTTGGCAGAATTGTTTCGTTTCGTTCCAGGAAAGCAAAACCCGGCAGATGCTCTCACAAAACATATAACTGTTCATGACATTAAAATTGGGCATCAAGGTCCGTCGTTCCTCTACAGTGAATACTGGCCAGATGATCCCAAGATATCTATATGAATGTTTCTAACGATCTGGAAATCAAAGAGACTAAACGTCTTGGGAAAAAATGTAGGGGAAAGATAGGCACAATTAGTACGGATTTAGATGATAGCCTTAACACTTCGGGAGTAAAGTTAAAAGACACACTTGTGTGAAAAGATGTTCCTAATAAAGTAAATAAAGAGGATAGTATGGGAGCAAAATTGAAGGTCGTTAGAGGCCTTCAAGGGAATGTGGACTTTAAGAATAAAGAATTTAGAAGGTTATGCCCGGTGTACGATGCAATAGACGAAGTTTATAGAGTGAGTTTGCATCTGGAGAAAATAGATTGGATGACAAAAGAACAAAAATCACCTATGATTACTCCTCGAGGCACAGTTGCCCTTGTATCTATTTTACATAATGGGTTGTTGATAATTTGAGTATCACGTAAATGCAGGAAAAGAGATTGTCCTGTATCTTTATAAAATGGAAAACTTCATGAAAAAAAAGGATATCTGCCAGAAGTTATAACATAGGAACGAATTGTTTTGATAATCTAAAAGAGAGATGGCTTAAACTTTAATAAATGAAGGCAAATCACTGTACTAAATGAAATACGCAGAATACTTTCAGTAGTAATTGAGTGTCAAATTGAACCTATTCTAATTGAAAGGTTAGGACCAGAGCAAAAAGGGTTTTTAAAACTAAGAATAATATCTGACATTTCCTGAAATATTCAGACAGCGATTGAAGCATTGGAAAGGAGCAAACATTTTTGAGCTATTATTTATATAGATTTTAAAGTATTTGGTTCCCTTTTTCACACTCACATTTTGAGATCGGTGAGGAAACCACTACCTAGCTACAGCACTAAAGGTTCTATGGAAAGAGACTCCCACTTAAGATTATGGAACGACAAATCCAAAAGTGCTACCATAGACTATATTTCTAGCCGCATGAGAACATCCAAAAACCAGACAATTGAATATTTAGAAACACAAAACTTTGAGCATGGAGATGACATTATATGTTGAAGTACACAAATTACAAGGCACAAAAGAAAATCATTCACAGAAACGATATAAAAACAGAAAAACTGAAAAGAAAGATACAAAAAGAGACAGTGATGGACGACAATCTAAGAAAGCAGCTTGAGAAAAATATGGACGAAGGTAACATGGAAGCTGTTTGGAAAGTTGAAGCAAAAACAATATTAATTAAGGTATCAAAAATAATTTATATAAATGTTATAAATTATTTAAAGATTATAAAATTAACCGAAAATAATGAACAATAGAATTGGCACCTAATACATTTGCTAATATTTCATTTTCTTCTGAAAAATAAAATTTTATTCAACCTTTTTTGACAGTGGAAGTCCTCAATTTTAAATTAAATGTTTCTTATTGAGAATCGAACAACCACAAATGATGTGTTCTTCCTCCTAGAAGGTTTCCACGCAAGATTCTCAAAACAACCTTAATCAATATTATTTTTGTTCTATAAATACATATGTTTTTAGGAAATAAATATCTCTTTTCTACCTTAAATGTTTAATAATTAATATACACATGTTTTAAAATAACATAACTGAAAATACGAAAACTTGGTTAAAATGTACAAGTGTATTTAAATCAACTTACAATTCGCATCTAGTAAAGTGTAGCTTCTGTGATTGACCTAAGACAGTCTTGAATGAAAGAGACATAATTTGAGTTCGATAACAATTTAAAACTCTGTTTGTCATATTTAATACACCAGTTTTAAGAAACAAGTTCTTAGCACATACGATTCAAAGAAAAGAAGGATTTAATTTTCGACCACAAATATCTAGATTTCACACAACGTAACAGTAAAAAAATGTTCAAAAAAAATTTGAGAATCAATTTTCAAATTCATGTTTTGACTCTTTTCAGCCTTTTTTACATAACTACTTTCGACTAGAGATGGTACACCAGAGAAATTGTGAGATTCGCCCCCCCTCCATAACCTTTTACTTAAATTGATCATATGTGAACTGAAGTTTGTTGTCTGAGTGAAGAGTACCAGGGAAACCAGAACAGGTAAACTATAGGAATAGTTGTTTTAGAATAGCAAGAGTATATATATTATTTATTTGTACAGCTTTTATCCATTTGGATCCTGCATTGATCATCACGAGGACATCTTTACCTAGGCCCTTTGCATAGTAAACGTGCACTCAGTCCCAGTCCCTTGAAGGAGCAAAAAGAAAAAATAGAGAAGCGGATTCAAAGCATTTTCCTGAAAAGTATAACATACAGCAACAAAAAAAACTAAAACAGGCCACCATAGTCTACTACGTGCTAACGCTTTCATTTTTACCATTGCAGTATGATTGATGTGGAGTTCTTGAAGGAATTGAGTGCGTAATTTCTTTGGACAACGAATCTTATCCATCAAAAGAGAAAATAATTATCCACAGATAACGCATTACGTTTGAAACGGAACCCCTCATCTTGCACAAACGACCAATCATCTGGCTTAGCTACAGCAATGACTAAGGGAAATACATGATCTTCCATTGTAGATCCAATAGTTCAGACTTTTTCTTTCTGGAGAATTCAATTGAGTTGCACTTCCTTTTTCCCCAGAGTCCCTACTATTAGGTGCATTATTCAGCAGACCACGAGACAGTGAATCACCAGTGGATGTATGCACAGATGTGATTTATTTGATGTTGTAATTAAAAATAACAGCTTCTTGTAATTAGGATGTTGTCATTTTTAATAACAACATCCTAATTGCAAAAAGTGAATGACTGGCAGACACTACTGAATTTCACTCCTTTCTAGGATAAAAAATGTGCTGCGAGGGACGATGATCTGATTTGATTATGAATGAACGTCCTATAAGATAGTGTTCGAATTTTGAAGTCCATAGATGATTGATGTGGCTTCTTTATCTATCTAAGAATAATTCATTTCAGATCCAGAATGCTTTCTTGAGGAAAAGGCAACAGAGCGCTAAAATCTTTATCTAATTAGGATAAAAAAGCACCAAGATCCAGAACAAGATAAATAAAAGGAAAGGTCGTATTGCATTAAGCATGAAATATTAGATACAGAATCCTTGATATTCACAACTATATCATTAGCTTGATTAGACTATGAAGAATCCATTCTTTTTTTTAGTAGTTTATGAAGAATTGAATGCACTCAAAATCTTTGTAATGAAATACCCATATATTTGGACAAGTCCCGAGAATGATTTGATATCAGAGACATTTGAAGGGACAGAGAAATTCAAGACAGGCTTTACCAATTCAGAATACAAAGACCTTCCTTCCTTATATATTTTGAAACCGAGGTAAGTGAGTTGCTTTGCAGTACAAGAACATCTACTGGCTTTTAAACCACCACTAACACTTTTGATTCTTGAATAGACGGCTCTCAACGTATTCAGATGCTCTTCTTTAGTTTTAGAAAAAAAAGGAAGCGTCGTATATGTATATTTTGACTCCACGAATACCTTTGAACAATTTTTCTTCTCCGCCTGCGCAATAGAAGGAACAGAAGCAAATCCATAAGGCAAAACTGTTTACCTTATGAGACCGTATTTATAGTGTTTAGGTCACTGAAGCACTTCCTACAGAAGACACTAAGCAGAAAGTATAGTCTGTACTTTTTTAGCAGGATAGGTATCGAGATTCAGAGTCCCTCAGACCATACACTCAGATCGGGGAGCTCAATTTACTGGTTCCCTATGGAAACGCTTGGTAAAACTCCTTGGTTCGAGAAGCCTATTCACCACATCGTATCACCCTGAGTCCAACTGCATTATTGAGAGGTTTCAAGGGACTTAGAAGACTTCTCTTACTTCATAAAGGAATCAGTAAGGTTAATCTTGGGTGGACGCACTTCCATTCGTGATATTCGGTCTTCGTTCTACCATCCCAGCAATTCCAGGAACATCATTTTCTCAAATTTACTACGTCTTAGGTTCAGCTCCAAGGCTACTATTATCATTGACCGAATGTGCTGGTGCTCCCAACGATAAGAGCTTGTTTCAGAGCTTGTTTCAGAGCTTCAATGAGATGAAGCATGATCCACCAAGAGTTATTCCCGAGCCTCTGGTGAGAGTCAGGGCGGCGTTGGAAGCTCTTAAGAAGTTGGATTATGTTTTGGTCAGAAATAAGCGGATTAAACCATCCCTTGCTCCTACATATTTGGATCCTTTTAAAGTCTTGTCTAAGTCAAACAGAACCTGTATTCTGGGCATGGGACGTTGAACTAACTTCGTGTCAAGCGCTTCAACCCGGCTTCCGGAGTTAGGGATATTCTTCATACATACAAGGACAACTCTCAGTCATAAGAATTTACATCTAAAATTATATTCTTTTATTTAGTCCATATTTCGTTTTACTTAATTAATTTATTTGCATGTAACTAATTTGACTATTTTACACAGAAATGAATGGGTCGTAATTGATGCGTAAATCACAAAATTAAGAATTCCCAAACAGATATACACGTCTTCTTCTTAGTGTGTTTCAACATGCTATGGAGAAACTAATGTCCCTACACCAAGTACACCGACCTCATAAGTAGAAATTGGGAAAACCTATGGTTAATTTATTTTAAACATATATTTTGTGTTTAGTTCACTAATGTGATATTTTCATTTTGGAAGAAATGTGTCTTATATGGAAGCCAAGGGGGCACCAGCTTCAAAAAGTTTGAAAACCCCTAGTCTAGACAGTACCTCTATTCTAACACATTATTCTGTTTGTTCTCACAACGTGAAAGGGAGGACGCAGGAGCTTAATCAAAATAAGAAGTTTTTTTGAAGCAAGGCTAAGTTTAGAGATACTATACAAACATAAACACATTAAGACCGAAGGTTTAACATTTTTTCCGAATTTGATGAACTCCTTCTTTTGAAATTATAATTTTTTTTTTTTATGAATTTTTAAGTCTCAAAATTTGCATATATATTATCTGACTATTACTTATAAATTAAGTATTTACATGCAAAAAGGTATACCTAATTAAAATTTACAAAATAAAGTCTTTTAATTAATATCAAAACAAACAGAAATTGTTGAAGCCTCTGTCATATCACAATTATATTTTTTTAATAAAAACTGAATTTACGAGTCTCAAAATTCGTACAGTTATTCCCTTGTTATCCTTCTAATGTATCGTATAAAATAAAATAAAAGTATTTCTAAAAAAAGTCGTTACAAATCGCTTCAACCATTAATATTAAAAGTACTTTATATCTAGAAAATATAACAATAAGGTATTATTTCGATTATCATGAGCATCCTTAGCAAAAAACCTTAAGTTCAAATAAATTAAATATTCATGAAGTAATAAATGTTTAAAATGATATAAATATCCATTTTTAAAAACCTGCACTTAACTGTCTTAAATAACTATAACTCCTTATGTACACCATAAGTACAGATCTGCTAATCCCCTATTTTTGTGGCCATTTAAGTGATTAAATATGAGTGTCTTCTAATCGTAATGAATTCTTATCCCTTTCCATTGAACTACATATAACTTCAGACAATTTATATCACTTTGTTTATTATTTTTATCCATCTTGTGTTGTCTGCAAATTATTTCTTCAGCTAAAATACAAACGTCTCCGTCCAACTTGTCAATAACATTGATCCCGCTATGATGATTGGTCGATTAATTACAAATGGTTTGGTTAGGCATTTAATAGAAAGTAATCAATGTACAAAGTAATTGAAAGTTCCACACACAAAAGCAGATCTATAATTTTTGAATATACATATAAAACTATATCTTAGTCACCCTGAAAGGTAATCCTTATAATTATACCCATAATTAAACAAAAAGAAATAGTAATCTTTTGAAAAAATAGTTAAAAAGCGACTCCATATAGAAAGTAACTAAATGAACGTCAAAATGAATGCCGTTCATATTTTCTTCACGTTCATCGTTCATTTTTCTTCTGTTCGTCGTTCATTTGTTCTAAAAACGAACAGAAAGCGTGAACGCCGTTCGATTTTTCCCTTAAAAATGTAATTTAATGTGAGCAGCCGTTTAATGTTCAAGCCTGCAAATCCTTTTTTTGTGCGGAATCTGCCGTTTAACTACTGATTCTTACTCGTCGACTTGGCTTTGTAAATATACTATTTCAATACCATTAGGGATTTAAAAAAACACAGGTCAAATCTACAAATAACTGGACACGATGTTCGATGTGCAGTCTCAAAAAAAAAAAATCTCCAATAGATATATTTGTGAATCAAAAACAAAGTCAGTTAGCTCTTTCTAAAGATGAAAATATTTTTACTAGGTTGATTATATATTTTTGTTTAATTTATTTTTCATATAGATTAAGGTTAATAGAAATACAAGGTTATACCATAACTATAGTTGATAATATTGTTGAGAAAAACGCGTGCAAGGAGAACGGGGAAAAAATACATATGGTATCATTGTTTAAAATACTGATGTGATTATCATCTGCCTGGTTTGTTATGATTTTTGAGGGTATAACGAAAGTATTTATTAGCAAAATGTTTAATGAAGATATACTACGTATAATTGACTTAGACGTTTTTTATCCGTTACAGTAGATTTTATAACGTCACACTCCATGAAATTGTAATTCATTATGAACTTTATTCTCAGAATAATAGCTAATGAAACGACAAAGTAGGGTATTTCGAAATATATTTGAAGTTCCAATTTTAAAAAAGAAGGCTTTAGATAAATATAATCCACATAATAAAAAATACACCATCATACATTTATGTTAAATATATAAAATTAAACAACTGGAATCATATAACTAATAACAATAAATTATACATACAGAATATTGAAATAATAGATTGATCTTGTTCTGACACCGGAATTCAGTTAAATATGTCATAACTTTAGGTTGCAAAACACAAACGAGACGTGGAGTTTAATCAAAAAGATAATCACCCCTCTTCTTCATGTGGAAGTTGCTATATACAATTGTGCAAAGGATAGATATATCTCTACCGATGAAATCTAACTAATTATTAATAATAAAGTAAATGTCAAAATCATAAAATTAGACAATAAATATACTAATAAAAAATGTTACAAATAAATCCATCTGAAAGATTTGGAGCAAAAGTTAATTATGTAGTAATGTCCGGCGATATTACCCCTTATTAAGAGCATCAAAAAAAGATATTTTCCCCGTTATTTATGCTTATATAACAACATACTATTATCATGAAGGATATACAAAATTGCTAATTATAATGCTACAACCAATGTAACTACCCCCGTTGTTGTGACCATTTAAGCAGTTGTTTTTGTCTTTTATGAGTTTTCTGAACACCATTTCTTAGAGCCTATCAACCATAGCTAAGCCTTAAGTGATAAAAAAAAAAGTAATATTTATTGACTATGTAATATTGGAAAACCTAATTATCATACCGAAGTCTTTAAGTGAAGAAAATAGTCTCAGACAAACTAGTTGCGAACCATCCAATGCTACTACCCCCGTTGTCGTGACCATTTAAGCAGTTGTTTTTACTATTTAATGTGTTGATGAAAAAATTATCACCCTTAACCATAACTAAGGGTGATAATTTTGGTAAGAATAGAAAAGCGTGCGATGGGAAGAGAAGAAATACTTATGGATTCATCGATTAAATAATGTACATCTTCTTCTATCAATCAAGAACGTTATCATTCCCGCCTTTAATATTCAGTATTAATATAATATTAGATGCTGATAGTCGATAGAAAACTGAATAAAATGCCTAAAATAACGTCGCCTTATGTCTGGATTTATGAAAATGGAGGGCCAGGAATTTGGAAAATACTTACCGGATAAGAAACAGATGGCTTGTCGGATTTGTCGATATAAATGTGCCTTTAGTCCCTTGTCTAGAATTACACGCCACTCATTATCCTCATCTCATATCAAGAGCATGTATATTCAACTAAAAAATCAAGTTAATGATGAATACATCAAGTTAGACTTTAACTCTGATCTCACAAAGATGCTTATTGCATGTATGTATATACCCTTATCCATTGCTAATCATCTACGTTCAAAAAAATTATGGAGAAATACACGGGTAAACCTATCCCTTCCCAAGGAACCATCATTAAGTTAATGGAAGATGTTGGTACTAATGTCATTTATAAAAATACATATAAAAATGTTTTGAGTCATCCACACCATATGACGATAAAGTTATCAGTAAAAAGTATTTACTAATATCGAAATGGAACTCTGAGTTTTGTACTATCTAACAGTAAGTATTCAATTTTTTTTAATCTAACCATAAAATATGATTCTATTTTAGCTAAACATATCAAGAATTATGATACACAACTCATTAAATGGCAACCACAACTGCTTAAATGGTCACAACAACGTGAGTAGTAGCGCTGGATGGTTCGCAACTAGTTTATCTGACACTAGTTTCTTCACTTAAAGACCTGGGTATGATCATTAGGTTTTCCAATATTACATAGTCAATAAATATTACTTTTTTATCACTTAAGGATTGGCTATGGTTGATAAGCCCCAAGAAATGGTGTTCAGAAAACTCATAAAAGGCAAAAACAACTGCTTAAATGGTCACAAGAACATTGGGTGTAGCACTATTATTAGTAATTGTGCGTATCCTTCATGATAATAGTATGTCGTTTTACAAGCATAAGTAACGGGGAAAAAATATTTTTTGATGCTCTTAATAAGGACTAATATCGCCGGGGATTACAACATAATTAGCTTTTGCTCTAAATCTTTACGATGCATTTAATTCTAACATTTTTTTTATAACAACATTTATTGTCTAATTTTATGATTTTGACATTCACTTTATTATTGATAATTATTTAGCTCTCATCGATAGACATATCTATTCTGTGCACAATTGTATATAGCAACTTCCACATTAGGAAACAAGGCTGATGATCTTTTTAATTAAACTCCACGTCTGGCTTGTGTGTAGCAAATTAAAGTTATGACATATTTAACTGAATTCATGTCAGAACAAAAAAATATTATTTGATCAATCTATTATTTTAATATTCTGTATTTATAATTTATTTTTATTATTAGTTATATGATTCCAACTGTTTAATTTTGTATATTTAACATAAATGTATGATGGTTTATTTTTTAGTATGTAGATTATATTTAATTTAAGCCTCCTTTTTATACTTGGAACTTCAAATATATTTCGAAATACTCTACTTTGTCGTGTCATTAGTTATTATTTTGAGAATAAGGTTCATAATGAATTACAATTTCATGGAGTGTGACGTTTTCTAATCTACTGTAACAGATAAAAAACGTAGTATATCTTCATTAAACATTTTGCTAATAAATACTTTCGTTATACCCTCAAAAATCATAATAAAGCAGGCAGCTGATAATAACATCAGTATTTTAAACAATGATACCATATGTATTTTTTCCCCCCTTCTCTTTGCACGCGTTTTTCTCTACAGATTTATCAACTTTACTTATGTTTGACTTCCACCACACTTTTAATAGTGACGTCATAGTGTATAAGTAGTCGCGTGTTTTGTTTACATTTTCCATCGTATATGAAAAGAAACAATCTACATTCTTGTCTTCATTTTATTAAAAAACATTCAATCCTATTGAGGATCTTCCACATCGTTGAGAAGCATATGAAGTTAAGTCTCAGTTTCTACAGAGAATCACCTTGCAATAGTGGACTGCAGCGAGGAACGAAGTAGATTGTCGGATTTCACTCAAATCCATTTAGGAAAATTAAATTTTAGGCTCATTTGTTATTCAGTGTTAACTCTTCACCCTTGTTATCATCAATTCTATCATTTAATCCAAGAAAAATATATTCAATCCATATATATTGTAATTACTTATAAGTTATTTGTATTGACAGTCGTTCGTTAGGATGGCTATAAATTATCATAAGCATTACTCATCAAATAGAAGATACTAGATGAAGACTCCCTGGATAATATGTGGAGTTCAATCCAACAAAAGATCGTGTTACTTCGTCACTCCCGGTATGGAAGAATAGGTCATAGTGCTGAAGTGCAACATAATTACATATCGTGAATTTAAAAAATATCATAATATCCATTCTTATGTTATGATTTAGTTAAACTTAAGTATCTTAAAATGAATATTTTATTGAAATAGAACTGATTAATCCACAGTCAAACAGTTCTCATAATGACTCTTTGATGATTTGACACAAGAAGAAAACTTCGTTCCCAATAACATTACAGTTGTTTTAAAGAAGAACTCTTTTACTTCTAAAAAATATTGGCCATCCAATTTCCGAGGCTTGACAAGGTTTTTAAACTCAGCTAGAACACAGGTACTCACATTTCGAAAGTTAATTGTTTAAGATTAAATAATGAGCCTAAAAAATATATATATATATAATTTCCGTTTTTTATTTTTAACTAATGAAATGAGCAGTTTTTCGCACGTTACTTGCTATTTTTCTTTTTATGCCACTTTTGTTTACAATATTAATATACTTTAGTCTAATGAAAGTACGAATGCGAATAAATTTTATTATAACTTTCTATTCTTCCTTAAGATACTTTTCCACAATTGTGCTGATGAGTCGATCCATCTCATATGGTTCGGTATCAAAAGAATTCCCATAAAGCTTCATGAAATGATTCTCTATTTTTTTTTTTGCAAAATTCCAAAAAGATTCCGATAGTTGAGGCATTGCCCCTCTTGACAATGTTTTAAGCCATAGACTTGGAGGAACTTGGATGCTGGAAGTATTACGCCCCAGAGGGGGAAATTTTTGATGTAACGATTTGGTCACATATAAATCATTAGATTGTTGTTCTATTGTATTTTCATCATAATTTATATCTTCCTCAATCTTACCTTTAATGATTTGAGGATAAATTATATCATCAAAGTCTTAATAAATTTTATGTTATATTCTTAATCTGCTTTGCTCAAAATAGGACCTAAAAGGATATGCAAGATTAGTGTATATACATTAGTGCATTGGTTGATACTACAACCTGTAATTTGTTGAAACATAGAAACAAAACATTGGTCTCCTTCAGATCTGACGGGAGCATTTTCAACAACCATTTTTTCTGAGTCACTTATTATGAGTATCCGAAATCGGTCCATGGCCTCTACCCCATTAGGATGAGAGTGGGTTCGTCCAATATATCTTATTCTTGAAAAAAAAGTTTTCAAGACAATCTTGATTCAAACAAGATATATATGGAAGGCCAATTTCATTATTTATGTATTGGTACAATGATATCAAAGATTTTGAAGGAATACTTATGCCCTATTGGTAGGGCTTCAAAGCAACACATAGGCAACACCAATTCACCATTTTTATTTCTCTTAATTTGCATCATTGTTCCAATCCCATTATCATGCATTGGAGAATATCCTTTTGTATATCCAAATTTACTCCATAAGCACATCCGAAGTCCTTTTTTGATTTGGTCAGGAACTTCATCTCATGAAAGAACAAGACAGCTAAGTTTCTATATGGAGTTTTGTTGGATTTGATTTGTTGAGCGATAATTTTAATAATATTTGATTTTATTCCAGAAGCTATTTTAAAATTTCGGATCCACAGTTTGAGGGTTACATTAGGAACCGGAGGTAGACCACTGCATTGAATGTAACTGTAGGCTTTTGAGCAAAGAGACTTCAGTATCAGTCCTTTAACAGAACCCTCCTCATTCTATTTTCCTAACCTCTTCCCACTGACAATGAGTTTACATTGAGATTTAGTAAATCTCTTTTCCAGTTCTCCTTTAATAGCTTCCTTAAAATTAGATTTGGATTTTAATAATATTTTGATTGAAGGATTTTCACTTTTTCGTGTAAATCTGCATTCTGTTTCCTTAGTAGAATGAGTGGATCTTTTATGGTATTATAAGCCCAACTAATTTGTATAATCGGGGATACACATGCTTGATTAAATGCGTTAACCTTTTCTAACACAAGTGTTTGAGTTGATTTTACGTTGGCTTTGGATGATTTGCCTAATGTCTCCAAATATATTTCATTAGAATCTTCTTCAAAATGGTCCACAATTTTTTAATTCATTTTGTTTTCCTTTGAAACCTCTGTTAGGGATAGTATCTTTTTCAATTTTCTTTTTATAAATAGTCCCAGCGATTCACCTCTTAAATCCCTTTTAATCGCATTTTCCTGAAAATGATTCTCAGAAATTCTAGGGTATTTTCCTAAGGGGCCCTTTCGATGACAAGCACTTTCCCATTTTTCCTCCTTGAGGGATCCTTTGAAAAATGATGATAAATTATGTTAGGAGAATCACAAATGGCAACTGCACAACTGAGAGTTTCATTTGTGCACATACATTATACTTTTTTGGAATGGCGAATAGGTATTATTATCGTAATAATAATAATCAATTAGTAATAATATATATATTGCAAAATGTAAATAAGATATAATATCATACTCCAAAGATACCAAACTGCTCTCTCTTGGCCCACAACGTAGTCCCAGCTCTTAAATTTGACCTTTTGTGAATTTGGATTTGTTACCCTTTATATTCTCTATGACGTCAGAATCTCCCTCTCTGGCCCAGCAGTCGGTACGATCAAGGACTCCTGTAAGCAGGACCGGGCACCCCCAAACATGAATTCAAATACGCGTGCAACATGGGTCCATTGAAAAAAAGCAATGCAACGTGTTTGGTAAGATAATAAGTAATAAGTTATTACTATTAGTTACTTTGTGGACACCATCTTTATTGTGTTTTGTAATTCCAATCATGGCCACTAAGTGTTGTGCTCCGGGGTGGAGAACGGGCTATGACAACGAACCACAACAGTCAGATGTTACGATCCATCTGTGGCCAAACAAAGAGAGAACCCCCGGACTTGATACCGCCTGGCTGAAAGCCATTCCAAGAGAAACAGATCTGAAGAAGACAGATTAAGCACCATCCAAAAGTATAAAGCGGTGTTCCCTGCATTTCAACGACTCTGATTTCATCTGTGAGTCTAAAAGTAGTCAGACCCTTGGCAAGACTCTAAAGAAGAGGTAAGACAGCTGCTCCTTTTGATGCGTATGCTTATAACTGTCCTTCTTTTACAGGTACCTCAAACCAGATGTAGTACCATCCCTATGGCCAAACTGCCTCAACAACCTCTCAACTCCTAAAGCGTCATCAAGACCAACTCAAGGCGCGACCACGTCACGTAGGGTTAAACAGTTCCATGAACTACAACAGCATGCTGTGTTCCACAAATCATCAATTGGAGCACTTAAGTACTACTCCAAAGAAGACAATAGACTGGAGTTGAAAGACTGAGCCGAATTTTCAGAGTTTGTCAGAATTATGTTGAATATCCTGAGAAGAACAAAAGTGACCTCTCTTTCTTGAGAGATTTTGTCGACTTTCTCATCGAGTGGCAAAACAGTAAATCACCTGGCCTCACAGCACAAGCCTTCCTAGCAACAAAGCAGACGTGCCTTGCCGTAGCAGATCTGGCAGAGTATCTTCTCCTATTTACTCCTCGCTATGTTCCAGTCTGATCCCATAGAAAGAAAGTTCATCCTGGTACATACAACTAAGTAGAAATATCTACTACATCAGCGTGAGACGATCCTGGAAGCAGAGAAAAAGATTCGTATTCTGAGTCTTGTCAAATTCTCAGGTAAATAAGATATTTGTTAATAGTAAGCTTCTTTATTTAGGCATCATTTATTTTTACAATATGATAATATCATAACAATATTTTACTTTTTTTAATTTTCAGGTATGACTACTTCAGAAATTAAAGCTCTCCAGGATGAAGACCTGGTAAAAGCTGAGCTCATTTTGACTAACTGGCAACTAGATGACCTCCAGGAACTAGCTTCCAAGGGAGAGAGTAATGCTCTCTACTTAGTTGCCGGGTACATTGGTTTTTCTTGAAGAAAAAAATCAGCTGTACATCATGCCAAGAGTTAATGGTCATCAGAGACACACCTCCGGACTCAATAACCTTCGATAACCCAACCAATGAGCATGTAGACCTGAAAGAGTTCATCGACATAATGAGCAGGGGGGTTCTCGACTCCATCCGACCTTACCTCTCCTGTCTTCATGCTCACTCAATGTTCTCTTACATCACAGCTACTCCCGAAGAGAAAGAGTATACTTGGCACACCAAATCCTAGAGCTTCATTTGTTGCCACATTCATTGACAGGATGCAGGACAGTTTTAACTTTGACATTATCGCCGTTGTGGGAGTAAAGTGCGAGGAAGTCAGCTTTTTTTCAAAAAATTTCTTTCGCTTTGTTTAATGTCATGGGTCCGATTTTTAACAAAAAAGAAAATGACAGCTAAGAATTCAGAAGCTAATCGAAAAAAAGCTAAATTCCAAACAAAATCTTCTGACTTGTAGACTTGGACCAACTTTGTACTTTTTGATAGTGCCTTTTCATTTTTATATGTTTTTTATGTTTATTCTGTTTATTTCATGAGGGAATTTTAAGTTGGACCCCGAACTCGAATTTTCATATATTAAACGCTCATATCTCAGTTGTTGATTAATAATTGGCACGAAATTTTTAAGATTCTAGTCTTATTAGTTTTAAAAATGCAAATTTATTATATATGATCATAAATAAATTATGAATTGACATAATTTATGGATGAAAGTGGCAATTTGATGCAAGGGATTAGATTGAGAACCACTAATACGAGAAAAATTAAATCTAAACTTCACCTAAAGTTAGTAAATATCGCCAAAGTCTTCAACTAAATACAGTTATTCCATTTATATTAGTTTATTATAAAAATAATATATTGTACTTCTAATATAAATTAAAGCTTTAAGTGAAAACATTTTGTATGCATAATTTAAGTTTTTATCACTTCAAATAAAAAATAAAAAATACATAATTTGTTGGCAATATAAATTAATATGATAAGAATAACGAAGTATCTGAGTGAAACATGTAAAAAATGTACAGAATTAATTGTGGAACAGAACCTCCAATAAAAACTAATCATCCCTTTGAAAAAATGATGAAAAAACACATAAAGCTCGAGATACGTCTTTAATCTTCACTAAAGGACAACACTGAACTTTATAACAAATTTGAATCAACCTATTTAAATATATCTGTAATGCTTTTTGCCTCTCATTACTTAATGATTCAGATAATGACGAGCCAATAAACCGCCTGGGAGGAAAATTGAGTTCAGTTAAATGAACATTATACTTTGATATCATCATACGATGCAAATCTCGAAAAGTTTTGTAGCGTCGGTGTACAGTGTAACTAGGACATGATTGTTCACAACAAAAAGTTATTTTTATTTCATACTCAACATGGGCGTCAACAGTACCAGCACAGACTAAACGATACTTGGGAATCGCCAAGATTGCTGGAAACGCTTGATTTAGTCCTAACACACTATTTCTTGGTTCCAAAGAGGTAGCAGACACTGCTGCTAAATGAGATTCATACAACTTTCTTTTAAGAATATAAATTTCTCTCTCATGCTGCCTTCTTAAAAAATTAATTTCTCGTTCACATTCTGATCGTAAATGCTCTCTCTCATTATATTCTGACTCTGCTTTAAGTATTTTTTCTTGGAAGAGACGTCTATCAACTTCTTGTTCAACCAAAATGGCTAATTTTTCTTCATAGTCAATATTATCAACATCATGGTCACCTTCAATAGTTTGGCGAGTTTTGGAAAAAAGCCATAAATTACGCATTCTTTCAAATTCAAGTTTTTCATACTTTGCTTGCATTTCTTGAAGATGAGAAATTTCTACATTAAAGCTTTCAACGTCAACATTCTCATTCTCAAGACATTTCATTATAACTTCTTTCTGTTCTAGTATTTTGTTGTACAACTTAACAGTATCCCCCTGATCACTTGATAATAATGTAATCATTGGGACAAATTCATCTTTGGAATGTAAATTACAGTCAGTGAAACTATTAATATTGCCCGAATTACTTCTATTAGTTATAATATAATCATCATCTGACTGGGTTGTGGAATGACATGAAGATAGAGATAACGTAGAAGTCGAATCACAATTTCTAGAATTAATTTCAACAAAACGAGAGGAGCCTTCACCTTCAACAGACTCGTTCTCTTTTTTTCCTTCTAAATTAGCATTTTCTTGGATGATTTTATTGTCAGTCTTCGGTAATTCATCTTCAGAACAATATGAATTCAATTGGAGGTCTCCATTGCGAGAAGTCCTGAGGTCTGAAAAAGACTCACTTAGCAAGGAGTGTTTAAATGGCTGACTATCTGAAGAGATACTCATGTTTTTTCTTAGAGACTCAATCTCTAATGGATCGTTATAACGGAACATATTTGTTTTACCCAATACAATTACACATCCTTGAGAGAGTTTGACTGATTTTACAATACGAGATGCATTGACTAGGCAAAGAGCACCGTCTTCTGGAATTAACTTGGCTATTCCATTTTTTAAATTAATAACACAATGTTTTGAAAGAATTGCAGGACCGCGAAGGATAATATCACTATCAGGTAGTTCGTTGGTTCCAATAACAGTATCACCTTCTTTGAGATGATAAAGTATTATTCCTGTACTTAAAACATCTTCAACTATCCCTATTAAATGAGGTTTCTCAGAATCTGTGGAAAAGGATCAAAATTAACAAACTTTCATATTCAATTTTTTTTTCTTGAAGATAAAAAATTTAATTGGGGAAAAAATATGCAGACGTGGTAATGTTTCGATGTTTAAAGTTTCAGAACACTTAAGCTTAATGATAGCATAATAACATAAAAGTTACCTAAAACTACGCCAAGCCCTGTTCTTTTAAGGCCTAATGCTTTTTGCTCCGATAATATGTTAGCAGCTTCTTTCCATTTTTCTGTCCATGCTTCTGTTAGAGTTCGTTCTCTAGCTTCTTTCACTGCTATTTCAGTAGCCACTATGGGATCAGGAGTCGTTCTTATTAAGGTTTTCTTTAGTCTTTCAATCTCTTCACGTAATTCCCTAATGAGCTTAACGTTAGGATCTTCATTAACAGTGGGCTTGTTGATAATGTTTTTAGCTCTGTTAGCATATCGAAGAGTTGACAAAGTCTCACTATAATTTACTCCAGCTGGACTAATAGTTGCAATCATTATAGTTTGCGAATTTCCTCCAAGAGAGTCTTTTAATAGCCATGTAAGAACAGAATCTCGATAAGGTACAAAAACCTGAAATTTCAAATGATATGAGCCAAGGAATACTCTATAATTATATAGAGCATACTTTGGATTAGAACAGGAATTGAACATAACAGACTATATAAATTTTAGCTTAAATATATAGAAGAATGAGAAAAAATGAATTAAAGGAAAAGTTACTGGAGAAAAATATAAAAAGAAAAAACTGAAATCTATGGAAATGAGATGCGTACTTTTTTATTTGTTTGGTTATTTGAGGCATCCGCCAATGCCGATATGACAGATCCTAATGTAACCAAAGATTTGTTAATGTGAGCTCCTTCCTTAAGCCTCTGACCTGTTGCACCGGTCGCATCCGCCCTTTCACTTCCTGCTAGATCAACTAAATGAACTTTGGAGATAGTTTCTCTTGGTAAACCATTTTGTAAAATTGAAGCTTGAGTAAACGTGATTGTAAAAATAGCATGACTTCTACTTGAAGTGTTATTCATGTTTGTGGAAGCAGTCGTCCTTTCCGAATTCCCCTTAGCCATGAGGGCAATTAGTTCATCATATTCTAGCACTAAGTGTTTGGATAGATTCTCCACGTACGGACCAGATCGGGGATCTTCCCGAACTTTTAAATTGTGTTGCTGAGTGGAAGTTGTGCTCCCTTTCTTCTCCCCCAGCAAATCTTTGACTTTCTCATTGTAAATCTCCAGGTAGGAGACCTGAGTCCTGTAGCTCCTCGACTTCCCATTCGTCTTCATTCTTTCAAACAACTCTCCGCAGATCCGGGGAATGAGGCCCGGATCTTCCCCAGTCCCCATCATCGTGTGCGTCTTCCCACTCCCCGTCTGTCCGTAGGCAAACACACACACGTTGTAGCCCTTGAACGCCTTGCTCACCACGTCCAAGCCCAGGTTCCCGAACAGCGTCTCTTGCGTCACGCTCCCAGAGTCATACGCGTAGTCGAAGCTAAAGCGGTGCGCCTTCCCCTCACCCCCACACAGCATCACGCACTCCTCCTCCACCCACACCACGCCACCACTCCCCAGGGACACTTCCCTCACATTCAGGGGACGCACTCGAACCGCCACTCGCACTGAAGCCATTCTCACTCCACTTCCCAAATACCAAAGGACGAACCCCAAAGGGAAGAACCAAGTAGCGACATCCACTACAATGGAACACGTCTTACTTAGAGTCACGCAACCATGCGACATTCCAAATTAGGCCATACACTTAAAATACTCGGAATATTGGATCTTTACTCTTTTCTTTAGTTATATTTACTATTTAGAATGAGTAATTAATCATTATTTTTGGAGAATGAAGAGGATCTATAATGAAGATGCAAAATAATAAATGGGAATTAGGAATTTAGGTAGATACAATATATTATTAGTATTATTTCATTCATGATAACTTCGACGAAAATTGTAGCGGTCCCATTCATTAGTACACATTTAAGTTTAATATTATTCCTGCCTTAGACAAGACTAAAGTTGAATCCAGACATTACTTATTTTTCCAAATACCCGGAGCATGAGGACTCGAACTTTTCCTGAACATTGAAAAGGTAGACTCAAATACAGCTTTAAATATTGGATTTAATGGATTTTTTTTATTTATATTTAGTATTTACTACATAACAGATACAGTTTTTGACTGTATTTACAATGAATAATTATTTATGGAATATGAAGAGAATCTAATTCAATATGTAAGATAATTAATTAAAATTACGAATATAGGTACATACAAGTATAATATTAAAAATATATCTAAACATTTCGTTTCTTATATTGATCCTTCTATGTAGGTTCTATTGATGATAAGCTCGACGAAAAATGTAGAAGCATCATTCATTAGTACATATTTATGTTGTGTGCACATAATAAAAGAGGTATAATAGGCTGTGAATAGATTACGTTATTAATTGTTGACTTATTGATTGCATCACTGCTTTTTTTCATACCATTGAGACTGAATTGAAGTTATCGGCGTATTAATCAATCTTTTTCGATCATCAGAATTAAGAAACAAAATTTTTAGATTACTTGGTATTTTCGAAGTAATTCGTAGAGAGCGTTGTTATTCTATTCAGAACATGAAAGAGTAAAATAACATTCAGCATCATATTAAAATTTTGCTTAAGGTTTTTGACTGATTTCATAAAATTAGCTGTACCATCTATAATTAAAACTTTTATTTTCTTGCCACATATTTCTGAGCCAAAAATTTTGTTAAGACTTTTAAAATCAGTTGTTCTATTGTCAGCCTTCCTAACATCTTTCAAGTTTATTAAATATGGTCAACCTAAAAATGACAATACAGAGTACCAAGCATTACTGCAGTTTTGTCCAAGACAAGAAAATTATCATTTCCTTCAAGTTATTTCGAAATCCTAGACGACAATACTTTACTTAAGGACTCCAATTACTTTGTCATGTTGTAGCGAGAAGGAATGGCCTTGCCAGTATAAAGTTTAATAAATTTTACAAAATTTGGATGGCTATCAATATGGACTAACCATTTCAGGAGACAATCATCTTGTTCATATCTGACATAAAATTAGAAGCATCTGGACTAGTTCAATAATATACTTTGAATAAAGGATAAATTTTCTAAAGGCTTGGATCCCAAACCACAAAGGCCACGTAACAAAAATCTTGAAGCCTTGCCATAAATCTATACTTTTTCTCCTTCTTTATCGGCGAAAAAGGAATTAAAATTATATACAACAATTATAAAAGGACAATTAATGTTTTATAATCTTAAAAACTAAAATATAATTGTTATATTTATTTTTTTCTTGTTACATGCATAATATTATATTTAAAACATATTAGAATTCTTCATCAGAAAAGTATTTAATATTAAAATTGTAGGTCAAATACATCTCAAAATAAATATACTTAAAAAAATTAAACTACCTATCAAGGCTAATAGAAATACTGAAGACACCTTGCTACCTATAATATACACGTTATATTTTATAAAAATGTGTATAAATTATATCTTACATTAAGGGCATCTTACATTTATACCTGAAATAGTATATTTTCGGTTGATGTATTTATTTTTCTCCTAATACCTGTAATATTTCCGATTTCTCCCCCCGATTTACGCATTTAAAAATTTATGCAAAATTTTGCATTATAAGAGGCCTCAACCAAAATAAGGAATGAACAATATTCGTGAAAACTTAATAGATTATGCCCGGTATATACTTTTATATGAAAATGATACCCAATTTTAGTCAAACTTTACTTAATACTTCTGGATTTTTGTTTTTTTTACGAAGCAACAAAAACTCGATTTTTGAGCAAAATATCCATATTTCGGAAAACATGATATTGCGCAGTCATATGACCAGCAGCTACTTAATATTTACTAAATCAAGGTCCAATTTGTCCCAAAACAACTATAAGCTCTCAAAACCACAGGTATTTGCCTAATTGATTTATTTCTAGAACTTGAAAATGCTGAAGAGATATTTTTATTTCCGTCAAATTAGACATACCTTAACAAAAATGAGTTTATCTAAAAAAACACATAGCATATGATGTATTTCGGACTTCAGATTTGAAGTCTACATAAAAATTTTGGTATAGAAAACATGTATTACTTATAATAATTTGATACTTGATATTTTCCCAATTTTGGCAGTGAAACTAGGTTCGAATTTCAAGCCATGCCATATCTACAACTAGGATGCTTCCCTTTTACTCAAGTTTTTGGATGTTGTTGTTTTCATTTGGGTCAATCGTTGGTGGAGGCAATTTCATAACTTAGGACTACGACAAATTTATATTGAAAACGAGGATATAATAACTAAAATAAAGATATTTATTACATTACATTTCCTACCTCCTAAAATAATTATAAATACTTTTGAGATCCTCACAGAAATATTTCCTGAGGATCTCAGTGACATTACCGATTATTTTGAAGATAATTAAATCGGTAGATATATGGGAAGAACAAGAAGAGAACCAAGCTTTATGGAATATGAATAAATGAAAGGAAGGTTTACTTAGAACAAATAACTCCTTAAGAACTCCTCAAAATATGAATAATATGCTTATTCTTGATTTATTAGGGGGATAAATATAAATAGGCGATAAATATCAAAGCCCTATAAGAAGAATTACGTCACGAGATTTCAGCGCCCCCTTTTGATAGATACCAAATAGC